>NC_134399.1:54553525-54903796 GCF_050003625.1 Haematobia irritans | reverse complement strand
CAAAAACGTCGTAAACCTTTGTAAAATACATAGCTTTTGACATAATAAGAGTTTGAATAGTAAGAATTATAATAGTTTTACATTTTTTACTTACGAATGCCTTTTTCAAAGGCAAACTTTGTGCCAAATTTACTATCTCCAGTTTGGCTTTACATAACCATATAAAAATCGGGCTTATACATAAATCAAAATCGACGTGTGGAGCTAATTCCGATTTTTGCCACAATTTTCACATTTTCAACAATTTGAAAAGCGTTGCATTCAGACGTTTCTCAAATACCGAGTTCTTTTGAAGAAATGTAAATTACTTTTGAATAAAATTTTCAAAATATTATTGTAAAAGTTCTTCCAAAAATTCTTCTTAGTTTCATATGTTTTATACAGGTATATGACGTTTACAACTTTTTGACAGTGACACGGTAGCCCCCATGGTGCCATGGTTAGCATGCCCGCCTTGTATACACAGTTCAAACCCAGTTTCCACCAAAAAGTTTTTCAGCGGTGGATTATCCCACCTCAGTAATGCTGGTGACATTTCTGAGTGTTTCAAAGCTTCTCTAAGTGGTTTCACTGCAATGTGGAACGCCGTTCTGACTCGGCTATAAAAAGGAGGTCCATTGTCATTGAGCTTATCATAGAATCGGGCAGCACTCAGTGATAAGAGAGTAGTTCACCACTGTGGTATCACAATTAGGGGCTTTTCCCAGGAAATCCCGAGAATTTGCTATTTTTTCGTTCCCGCTTTCCCGGGAATTAAGTGCGAGAATTCCCGGGAATTTTTCTTTACAATATTTATATATAATAGAGGGTTTTATATGGCAAATGACAGGTGAAATCTAGTTAAAGTGGCTTTTGGAAGTACAATGTGGAAGTACAATGTAGCAAGTAGTAGTAGTTGACTTGTGGGACATACATAGTCGTGGTTTCCAGATTCTACCGGGCTCCCTATTGTTTAAAAGAAGGTTACTCTTCCTAATTTATGATTGTCATATTTCTGTAAACCGACATTCCGATAAACTGGTAGATTGAGTAATCATTTGTGAACAAAGGGACATTTTACCTTATGTATCCCACGTTTGCAATTGCATAATTTCAAAATTTTATAATTATTGCAAGGATGTTTTATGAAATATGAAAATTGCAACCGTTATTAACATAGTTACTTTAATTTCAAAGTTACACCTCAACACATTAGGCTCGAAATCTATTCAAAGTGGATTTTAAATCCCTTATTTATAAGGCAAATGACAGTTAAAATCTAGGTAAAATGGATTTTGAAGTGTAATGTGAATGAGTTATTAAGTGAGTTTTTCCCTTTTGAGAATATTTACTGAATATGTGCATATAGTGACTCCGTTTTACGATGGTGAAATCGAAATAAGTTTCTTTCATTTCAAAACAGTTTGTTAATGAAAAAAATCCACTATTAAGAGTGTTCTTCCGAAAACTATACCGGAAGAGACTGTCATAACCAATGTAGGCATTTTTTGGATTACAAAATATTTCGTATTTTAGTATGATTTATGGCTGATGTAAGAGATCAACATAATATCTATTGTTAGTTGTCCAGATAGCGCCTTATAACCGTAGCTATAGGCGATTTCTAATGTATTCAAGTGTCTAAATGTATGCCACATCCCGCTTTCCCGAGAATGGAAAAATTCCGGGAAAAAGAAAACCCTAATCACAATGGACTGAATAGTCTAAGTAAACCTCAAATATCGGGCTGGCACTATACATAACTTAACCTAACCTTTTAACAGTATAAAATCCAAAAACTTTCTACTCGGACCATCTCTATTACCGCTAAATCGAAGAATCGGGGTAGGGAAGATATTAAAATATTTTTTGTGTATTTTCTTGTACTGCAAAGAAAGTTTGCATGGACTATCCAGGGCATAGTATCTATTGTATTGATGTTCCCTTCAAGTATTCCGTCATGATTGATTTTTTTATATTAAAAAACGAAGTTACTTTGTTAAATTGTAAGATGAGTTGTAATCTAATAGGAAACGACTCACACTGAGATAAGATAACAGTAAGAAAAACAAAGTCGGCCGGAACCGTCAAGGTATTATAGGGAGAACATGTATGTAAGCCCGAAAGCTCGACCAGGACGAATCTTATGTACCCTCCACGACGAAATTGCGTACAAAGGTAGGCAAGGCCGTATTCAGTGGGGGGATGGGGGATCAAACCCCCCCCGAAATGAAAAATATATATATATATTTTTAGCTGCATAAAAAAATCTTATCGAAGATGTTGAAGAAAAGCTGGAGGTTTTATTTTGAAAAACGCTTACCTATAAAACTTGCACAAATCATAGAATACTAGTTGAAAAGCCCGTCAAACGACGGTCGAAAAAAAACAAATTGTTTTTGTTCTCGCACCACAAATTTCATTTTTGGAAAATGTATTTCTGCTTTTTATGTGTGTTTGTTGTTCTTTTTGTGAACATGGCTCGCTTTGTTTGGCCATAGCAACAACAACGAAACAGCCAAACACACATATGTAAATGAAATGGCACAAAACCTGCGAAAAGAACCTGCCTAATTCAGCGATGGAAGCACTTGGAGAGTGCAATAAAGAGATATTTCCAAACGTGCATATTCTTTTAAAAATTTTTGTCACTTTGCCAGTTACTCAGGGATGGGAAATACAATTTTTAAGAAAGTAAAAAAAAAGTGTTTTTTGAGCGGAAAGTACTTTTTACTAAATTTCAACAAAAATTTCACTGGAAGATTATTGTCAAGAGACTGAATTTTAAAGAAAATAAAATATTGACAAAATTTTCTATATAAATAAAATTTTGCAAAAATTTTCTATAGAAATAAAATTTTGCAAAAAAATTCTATAGAAAAAAAAATTTTGCAAAATTTGTTCTATAGAAATAAAATTTTGCAAAAATTTCCTATAGAAATAAAATTTTTACAAAATTTTCAATTGAAATAAAATTTTCACAAAATTTTCTATAAAAATAAAATTTTGCAAAATTTGTTCTATAGAAATAAAATTTTGCAAAAATTTCCTATAGAAATAAAATTTTTACAAAATTTTCAATTGAAATAAAATTTTCACAAAATTTTCTATAAAAATAAAATTTTGCAAAAATTTTATATAGAAATAAAAATTTGACAACATTTTCTACCGATATCAAAAATCGATAATATCGAATAAAATCCTGTTTTTGACTATGTCTTTTACAAAATCGAGATTTTCTTCCCACATGAACATGTCTGTTTTGCCACATTTGTAAAAGACTATTAGCAAATAAGGTTGATAAAGACTTTCTCAAAATATTAAATTGTTTTGTCAAAGCTATTGTACCATAAATCTGATATCGACTCAAAAATGTCTACACAAAAGGTAACGGACGGACAGACGAACAGACGGACAGACGGACATGGTTATATCGACTCAGGGACCCACCCTGAGCATTATTGCCAAAGACACCATGTGTCTATCTCGTCTCCTTCTGGGTGTTACAAACATATGCGCTAACTTATAATACCCTGTTCCACAGTGTGGCGCAGGGTATAAATATGGGAAGCATTTAAATCTGAAGCACTTTTAAGGAAACTTCGCAAAAGTTTATTTATGATTTATCGCTCGATATATATGTATTAAAATTTTTGGAAAATTACAGTCATTTTTACAACTTTTCAACTAAGCAGTGGCGATTTTACAAGGAAAATGTTGGTATTTTGACCTTTTTTGTCGAAATCAGAAAAACATATATATGGGAGCTATATCTAAATCTGAACCGATTTCAACCAAATTGAGCACGCATACCTACAATGCTAATTCTACTCCCTGTGCAAAATTGCAACTAAATCGGAGTATAAAATTGGTCTCTGAACCGATTTCTTCCAAAATCAATAGGGTTCTATTCTGACCCAAATTAGGAACATGTGTCAAATTTGAAGGCGATTGAACTTAAATTGCGACCTAGACTTTGATCACAAAAATGTGTTCACAGACAGAGGGACGGACAGACGGACATGGTTATATCGACTCATGGACCCACCCTGAGCATTATTGCCAAAGACACCATGTGTCTATCTCGTCTCCTTGTGGGTGTTACAAACATATGCACTAACTTATAATACCCTGTTCCACAGTGTGGCGCAGGGTATAAATATTGTATACATACCTATGCATAAATAAAATTTTCTACACATGAGATTATATGAATATTTTTTTTTTTTTAAGATGAAAACATTTTTATTTTTTATACCCTGCGCCACACTGTGGAACAGGGTCCCAGCAAAAAAAATTGGAAGTTGTTCCACAAACATTTCTTTTAAAGCCCATCCCAGAATCCCCCATCGAGTTTTTTCAACTTCCGATGCAGTCCTTTTGGACAAGTCCACAAAAATTTATTCTAAAGCGCATCGTGGGATCCCCCAATAATTTTTTTCCACTTCCGATGCAGTCCTTTTGGACAAGTGCACAAACATTTCTTCTAAAGCGCATCTTGGGATCCCCCAATGATTTTTTTCTACCTCCGATGCAGTCCTTGTAGACAAGTATTAGAAAAAACGCAATCAGGTTATTTTAAGTGCAAATTTTGTACAATTAAATTTTACAAAAAAATAGAAAACAATAAAAAACTAAAATAAATAGAAATTAATAAAAAAGTAAAAAAAAAAATAAAAAACAAGTATATACGGCCGTAAGTTCGGCCGGGCCGAAGCTTATGTACCCTCCATCATGGATTGCGTAGAAACTTCTTCTAAACACTGCCATCCACAATCGAATTACTTAAGTTGCGGTAACGCGTGCAAGGTATCTTAAAACCTCCTAACACCATCTTCTAAATTGTATGTAAGTCCATACGTGGTATATATTAAATCAAAAAAGATCGATCCAATACGTATATAATTCAGTTTGACAAAGTAGACATAAAATTTTGACAAAATTTTCTACAGAAATAAAATTTTAACAAAATTTTCTATAGAAATAAAATTTTCTATAGAAATAAAAATTTTGACAAAATTTTCTATAGAAAGAAAATTTTGACAAAAATTTCTACAGAAATAAAATTTTAACAAAATTTTCTATAGAAATAGACTTTTGACAAAATATTCTATAGAAATAAAAACTTGGTAGATTATTTTTGGTTCGAGTGGCAACCATGATTATGAACCGAATAAAATTTGAACAAAATTTTCTATAGAAATAAAATTTTGACAACGATGAAAATTTTATTATGAACCGAATAAAATTTTAACAAAATTTTCTCTAGAAATAAAATTTTGACAAAATTTTCTATAGAAATAAAATTTTGACAAAATTGTCTATATAATAAAATTTTGGTAGATTATTTTTGGCTCTAGTGGCAACCATGATTATGAACCGATATGGACCAATTTTTGTGTGATTGGACCAATTGTTGTATGGTTGTTAGCGACCATATACTACGTTCCTAATTTGAACCGGATCGGATGAATTTTGCTCCTCCAAGAGGCTCCGGAGGTCAAATCTGGAGAACGTTTTATATGGGGGCTATATATAATTATGGACCGATATGGACCAATTCTGGCACGGTTGTTAAAGATCATATACTAACACCATGTTCAAAATTACAACCGGATCAGATGCAATTTGCTTTTCTTTGAGGCTTCGCAAGCCAAATCTGGAGATCGGTTTATATGGGGTCTATATATAAGTATGGACCGATGTGGACCAATTTTTGCATGGTTGTTAGAGACCATATACCAACATCATGTACCAAATTTCAGCCGGATCGGATGAAATTTGCTTCTCTTTGAGGCTCCGCAAGCCAAATCTGGGGATCGGTTTATATGGGGGCTATATATAATTATGGACCGATGTGGACTAATTTTTGCATGATTGTTAGAGACCATCTACCAACACCATGTAGCAAATTTCAGCTGGATCGGATGAAATTTGCTTCTCTTAGAGGCTCCACAAGCCAAATCTGGGGGTCGGTTTATATGGGGGCTATATATAATTATAGACCGATGTGAACCAATTTTTGCATGATTGTTAGAGACCATCTACCAACACCATGTACCAAATTTCAGCCGGATCGGATGAAATATGCTTCTCTTAGAGGCTCCACAAGCCAAATCTGGGGATCGGTTTATATGGGGGCTATATATAATTATGGACCGATTTCGACCAATTTTTGCATGGGTGTTTGAGGCCATATATTAACACCACGTAACAAATTTCAGCCGGATCGGATGAAATATGCTTCTCTTAGAGGCTCCACAAGCCAAATCTGGGGATCGGTTTATATGGGGGCTATATATAATTATGGACCGATGTGGACCAATTTTTGCATGGTTGTTAGAGACCATATACCAACACCATGTACCAAATTTCAGCTGGATCGGATGAAATATGCTTCTCTTAGAGGCTCCACAAGCCAAATCTGGGGATCGGTTTATATGGGGGCTATATATAATTATGGACCGATGTGAACCAATTTTTGCATGATTGTTAGAGACCATCTACCAACACCATGTACCCAATTTCAGCCGGATCGGATGAAATATGCTTCTCTTAGAGGCTCCACAAGCCAAATCTGGGGATCGGTTTATATGGGGGCTATATATAATTATGGACCGATGTGGACCAATTTTTGCATGGTTGTTAGAGACCATATACCAACACCATGTACCAAATTTCAGCTGGATCGGATGAAATATGCTTCTCTTAGAGGCTCCACAAGCCAAATCTGGGGATCGGTTTATATGGGGGCTATATATAATTATGGACCGATGTGAACCAATTTTTGCATGATTGTTAGAGACCATCTACCAACACCATGTACCCAATTTCAGCCGGATCGGATGAAATATGCTTCTCTTAGAGGCTCCACAAGCCAAATCTGGGGATCGGTTTATATGGGGGCTATATATAATTATGGACCGATGTGGACCAATTTTTGCATGGTTGTTAGAGAGCATATACCAACACCATATACCAAATTTCAGCCCGATCGGATGAAATATGCTTCTGTTAGAGGCTCCACAAGCCAAATCTGAGGGTCCCTTTATATGGGGGCTATACGTAAAAGTGGACCGATATGGCCCATTTTCAATACCATCCGACCTACATCGATAACAACGACTTGTGCCAAGTTTCAAGTCGATAGCTTGTTTCGTTCGGAAGTTAGCGTGATTTCAACAGACGGACGGACGGACGGACGGACGGACATGCTTAGATCGATTCAGAATTTCACCACGACCCAGAATATATATACTTTATGGGGTCTTGGAGCAATATTTCGATGTGTTACAAACGGAATGACAAAGTTAATATACCCGCATCCTATGATGGAGGGTATAAAAATCATCCCCGCTGTGATTTGAACCTGTGCCGTTTTACTTTTTCGCTTCCATGGAAGTTCTTTTGAGAAAGTTTTGCAAATTACGAGAATTTTTAATTTTTTTGTTGATTTTTAATGGAAAAATATATTTATACGAAAATATATGCCGAAAATAAAAAACAAAAACGATGCATGAAATAAAAAAATAAATATTTTTTTAGAAAAATATAATATAATAAAGAACATTTCGAGAAGCAATTAGAATGTTATTCTTTGGCGTCGTATTACGATCATATCACAAACATTTGAATTGACCTTTCGACGCTTTATGTTCAATGGCGTTTGTGGCTGAGTGTGCTAAGGCGTTCTGTTATGGTGCCAGCAAACCCAGGTTCAACCCCTGGTCGGAGCGAAAAAGTTTTTCAAATTGTAAAAATTAGATAATAGGAAAATAATTGTGTAATAGGACAAATTGATGAAAAAAAGTGAAATCGGTTGAAAAAAAATGTTTTTTTTTCGCTTTTTAAATTTCTTCATTCAAATTAACTTCCAAGGCACAACGCAAAAATGCAAAGGATCCAAAAAGGGAGTACTTCCGTCCTATGACAAGGCCATGTAAAATTCATTGGGGATGATCCAAGTTTGCACTACTTCCGGATCACAGATTGGGGATCCAAACTACTTTTTTGGAAGCTCTTTTTTTGCTGGGGTATTATAAGTTAGTGCATATGTTTGTAACACCCAGAAGGAGACGAGATAGACACATGGTGTCTTTGGCAATAATGCTCAGGATGGGTCACTGAGTCGATATAACCATGTCCGTCTGTCCGTCCGTCTGTCTGTGAACACATTTTTGTGATCAAAGTCTAGGTCGCAATTTAAGTCCAATCGCCTTCAAATTTGGCACATGTTTCTAATTTGGGTCAGAATAGAACCCTATTGATTTTGGAAGAAATCGGCTCAGATTTAGATATAGCTCCCATATATATCTTTCGCCAGATATGGACTTATATGGCCCCAGAAGCCAGACTTTTGGCCGAATTTGGTTGAAATTTTGCACTAGGAGTACAATTAGTCGTTCAGATTTAGATATAGCTCCCATATACATCTTTCGCCCGATATGGACTAATATGATCCTAAAGCCAGAGTTTTGGCACAGGGAGTACAATTGGTAGTATAGTCATGTGTGCCAAATTTGATTGAAATCGGTTCAGATTTAGATATAGCTTCCGTATATATGTTTTTCTGATTTCGACAAAAATGGTCAAAATACCAAAATTTTCCTTGTTAAATCGCCACTGCTTAGTCGAAAAGTTGTAAAAATGACTCTAATTTTCCTAAACTTCTAATACATATATATCGAGCGATAAATCATAAAATCATATAAATAAATCATAATCTTTAAAATTGCTTCAGATTTAAATGTTTCCCATATTTTTTTTACTAAAATTGTGTTCCACCCTAGTGCATTAGCCAACTTAAATTTTGAGTCTATAGATTTTGTAAAAGTCTATCAAATTCTGTCCAAATCGAGTGATATTTAAATGTATGTATTTGGGACAAACCTTTATATATGTAGCACCCAACACAGTTGACGGATGTGATGTTGTATCGAAAATCTACAAAGTGGTGCAGGGTATAATATAGTCGGCCCCGCCCGACTATAGACTTTCCTGACTAGTTTTTTTCTAATTTTTTTTTTCATGAAGTCCGAAATACTAAAATAGCATCACATCTGAAGAACTTTTCCGAAGTTCATGACTTCCACCCTAAGACAAACTCAGATAGAATGCATTGCTTCTGAGCCAGTTTTGCACTACTTCCGGATCAAAAAGAACCATTTTCATTTGGTCTAGATATCATTCACAGTCCTTCAACTTTGTTATGACAAAAAATTGGTTAGTCGATTTTGCCTTTAATTTATTAAGTTTTGTAAGACTCCGAGCCAAAGAGCGAGGTATTAATCTCGGAATAAATTTTATACACAGTTTTCTTTAAAATTTAGTGTTCATAATTATTATTCGAGTTTAATTAATAGATATGATTAAGGAACTTGGTTAATTGAGATATTAAAAAGATAGTACCAGTTACAAATCTATAAACTCCTGACTATAGATGTTTAGTCCAGGCTAGTACATAATTCCATAGTCTTCAGTATAGATCTGTGTAGAGTAGAAGACTTAATTTGGATCTTCTATGCTAATTTTTATTGGAGAAAACATATGTAGGAATTGCAAATATTATGAATCTTTTATTGAATTCACCTTATTGGTGAACAATCTTGGGTATTTTATACTGGGATAAAATCTTAAAAATTTTACCCCCATTGGGACTTGAAACTGTGACACTTGAGATTTTCAATTCTTTTGAGAAGTTTTCGAAAATTACCAGAATTTGTTAAGGTCGAATTACTTAACTCTAAGGACAAACCTCCTTCAATGAAAAGCTTATCGACATTTCTTCAAGTAAAAAATTCTATTATCAGAAAAATGAAAACACCCATTCGTGCTAGAAATCTTTGTACTTGCGTAAAGATTGTTAATCCATTAATCCAAAGTAGCTGGTGCAGGAGGTTACATTATTCGACCCGACTCTACATCTTTCCAAGTTATTTCTTTTACAGTTTAATAGCCGACTGAAAGCACAAAAAATATATGTGGTTGGATGTTTAGAAAGCAGACATTTTCTGCGATTCATCCCTGTGCTTCTTAAAATTATAGTGAGCAATTTTTTTATACCCTAAACCACATAGTGGTCAGGGTATAATAAGTTTGATCGGCCAAAAAATGTGCCTACAAGAAATATTGATTTTAGACCCCATAAAATATATACCGATCGACTCAGAATCACCTCCTGAGTCGATCTAGCGCTTGGTGTCCGTCCGTCCGTCCGTCTGTCCATGTATTTATTGTTCACAGGATTCCGGTCGCAATTATTAACCGATTTTGATGAAATTTGGTACAGGGAGTTTTTTGGGCACAAGGACGAACGCTATTGAATTTGGAAGAAATCGGATCAAATTTAGATATAGCTCCCATATATATGTATCGCCCGATTTCGACAAATGGGGTCACATTGCGCTTTTTTCAAACGGATCGTCACCAAATTTGCCAAAAGGTAATCTTTTCCATCGCCCTTCAAGTCTGCTAAATTTCATCCAAATCGGTTCAGATTTAGATATAGCTCTCATATATATGTATCTCCCGATTTTTCTAAATTTGGCCATAAAACCCCTATTTATCAACCGATCTTACTCAAATTTGGCTAAATGTAGTCTTCTATAGCTCTAACTATATGTGCAAAAAATCATCGAAATCGGTTCAGATTTAGATATAGCTCCCATATATATGTATAGCCCGATTTTCCCAAATGTGGCCATAGAACCCTTATTTATTAACCGATCTTACTAAAAGTTGGCTAGATCCAGTCCTCTATAGTACTAACTATATGTGCAAAATTTCATCGAAATCGGTTCAGATGTAGAAATAGCTCCCATATATGTATCACCCGATTTTGAAAAATTCGCCCCTAATAACCTTATGTTTGACCATACAGGCCTCATTTCTTACCTGATCTTACTCAAATCTTGCACAAGGTAACATTTTGTGGTATTAATCAAACCCGCAAAATATTATGCAAATTGGTTCAGATTTACATATAGCTTCCATATATATGCATCGCTCGATTTTCCCAAATTTGGCCATAGTACTCTTATCTATTAACCAAAGTTACTCAAATTTAACCTAACCTAACCTAACCTACTAACCTAACCTAACCTAACCTACTAGCCGATCGTACTTATACGTACTTGTAGCGCTTACATAAGAATATTGCTCGATTTTTACAAATTTGTATATATTACCCACACTAATTTAACGATTTTCTCTTTTTTAATAATGGGCTCAATATTAGTGACATACTAACTCCGTAGGTGCAATATCGACACAGCCAGTTTTGCTAGAATTAGAGGAAATTCCCTATATGTAGGGGTGTTCTAATATTTAGCGTCTTATAGGGACGTAGGACCACAATGTAGGGACATTTTCACTCAACAAAATTTGTAATAATTTTTACATTTTGGTGGCTCTAGAGGAGGAAATTAGAAGCCGGCAAGGCTTGATCTTTAACAATGTGAGGTAAACTTTATTCCTGTGGAAAATTTTGTCAACATTTTATTTCTATAGAACATTTTGTCAAAATTGTATTTCTATAGAAATTTTTTTTCAAAATATTATTTCTATGAAAAATTTTCTCAAAATTTAATTTAGTGGAATTTTTTTTAAAAATTTTATTTCTATAGAATTTACTGTCAAAATTTTATTTCTATAGAAAAATTTCTAACAAAAATTTGTTTATAGAAACTTTTTCCAAAATTTTATTTTTATAGAGATTTAACAAAAAAGATTACTAATTTGGGTAGAATTCTACCAACTGTGGCAACCGCACACAAAAAAATATTTTTCTGATTCAATCACGAAATTAATTGATCCAATTAATTTTTTAATTGAAATGTCTTCAATCACGAAAATGATAGTATCAATCACAGTTTTAATTGGGCATAGAAAAAATCCTTGATTAAAAAATTAATTGATGTGATTAGCAATTTTCAATTAATTTTTTAATTGATTCAATTAAAAATTTAATTGATTTTGAATGCAAACCCCAATTAATTTTTTATTTAAAAAGGTAACTATTTTCAACTACTTTCTGAATTGGCTTAGAATTTTTATTTTGATTAAGAAATGTTCATCACTTTTTTTTAACTGACTTCGTCTTCTGAATTTGATTAAAAAGTTAATTCTATCAATTAATTTTTTAATTAAAAATTTTAAAATTTTCAATCATTGACTTAATTAACCTAATGTTTCTACCTTGATTAAAAAGTTAATTGTATCAATTAATTTATTAATTGAAAAAAACATTCAACTTCAATTAACTTTTTAATTGGAAATATTCTGGTGATATTTTTTTCTGTGCGTGGTGGTAATACAAATTTATATTCTAAATTAAACATAAAACATATTCATGTTTTAAGATAATAAAGTATTTAGAACCGTTTTTGTTTTGTAAAATTTAAAATTTATTAAAATTTAAATTTAACGAAAAATATAGTAGGGAAAATTGTTTGGGAATGTATGGGAAAGTAAGGCACTTTTTTGTCCTTGTAGGGTAAACTGAACATTTTCCGTGGCAACATTGACTATGAGCTATAGTCAGATTGACACAAAGCACCCATAGACATTTACCCCTTAATTTTCTTAAATATGCAACTGCGGTTTATCTCCCAGACCTATATGTTACCCCACAAATGCTTATGATTACTAATTCTGTAATGGTGGTTTAGGGTATGCTATAGTCGGCCCCGCCCGACTTTCTACTTTACTTACTTGTTTTTTTAATTAAAAAAAAATAGATATATCAAACACATTTTTCTTAGTATCATAAACCAAAAAACTGCTTAAGCAATATCAACAAAGGATATAATTTCCTAGACGTCACACTACAATCAACAAATCAATTTTTGAACATGTTCCTCACTGTGTAAATTTATTTTCTTCTTTTGTAAGGACATCAGCCAATAAGATATACTCAGCAGCTGAGAATGAATGTCCTCATTGGTTTGCAAAACCATTTCATGCCAGCACTTTTTTTTGGTTACTTCCGAAGAAGGTTTTGTTAACCAATTGGAAGGTCTTGTTAACCAATTGGAACAATTTACAAACTCGAATTTATTATCTCAACAAAATCGCAGATGTAGTCCAACTCATCAAAGCCATATAAATATTTCGTACACAAAAAAGTATTAAGGTGAGTATTAAGTTCGAGTTTAGCCGTTAAAATCGCTAAAGTGAAAATTAAATCAGTAAGAAAAATGCATGAAATTATACATATTTGTTGCAAATTTTATTATAACTTGATGGGGAAAAGCCCAAAGCAAATTTTCACAAAGTTTGTATTCCTTAAAATGGATTATTAAAGAAAAGTAATCGTGAAAAATGACGTTTCTAGCGGCTAAACTCGAACTTAATACCCACCTTTAGAGTAAAGAAAACTTTCTCCAAACATAATATTTCTATGAACTAAAATAAAGTTAAATTGGCTTTAGTGAAATAGAGAGTTCACTTTTTTTAGTGTATCTTCAAGTGGTATCACCCATTCAGTTTTTAGTCGTTCAGCAGAATTATTAAGAGAGATTGTTTTTAAATTTCTGCGACCGACATTTGTCTGGAAAAGCTTCAATGATAATTACAAATTTCTTGATATGTAGAATTATTAACGTGGAGCGTTTGTGAATTTATCACTCCAAAAAATAAACTAGAGAAGCAGAGAAAGAGTAGGGCTTGGGGAAGTCCCCTTACTGGCACAAAAAAAAATAAGTACATTTTTCTTCCTCCTGTGTGGAATGCATGGGGAGTATCCTATTTGAATTGCTAAAAACACTATATGGTTCCTGTTAAATAAATGGGAGAAAGTAAATATCTAAAAGTTCTTCACTAAATGGTCATTATAACATTTTTTAAAATGTTGAGTACGAGGAAGATGCCTTTCCGAACATACATTTCAAAAACTTTTGAATTAAAAAAATCGGTTACGGAGGAGGGACTCTTTGCAGTAAACTTCAAGTAAATCACAGAACTTTCAAGAAAATCTGAAAACTTTCCATCTTAAAAAAAATCTAACTGCTCTACCCTACATTCATTTACTTAATTTCTTCCAAGTTCCATGTAAATTTCAAGTAAATCGGAGTAGTTTACCTGTTTCACTGAACTTTAAAAAAGTCGGGCAAAGGAAAGTAACGACAAATAAAGTAGCGGACACTTGCTTAGACATCAGCTGAAATCGGATACATATTAAAAATAACTCGGATTTTATATACATAGATTTCTTATCTTTGCATCATAAAAATCCCTTACATACAAAAACTTAAAAATCTATACATATCTCAATATCAGAATTATATGAAATCTAGAATCTCCCAATATTTTATTAAACTTAAATTAAATTCACTTTGGTAACATTTCAACTTTACTCTTTATTAATCATTTTTTACACATACAAATACCCCATACAATTTGTTCACTCATATTCGCACATTCCAAGCAAATACATCCTTACGTGTGTCTTTGCGTGTCCTTCGTGTTTCGTAAAAAAACAAATGTACGTACAATGCATTAAGATTTTTATACAACACCCGCAGAGCTTTTTCACAGTGAAAATGCTTACCGCTTTTGTCCAAAACACGTAGCCGTAAAGATTGCTCTTTTTGACCGACACATGAAATTTCACCTGCTGTGTATAAACATTTGTGGACCATTCCATTCAGTGCGTTCTTGCTTTTGGCAGGACTTTCACAAAAGGAAGCACTTTTCAAAGTCTTTTTTCTTGAGAACTCATTTCATGCTATTGACAAACGAAAACGAATTGGTTCATTTTGAAAGGTTTGACTTATTGCTTTTTTGGTATTTTAGAAGATTTTCGTTGGCCAATCGAAACGACTTGTTTGTGTCAACCGAATTTATTACCCACCCCTCCAGAAGAATTTAATAGAGTCAGTCGAAATATTGCACGGATAGAAAAGTGCGTTTCCATATGTTCCGGTATAAACAAAATGTGTTGCGGGCTGAAGTGTTTAAAAACAATATTTTTGTATGCAAATATATAATGTTCCTAAATTAGCATAAAATGCTTGGTGCTCATATTTTAAAATGTTACAATATATTATGTTTGGGAAATAAATAATGTAAACTTATGTTAATTTAGAAATTGCCAGTAAACATATATATGTTGCTATGTCTTATTTAGGAAGCGATAGAAAGAGATGGAATAGAATGAACATTAGCGTAGCTAGACAATTTTCCTAGGGGGGGGGGATATAGCCCCCCTAGCTAAAACTTTATAGACGGAACTTATAGGTTCAACTAATGTTTTATTTCATAAAATTGAATAAAAAAATAGACATCAAAATAACTCGACAATCAATTTATAATAAAGCAACTAAAAGTACCCTACGGGAAATTGGTGCAAATTGCCACTGATGGACCTATCACAGAACTGGTACCTGTGCTCCAGTTAGTTGCAATTTTCACATTTAGTGAAATAAAATTATCAGAATAACGTTTTGTTCGACATATTTCAAAAGTTTTTTTTTTTTCATTTCGGGTTCGATTAGGAGCCCAAATTGAAAGAGATTTCTAAGAGTTTGTCCGAGACTGGTTCCTGAGGACCTGTTTATGGATTGCTTCTGCTAAATTGTTCCAGGACGTGTCCTTTGGGATGAGTCCAAGACGCGTCCTAAAATATAAGTTTACTCCGTCAATGACAAACCCATGTTAAAGTCGACGGTCCCTTACATACGTTTCGATCAGAACTGGGACTGGTTCATACACACCAGGGACTAGTCCTGTACCAGTTCTGTGGTTGATCCGTTTCCCGTAGGGTAGTTCCACACTTTTCCCAGCAAAAAATTGGGAGTTGTTCTAAAGGCACAACTTTAAAAGCACTTGCAAAAATGTCCTCACAAAGAAGTTAACTATTTTAACTACACAGGAAGTTTGCTTACTTCATTTTTTTATATTTTAATACGTAATTTTTTGTTTTCTTTTTTCAAATAGTTTAAAAAAGAGTAAGAATAAATAAAATGGTACTAATTATTCAAATTTTGCCACAAAAATGCTAAATCCATTATAGAAAAGTCGATAATATTTGAAAAAACGATTCAAACAAGCGTTAGAATGCATTAAAAATCATAAAAAAGTATAAAAATTATTTAGTTGGGAAAATACCACAAACTTTTTAATTCACATTCAAAACACTGAATTCAGATCACACCTTAAGAAGTGATGCAAATTCATTGCAACGGTTGTTGAAACGGTGGACATTCGTTCTATGACAAGTTCATATTACATTCATCGCTTCTCCGCCAATTTTGTACCACTTCCAGACCCAAAAAGAACATTTTCACTTCTTTTTTGGCGACGCTTTTTTGTAGCATTATTAAGATATTAATTTATGAAAGAATAGCTTTAATATCAATTACTATTTTTTATTCAACTAAATCATAAGTTCAACCACAGCTTTATTTCATAAATATCACCCAGAGAAGGAATATGATTACCTCAAGCATGTTTTAAGAGCAAAATGTTATTTTTGGGTGGTGGCCATGTAACATGGTTTTCGCAACCATGTTATTTTCTCGGAAATCATGTATTTGATTTCGACAAGCAGGTTATATTTGACGAGAAAATAAAATTTTAGTGACAAACATGTTACATGGTCACCATGCAAAAATAACATTTTGCTCTTGAAATATGTTTGAGGTGATCATATTCCTTCTCTGCGTGATCAGACTTCTACCACAACCCAAGTAATTCGATTGTGCATGAAAGTTTTAGGTGAAACTTTGTGCGTTGTACGAGTATATACTTGTTTAATTTTTATAAAAATGTAAAATCGTAAATAGGTTTTTCAAATTCTGGGGGGGCTAAAATTTTTCTGGGGGGTCTAAGCCCGCTCCCCAGAAGCCTTCCTACGCTTATGAGAATGAAACGAAACGAGTGGTGCCAATTTGATGCTTTTACTAACAAATTTAGTGCTTTTAGATTTCCCAAAAGCACCAAATTGCCATTTCAGTGCCTTTAAAAAAAAACACTAACTTGGTGTTTTCTGGCGTTTGCAGTTAGTGCTTTTGGTTCTTTTTCCAGTTTGAACAGTATTGAGTTTAATTGGCGACATCTTTTCATACAAAAATTCAGTTTAGACTATCACAACCTTAAGAAACTTAACTTTATTACCAACTATAGAATTCAATTGTTATGAAGGTGGTATTGATCCTTTTTTAATAAATATTGTGAATTAGGGTATTCTTTATAAATTTCAAAATTCCCTTCACATATTAAAATACTACAATATTAATAATACCAAATTTAATATCAAAAATTAGAAAAAAAAACAAGTTTTGAAATTTGAAATTCATTACTGATCAAAATGAATTGAAAGAAAGCAAAATAGGCAATAAAAACTATCGAGCTATACACTTGGATAAGCTCAGGTAAAATTCGTTGGTTCTGATTCGACTTTACTTCGAACATTTGCTATTTTCTTTTAATCCACCATGCTAGTGTCCTTGTAGTTTTGCTTTAAATCAATGAAAAATATCAAATGTATCCGATTTTCAACTACAAGGATATACTTTTGCTCATATTTTATTAACTAAATTTAAGCTGAGACGTTTTTACCATTAGTAGCTTTAAGGATCCCATTCAGACTTATCCCAAATGCAAGCATATGTCCGAGCACACATATCCAATTAGTTATAAAAGATAACTGGTGACTTCTGTAAATGGAGCACTATTTTTCACATCCTACAGCCGATGATTATCTCCTCAGGAGACTCATTTCACTGGCAACATTTCGACATTTTCATTAATGATGCAACTACGAGCTGAGAGTGGAGCATTACAATATTCCCATTAATAGGCCATGCGTTGGAAATGTATGGTGAGTTATTACAGCGCCATTTACGAAAGACGATATGAAATGGAATTATTTGCCACCCAGAGCCAGCTTGAGTCCTCCACCACCATACTCGTATTTCGAGGAAACAAATAAGTATTAAAACAAATTACATATATGTTCATGTGCATATGAAATGTGGTTTTAACCAGAGAAATTCATTCAATTCATTTTTATAGATCCGCTCTGGGACTCACGAGTACCACAAACTCATTAGGACCAAACAAAGACATAGCAAATCATCAAGGATAATAGCATCGTCATTGTCATCAACATTATAATCTTCGCCATCCAGTTTAATAAAAACAATTCCTCTAAAGATGACAGTGGAGAGTAAAATATGAATCTTGACAGGAACATAAATCGCTGTGTCAAAATTCTTATTAGTGTGTTACTTCATGCGTGTTTTCTTTATTTTCGAAAAAATATTTAAATTAGAACATATTTAGTTTGTATGTGCAAACAAGAGCCAACTTTTTTATACAAAAATGTAAATTGGTGTTGCATATATATACGGATAACGATTTAAGATCTTTTTAAATACCAATCAAAATTGTTGGAGTCTTCCGAATGACTTTTCATGCACGCAAAGAAAAAATAAAACGTTTGGAAAACGTGTACCGAAAACGTTTTTCTTTTGTTAGAGTTTTTTGAATTGCTTCGAAAATTTTAAACTTTTATCACCAAAAAATTCGTTTGTTACAAAATTTTTTTTTTCCAATAAACAAATTATTTTTGAAACAACAACACAGTCCATTTCGTTTATATCAAACACTGTTCTTTTCTGACTTTAGGTCTTTCATAAGACACATTTTACAGTTCAAAATTTAATATAGTACAATGTAATGTTGAACATTTTTTTCGGAATCTTCCATATCATATCTGGAATATATGTTAAAAAAAAAACTTTGGTAGAAGCAGGGATCGAACCCACGACCCTTGGCATGCAAGTTGGACGTAGCAACCACTGCTCCACGGTGCCAAACTAAATGTTTGTTTTTCTGTTAAATAAACTTTGTTTATTCGGTTCGTGGGCGCCGCAAGCATAGCTTATATATAAATATAACTTATATGAATAATTATTTATTGATGACCATAACAGGTGCATAGCTCAGTGGTTAGTGTGTTGGCTTACAAAGTGCATGGTCCGCGGTTCGATTCTCCGTCCAGGCGAAAGGTAAAAAAATTTTAAAAATTTATAAATTCGTATAATTTCTTCTACATTGTTGGTATTACAGGAAAAGGTGTTAAGAACTAAAAAAAAAACTCGTGGATGTGAGGGAAAATGCAATTAGCAAGAAAACAATGTTTTTTTTTTTTTTTTTTTTTTTTTTTTTTTTTGAGTTTGTCTTTATGAAATTGTTTTTACATCGTGGAAAAGAATAAACAGTTATCACAAAAAGTATATACTTTTCTTCTAAATACACTTCCTTACAGCGAAAAGCAAATGAGAAACGAACTTTGTTTGTCTAAAATTTCGTTTGGGAGGAAAGAATTATTTTTTTGCGTGTACTTATCTACAACACTATGTGTTCCGAAAAAAGGAACATAACATATAAAAATATAAGTACTAAATGTTTTTCTTCACATTTTTACCTCGAGTATTTCTCAGTTATAGGCAAAGCAAAACGTGCCCATTTTAGAATTTATTATTTTTTGAAACTGTTTCAAAATTTTACACAGAGAAAAAAGTACCTTGTGATTTATGACAAGTTTTGAACTTCAATTTAATTAATTGCTGTCCTACTCAGTTAGTTCAATAAATAAAAAATTATGGAAATCTCGTAATAATTATTATTTGGAACTCTTTCGCAATTCATGCGATTACTTAAAATTTTATAAAAACTAACCTTAAAGTGGTGTACACTTATATAATTACACTGAAAAAATAGCATGCCCGCTTTCAAAGATTTTGTCTGTAAAAATGTTGGTATTGATTCCGGGCCAAAGAAGCGGAGAATACAAGTAAGGATACTTTTAAGACACAATTATCTTTTAAATTTGGGAGCCAATTTTAATTTTTCGCTTTTCCAGTTTTTTTTTTATGTTATGATACGCATTTTTAAGTTAAATCACTTAACTATAAAGAAACAAGTAAGGAAAATCTAAAGTCGGGCGGGGCCGACTTTATTATACCCTGCACCACTTTGTACATCTAAATTTTCGATACCATATCACATCCGTCAAATGTGTTGGGGGCTATATATAAAGGTTTGTCCCAAATACATACAGTTAAATATCACTCGATCTGGACAGAATTTGATAGACTTCTACAAATCTATAGACTCAAAATTTAAGTCGGCTAATGCACTAGGGTGGAACACAATATTAGTAAAAAAATATGTGAAACATTTAAATCTGAAGCAATTTTAATGAAACTTCGCAAAAGTTTATTTATGATTTATCGCTCGATATATATGTATTAGAAGTTTAGGAAACTTAGAGTCATTTTTACAACTTTTGGACTAAGCAGTGGCGATTTTACAAGGAAAATGTTGGTATTTTGACCATTTTTGTCGAAATCAGAAAAACATATATATGGGAGCTATATCTAAATCTGAGCCGATTTCAACCAAATGTGGCACGCATAGCAACAATGCTAATTCTACTCTCTGTGCAAAATTTCAACTAAATCGGAGTTAAAAATTGTCCTCTGTGGGCAAATGAGTGTAAATCGGACGAAAGCTATATATGGGAGATATATCTAAATCTGAACCGATTTCAACCAAATTGGCACGCATAGTTACAATGCTAATTCTACTCCCTGTGCAAAATTTCAACTAAATCGGAGTTAAAAATTGTCCGCTGTGGGCAAATGAGTGTAAATCGGACGAAAGCTATATATGGGAGATATATCTAAATCTGAACCGATTTCAACCAAATTTGGCACGCATAGTTACAATGCTAATTCTACTCCCTGTGCAAAATTTCAACTAAATCGGAGTTAAAAATTGTCCTCTGTGGGCAAATGAGTGTAAATCGGGCGAAAGCTATATATGGGAGATATATCTAAATCTGAACCGATTTGGCTGATATTTTGCAAGTTTTTCGAGACCCATAAAATATTCGGATGTACGGAATTCAAGGAAGATCGGTTGATACACACGCCAATTATGCCCAGATCGGTGAAAAATATATATGGCAGCTATATCTAAATCTCAACCGATTTTTTCCAAAATCAATAGGGATCGTCTTTGAGCCGAAGCAGCACCCTGTACCAAATTTTAGGACAATCGGACTAAAACTGCGAGCTGTACTTTGCACACAAAAATACATCAACAGACAGACAGACGGACAGACAGACAGACGGACATCGCTAAATCGACTCAGAATTTAATTCTAAGCCGATCGGTATACTAAAGGATGGGGTCTATGACCACTATTTCTTGGCGTTACATACAAATGCACAAACTTATTATACCCTGTACCACAGTAGTGGTGAAGGGTATAAATACGACTTCATTGAAAACTTTTTCGACTTTTGGACAAGGAAAAAAACTTTATATTAGAGAAATGCGTCTTCTATGCCAAACAAAATTTGCATTCGTATTTTAAAGACATGAAATCTTTGACCTCACGACAATATTTTTTCAGTGCAGATAAGGGATTGTTATTTTATTTCATTTATGTTATTATTATTTTCGTATTAGAAAAAAATACTGAAAAACTGAAAATTGTGTTATGGAGCAGAGTATTATAAGTTAGTGCATTTCTTCGAAACACCCGCCTGGCATACAACGGGTCATGGGTTCAAACCCACACTCAAAAAAAAAGTGAACTCTCTATTTCACTAACGCCAATTTAACTTTATTTTAGTTCATGGAATTATTATTTTTGGAGAAAGTTTCCTTTACTCTAATAATTTTTTGTGCACGTTAGTTAAATTAACTAAACCCGAGGAAAAAATATACTCAAATGTAGCAAAAAGATTAACTAAATTCGTGTCTTCCACAAAATAGTTCAGAATTTCTTTAAATTTGTACATTTTGCCAAAAATGCGTCCATCATGAACTTCGTATGTCAGTAAAGACATTCTTGCAATTTTGAACTCCAAGTTTTTCCATCAAACTACAAAATTTTCTTTAACAAGTGAAAAAACTTAGTTATGTCCAATAAATTTTCTTGAATTTGTCGAAAAAAATTTACTTATTTTTATGACATCGGCGTGATGCCAACGTTTGTAATACTGTTTAGTTAAAATTTTCTACAAATATTCAAAATTTTCTAAAATTAACCGGAATTTTTCTTCCTGGTGGGTTCACTGTTTTTTCAGTGCACTTTCGACTAAACACGAAAAAGTTTTTCAGCGATTGATTATCCCGTCTCAGTAATGCTGGTGACATTTCCGAGTGGTTTAAAGCTTCTCTAAGAGAGCCACCGTGGTGCAATGGTTAGCATGCCCGCCTTGCATACACAAGGTCGTGGGTTCGATTCCTGCTTCGACCGAACACCAACAAGTTTTTCAGCGGGGGATTATCCCACCTCAGTAATGCTGGTGACATTTCTGAGGGTTTCAAAGCTTTCGGAGGCCTGAAACCGCGCAGCGGTTGTCCTTATAGGTAATTCTATCATTTAGATTTGTTATTGGTAATGTGTTGTCATATTTTCCATCAGTCTCATATTTGGAAAATCAGCTCAACGCTTTCCAGTGCGATGTTCGTTTTTGCTTCTCGTTGCAGGGAACATAAAAGCCTTTGATTGAAATAAATTGGCTATACTAGCGAATGTACGATATGGCCTATGTTTTTGCTTTCAAATAAACGGTACCCTACCTAATCGGTAGTAAATTTCAGGCAAACACATTTACAGTTCATAATGTCTTTTTCAACGCTCCATTATGCCATGTCATACATCCTGAATGCAGTTTAAATTGTCATCGACAGATGACACCAGAAAATGCATATGCTGAAGCACCCAAGGACACATATAAATGCACATGTTTTCGCACCAACGCATTGAAGTACGCTGGTTCTTCATTTTGTTCGTTATATTTGAGGTGGCATCCATCTGCATAAATAAAGGTGCAAACTGCAAAATTTAATTGTATGTCTGATTTCATCGCACAAAAATTCGAGTACATTTGTGTCGGAAGGCTTATTAAAGTTGTTCGGATGGTATTAGGGATGTTGCACACGCTTACGCTTTTCCCAGTCTATACAGAGGAAAATTGCATTGGAATGAATGCCAACTAGCACAGTAGTGGTTGAAATAAGGCTATAAATAACTTATTGTTTGTAATAATAGCGCCACGAATCAATATGTGAACATGCACATATCTTCCCTGCAAACATTTTCTATCGAAAATGTATCGAAGTAGTTTCGCCATGGAAGATGAAGCATTCATTGGCGATATCATTTTTTTATCGAATTAGTGTCCCCATTTGGAAACAAATGCCCCACTAGGCGATAGCTTTAAATTTAAAAAATCAAAAAGCTGATCAACCGCACCGGGCGTTGAACTCGAAACCTTTCGTTTTCAAGTCGGCGGCACTCCCTCTGTACTACACACGCTTTTGGTTGATAGTGGCTTAAGGAGTTTATATATAGATTTTTGATCGCTGTTAGAGTCGAATTGGTTTCCCAACAGAAACGTCACATGTGATCGTTGTTTTTACTGTTGTTGTGGATGAGATATTACAAGTGTTGCCAGTATTGGGGATTTTTCCCCAAATTGGGGATATTTTTTCGTGAATGGGGACGAAATTTCTGAGTTGGGGACTTGGGGATTTGGTGGGTAGTTTCCATAAATTTGGGGATTTTTTCGAGAAATCGGTATAATCTTTTTTAACAAAATTTTATTTCTATAGGGAATTTTGTCAAAATTCTATTTCTATAGACAATTTTGCCAAAATTTTATTTCTACATAAAAATTTGTTTATAGAAAATTTTGTCAAAATTTTATTTCTCAATCAAAAATTATACCCATCTACAAAACAATAAAAAATATACAATTTCAGGTAGACAACGTGTATACCACCCAATTTTAATACTTGAATATTTAAAAGTAAATTTTCGTTCCTAAGCAGATTCTCAAAATTTTATTTCTATGTAGAAAATTTTGTCAGAAGTTTATTTCTATAGAAAATTTTTGTAGTACCTCTTTGCACAATCTACCAAAACATCAAAAATTCTACCAATCTACAAAACAATAAAAAATCTACAATTTCTGATAGAATTCTATCAATTATGACAACGTGTCTACCACCCAATTCTACTAGTTGAATATTTAAAACTAAAATTTCGCGTATAAATACAAGGTGACCGAACCCCCATTTTCATATCTCCAGCATTTGGAAGAAGATCACCAGTCTCTTGATGTTGTGGTTCGAAATCTTGATCTTATTGCAGCTTGCTGGATTTGACAAAATTTTAATTTTTAAATTATTACTGATTTTTCTATAGCAGAGACATTTTCTTTATTTATTTATTTTTTTTTTAACTTGTCAAAAATGCATTGGGGATTTTTGTGAGGAATCTAAATTTAAGTTGGGGATTTTTGGGGACGAATCATCATAATTTGGGGACAAGAGCCGGAAAAATACTGGCAACACTGGATATTACTACCCGAAAACTTCCTGGCGATTGGAAGTAGTAACATTTTTGCGAAAGACGATATAAAAAATACTCAAATGCTTGCAGGGATATAACACATGAACACTCCACACGTAAATGCACTAACACCTACACATACATAAATCGGCATGAAACGCAATGCAAATGAAGTATTATGCCATGAATGCGGTGAATGTGTGTTATGAACTGCACTCTGTATTAATGTTGCTATTTGGCAAAGCTTGTTTCGCTTTAAGTTCTTAAATAAATTCTTTGTTATGCACATATATTTATATTTCGAAAGGAATCTACACTGAAAGAATTCTCTTCAATAATTTTGCGAAAAAATTTTATTAAGTATTCCTGGTAAGTTTTTCATTAAAACAATGAAATTTGCATTGCGTTTCGTACATTTTACGTAGAACTTTTTACGAAAATATCGAAATATTCTACATTAACTTATTTTCATAAAATGATCCTAAATTTATTGTTCCTAGATTTAAAACTTAAAAACTGCCTCTTTTAAAGAAGCCGCATTTTTGGCTCCGAGTCATTACCAAAATCCTTAATGGAAGGTACAAATCTTCGAGTAAACTTTTGTATACCCTCCACCATCCATCCTATATGGGGGGTATATTAACTTTGTCATTCCGTTTGTAACACATCGAAATATTGCTCTAAGACCCCATAAAGTATATATATTCTGGGTCGTGGTGAAATTCTGAGTCGATCTGAGCATGTCCGTCCGTCCGCCTGTTGAAATCACGCTAACTTCCGAACGAAACAAGATATCGACTTGAAACTTGGCACAAGTAGTTGTTATTGATGTAGGTCTGATGGTATTGCAAATGGGCCATATCGGTCCACTTTTACGTATAGCCCCCATATAAACGGACCCCCAAATTTGGCTTGCAGATCCTATAAGAGAAGCATATTTCATCCGATCTGGCTAAAATTTGGTACATGGTGTTGGTATATGGTCTCTAACACCCATGCAAAAATTGGTTCATATCGGTCAATAGTTATACTTAGCCCCCATATAAACCGATCCCCAGATTTGAACTCCGGAGCCTCTTGGAGGAGCAAATTCATCCGATCCGGTTGAAATTTGGTACGTGGTGTTAGTATATGGTCTCTAACAACCATGCAAAAATTGGTCCATATCGGTCCATAATTATATATAGCCCCCATATAAACCGATTCCCAGATTTGGTTTGCGGATCCTCTAAGAGAAGCAAATTTCATCCGATCCGGCTGACAAAAATAAGAAACAATTTTGTTTTAAATTTGAGGTTTATTAATCCTTCTGTGCGTGATGAGGTTCCGCTGGGCCTTTTTGATTTTTATTTATACATAACTTTGTCTTTTATATGATTTGCAGCATGATGGTTTATGACTTCTTGTATTAAAGGGTTTTATGTTAAGTTGAAAACTTTAAATTTTTATTAAATCCATTTTTATAGGTATTTGAAGAAATTTATTATGATTCTGCGTGATGAGGTCCTATGGGACCTACCATTAATTACATTAGTGGTTTTAGCGCAATTTAAAAAGCAGCATAAAGATACTGCGATTTTTGTATTTGGAACAATTAATAACTCTAACAACCTTTCGGAAAATACGGTTATTTAGAAGAATTTGTCATTTTTGAAGTTTCCATTGGTTTCGTTGCTTGGTAGTACATAATCTTCGGAGGATATATCCACTTTAGTGAAACCACAAGTGCAAAAAAGTTATTATTTCAAAGAAATCGTGGCCGATCTATGTTTTTATATTTCATACATATTATTCCAGATCGGCTCCTAGAATTTGGCAAGATGTGCCTCAATTTGGACCAAGTTTGAAGCAACCATTATTGCACATAATACTGCGAACAAAACGAACGCCACTATCGTATTGTTTTTCCTTCAAAAATCCAGTTTCTACAGAACATTCAGTTCTGACAAATATCGGGGCCTCTATCAACAATTTAAACATTATCTATACTCTATTAAAAATTAAAGAAAACGCTATATTTACAAACAAATGGCTCCGAGTCTTTACCAAAATCCTTAATGGAAGGTAAAAATCTTCGAGTAAACTTTTGTATACCCTCCGCCATCCATCCTATATGGGGGGTATATTAACTTTGTCATTCCGTTTGTAACACATCGAAATATTGCTCTAAGACCCCATAAAGTATATATATATTCTGGGTCGTGGTGAAATTCTGAGTCGATCTGAGCATGTCCGTCCGTCCGTCCGCCTGTTGAAATCACGCTAACTTCCGAACGAAACAAGATATCGACTTGAAACTTGGCACAAGTAGTTGTTATTGATGTAGGTCTGATGGTATTGCAAATGGGCCATATCGGTCCACTTTTACGTATATACTCTATTACAAATTAAAGAAAACGCTATATTTACAAACAAATATCTATATATGCAATTTGTGCGTCATAGACGACTTCACCTACAGTAAATAATCGAAAAATATCGCAGTGATAACCTCTCTACCATCCTTTTTTAATTGTAGGTCCCACGGGACCTCCTCACGCTGGTATAGCTTCTGGTGTTATCACATACACAAGGGTTAATTTTTTTTTTATTTTTGAAAAATTAAATTTCCAAATTCAAACTCAACTTCAAGTAGAAACTATCCTGTGTTTCAAGGAAAAAACGTCTTTGAAAAAAAAATATTGAAAAACTTCTCCAATTTTGGAACGAATTTTTGAGCTCTGTGGTCAAGATAAAAAATTGAACAAATTTAGGATTTCTTTAATTTTGAACAATTTTCAGAAATATTAAAACTAATGCCCTCATCGTATATATCGAACGCAAACCCATTCGAAAGAAAGGTAGTTACTCGAATTAGAATGAATTTGGGGTTTTGTAATTTTGAAAGTTCGTTTCGCTTGTATGATAATAAAGGGTGATTCTTTTGAGGTTAGGATTTTCATGCATTAGTATTTGACAGATCACGTGGGATTTCAGACGTGGTGTCAAAGAGAAAGATGCTCAGTATGCTTTGACATTTCATCATGAATAGACTTACTAACGAGCCACAACGTCGAATTTTCAGTGAATGGGCCCTAGAAAAGTTGGCAGAAAATCCGCTTTTTTATCGACAAATTTTGTTCAGCGATGAGGCTCATTTCTGGTTGAATGGCTACGTAAATAAGCAAAATTGCCGCATTTGGAGTGAAGAGCAACCAGAAGCCGTTCAAGAACTGCCCATGCATCCCGAAAAATGCACTGTTTGGTGTGGTTTGTACGCTGGTGGAATCATTGGACCGTATTTTTTCAAAGATGCTGTTGGACGCAACGTTACGGTGAATGGCGATCGCTATCGTTCGATGCTAACAAACTTTTTGTTGCCAAAAATGGAAGAACTGAACTTGGTTGACATGTGGTTTCAACAAGATGGCGCTACATGCCACACAGCTCGCGATTCTATGGCCATTTTGAGGGAAAACTTCGGAGAACAATTCATCTCAAGAAATGGACCGGTATGTTGGCCACCAAGATCATGCGATTTGACGCCTTTAGACTATTTTTTGTGAGGCTACGTCAAGTCTAAAGTCTACAGAAATAAGCCAGCAACTATTCCAGCTTTGGAAGACAACATTTCCGAAGAAATTCGGGCTATTCCGGCCGAAATGCTCGAAAAAGTTGCCCAAAATTGGACTTTCCGAATGGACCACCTAAGACGCAGCCGCGGTCAACATTTAAATGAAATTATCTTCAAAAAGTAAATGTCATGGACCAATCTAACGTTTCAAATAAAGAACCGATGAGATTTTGCAAATTTTATGCTTTTTTTTTTTTAAAAAGTTATCAAGCTCTTAACAAATCACCCTTTACATTGATTATCAAAAATGAGTATTTGCAAATTTTTACCATATTCTTGACAAATATATATTTTGTTGTCGAGTAACAAACGAACATATAGTTTGTTACTCGACAACAAAATGTGAACAAGTCACTTTCCAAATATATGAACAATAATAATTTTCTTTTGTTTATAATACGAAAGAAAGCTTTCGTTCGATATACAGGAACATGGCATAAGTTAACCTTAGGTAAACAAAAATTTTTTCATGTAAAGATACCTAGTTTTAAATCGAATCACTTAATTGTAAGAACAAAATGGCTTTATTGAGAAGTTTATCGTCTTTTGGACAAGGAGAAAAACTGTACATCAGGGACATGCGTCTACTATGCTATGCAAAATTCGCATTCGTATTTGAAGGTTATAACCTCAAGCCAAAATTTTTTTAGTGTGATAATTTTCCCAGACATCTAGTTCCATACCACCTTTACATTGCTGCAACTGAGTGCTTACAACACCAAAGTAAACAAATGTTGCGTCAATTGTATCGGTGAGAGAGAATTGCTCTTCTCATTCGCTGATAATGAGTAATGCAACCAGACCACTGTTTGAGAGGAAATTGGGCCACCTAGTGGTTACATGTTGCAACACATTTCGCAAATGGGCTAACCGACATATCCATTGTTGATGTTGGATAAACGTGTTCTCCGCATCCGCAAAAATGTTTGTTCAGGTTTGCACATTCAACACAGACCGCAACAATAGCAACAACTCATATGCAAGAGAACACGCGACTAGGGAAACGAACTTCCAGGTCTCCACACCACTTGATATTGATTGCAATTTGCGAATGATAGGTAATGACAATAAAATTCCGTGAATATGCTTGCACCCTTAATTACTACTTATGTTAGGTGGAGGAGGAACAATGCGATGAGCGTACCAACAATCATTGATTCGTTTGCATTCCGAAACATTTGCAAATTTATTCTCTCAGTGGGATGTAATTTATTCACTTGAGTATTTAAGTGCATGTGTGTAAAATGCTCAATAGATGAGATATTTTCTAGGTGATGGTGTGTGTAATTTTTAGTAAATCTATTAGAGTTTACTTGTCTTTGTACTCTACATAGGATGTCGGGTATACTAAATATGTCATTCCGTTTGTAACACATCCAAATATTGGTCTCAGACCCCATAAAATATACATATTCTGGGTCGTGGTGAAAACTATTGACCTGAAACTTGGCTCAAGTAGTTGTAATCGATGTTCGATAATGCTCTCTAACCATCGTGAACAGATTTGGTCCATATCGGTCAATAATTGCATATAGCCCCCATATAAACCGATTCCCAGATTTTACTTCTTGAGCTTCTTGTAGAGGCAAATTTCATCCGATCCTGCTAAAATTTGCTACATGATGTTAGTATATGCTTTTTACTAGTCACCCAAAAATTGGTCCATATGGCTTCATAATTTACATAGTCCCAGATTTGACTTCCAGAGCCTCATGGAGGAAAAAAAATCATCCGCTCCGATTGAAATTTGACCCTATAATTACAATACGAAAATTGGTACATTTCGGTTCATATTTATTTATAGGTTTCTCCATACAAAAGGATCAAAAACTAAGAAGGTTTATATAGTTTTGTAATCTGCCTTTTTATACCCTTCACCACTACTGTGGTACAGGGTATAATAACTTTGTGCATTTGTATGTAACGCCAAGAAGGAGTAATCATAGACCAACCTTTTAGTATACGGATCGGCTTATAATTAAATTCTGAGTCGATTTGGCGATGTCCGTCTGTCTGTCTGTCTGTTGATGTATTTTTGTGTGCAAAGTACAGCTCGCAGTTTTAGTCCGATTGTCCTAAAATTTGGTATAGGGTCCTGTTTCGGCTCAAAGACGATCCCTATTGATTTTGGAAACAATCGGTTCAGATTTAGATATAGCTGCCATATATATTTTTCACCGATCTGGTCATAATTGGCGTGTATATCAACCGATCTTCCTCAAATTCCGTACATCCGAATATTTTATGAGTCTCGAAAAACTTACAAAATATCAGCCAAATCGGTTCAGATTTAGAAATAGCACCCATATATAGATTTCGCCCGATTTACACTCATTTGCCCACAGAGGCCAATTTTGTCCTCCGATTTAGTTGAAATTTTGCATAGGGAGTAGAATTAGCGTTGTAACTATGCGTGCCAAATTTGCTTGAAATCGGTTCAGATTTGGATATATCTCCCATATAAAGCTTTCGCCCGATTTACACTCATATGACCACAGAGGCCAATTTTTAACTCCGATTTAGTTGAAATTTTGCACAGGGAGTAGAATTAGCATTGTAACTATGCGTGCCAAATTTGGTTGACATCGGTTCAGATTTAGATATAGGTCCCATATAATGTTTTTCTGATTTCGACAAAAATGGTCAAAATACCAACATTTTCCTTGTTAAATCGCCACTGCTTAGTCGAAAAGTTGTAAAAATGACTCTAATTTTCCTAAACTTCTAATACATATATATCGAGCGATAAATCATAAATAAACTTTTGCGAAGTTTCCTTAAAATTGCTTCAGATTTAAATGTTTCCCATATTTTTTTACTAAAATTGTGTTCCACCCTAGTGCATTAGCCAACTTAAATTTTGAGTCTATAGACTTTGTAAAAGTCTATCAAATTCTGTCTAAATCGAGTGATATTTAAATGTATGTATTTGGGACAAACCTTTATATATAGCACCCAACACATTTGACGGATGTGATATGGTATCGAAAATGTAGATCTACAAAGTGGTGCAGGGTATAATAAAGTCGGCCCCGCCCGACTTTAGACTTTCCTTACTCGTTTTCTAATATAAATTCCACACGAACTAATTTTGTATTTAAAAGACAATGTTAGGATGTTTTTAGATATTTTGCCAGTTGTTCCACAACCCCAGTAATTCGATTGTGGATGACAGTCTTACGTAAAACCTTCTATGCAATCCATGGTGGTGGGTACATAAGATTCGACCTGGCCGAACTTACGGCCGTATATACTTGTTTTATGTTACCTTTAAGCAATACATGACCATGAACTAAATTCCAGATTCTCACAAACGAAAAACATATTGTGGAATCCTTTAATACAATGCGTCTACTTCGGGTTGTTAGCATTTCTAAATCGTTCGTCTGACAACATACAGATCGTAAGAGCCCTTTAGAAATGGTCCGTAACTTGAGTGGCAGTAATAATAATCTCGTGAGCTGAACATATGGCGGAACGGCTGTGGCACATATTGAAAAATGAGCTATGACTATAGCCAAGAGCAAGAGCTCGCCGTTAAACAAAAATGTTAAACTGAAAAGAGCCAGGGAGTTGCTTCGCTTGAACGAAAGTGGCCAGTAACCAAATTTAGGTTTCTCCGATGAGAAACCATTCCAAATCGATTGATCCTGTTTTGTTCACCCTCTTTCTATCGTTACTTACTTTCATGTGATTTATGTAGTTTTCAGCACTGAAATGCAAACAATGTAGAAGCAAATAATCGATATTATAATTTTTTGAAATTTATAAATTTCGTCCAGACGGAGGCCATGTAGAATTTGTTGTCATCAACAAACAACTACCGCTATAGCCATCAATGCAAAAACAACGCTTACAGTCAATCAGATATATTCATAGACCAGATTGTTTGGTAAACAAAAGCTGATTTAAATAAAGCAAACTAATCACAATTTGATCCCTTTTTTACAAATGACGTACCAAACAAAACTTCTGAAATTATGAAATTTTACATATGTCCCAAAAATTTTCGCAAGATTTCGAAAGAATGGCAGGCACTGACTGAATAGTCTAAGTGGGCCTGAATCTTAATCGAGCTGCCACTTCAACCTAGGCATTGCATAGTATTATTTTAAAGTTTTACTACGAAACCTCAAAATGTGTTTTATTCAAGACAAAAGAACATCGCGAAATAATCTGTGATTTTGGTATAAAGTCAGTTTTTATTGTAAGAAAATATTTCTGATGATAAAATCATATTTTCTTCTTTGTGTTTTCTTTGTGTGTATTACAACATCTAAAAGATATAGAAAAATCTACATCGTTGGGAGTTGCAGCTCATTTACACCCAGAGAAGGAATATGATCACCTCAAACATGTTTTTAGAGCAAAATGTTAATTTTGGGTGGTGATCATGTAACATGGTTTTCGCAGCCATGTTATTTTGTCGGAAATCATGTATCTGATTTCGGCAAGCAGGTTATATTTGACGAGAAAATAACATTTTAGTGACAAACATGTTACATGGTTACCATACAAAAATAACATTTTGCTCTTGAAACATGTTTGAGGTGATCATATTCCTTCTCTGCGTGTACAGTCAACCTGTTTTATACCTCTGTATAATTTCACTCTTGGACATAGAGAGTAGTAAATGATTTATTCCACGAATTATTTTTGTTTAGTTTCAAAAATATGAAGCTTTTTTAAAATGTTGCTTTGGCAGTAGTTGGAGTCGAGCAAAATTTTTAAGACTCCGCATCCATGAAAATAGCCTACAACCCCATTTTATACTAATACAATGGTGTTAGTCCGACCTTCCCTAACTTGTTTCATGTCAGTTAATCTACGACATAAAATTGTAGAAAATAACGAACTAAGTAACTGGAACACACTAACAGTAATATTCCTACACACTTGGGGTTGTGCTGACCAACATCAATTGAATATGAAGAGAAACCCCAAATGAAATTACTGACATCTGAAGTAAATGAAAACATGGAGAAAAACTTGGCAATTTTAGTCTGTCAAAAGGAAAACGAAAGTAAACATCACGCTATCCCATTGAAATATCCCTTAGATATTTGCTCTCAGTTCATATCCCCTTCTACTTGTATTTTTTCTCCATTCAATGGTAATCTTAAGCTCTGACACAAAAGAAATAAAAGGCGTAGAGCAAAAAACAAAAAAAAAAAACTTTTTTGTATCGGCGATATTCACTCTTTTCATTATTTTTCTTTTCATTTCAGAAGAAGCCAACAAAAAACAGATATCCAAGGAATATGAATAGGTTGCTTGGTTATACCATCTGTATTCATTTGTAACCATCACTCTAAATAAGTTGGAATAGTGGTTGGGCTCTCCGTAGTGGAATGATTTCATGGCTGAAACCGCACGGACAGAAGAACAGAAAATGTTTGCATTTCCTTTTTTGAAGTAAAATCAAGATTCACCTAAAGTTTCATTTAGGCTCCTAACAATATTTGACAGCAATAGATGCAAAGGCTTAGGAAACCCCCCCAAGAAGACCGAGTAAACATCGCAATAAATCCAAAATGCTTACAAATGCATTACAGAGCCTATAAAATAAGCTGATCCGTTCCTCGCTCAAAGAGGGAGCGAAATTGTCGGAGCCTAGGTGAATTGAAGCATAACACTAGCTACAGACAATCAAAAGATAGAAGAAAAAACAAAACCCAACCTTTCCTGGTTAACCACTCTGATAATGAGTTTTCGTTTGGCTGTTTACAACAACAATTACGTGGACGTTGGCAACAAGCGGTCGTTTGTTTAGAAAACAGGAAACGGAAGTCACGTCTATATAGCACAACATTCATATTAGCCCACAGCCAAATATACCCGTGCTACAGGTCACCCATTTCCGCCCAACAGCACAGCAGCATATCACACAGTAACAACAACAACAAAAAAGAGTTCCCTCAATAGTAGCAATCAAATTTTGTTAACCGCAACAAAGTATCCGCAAATCATTGCAGACAGGACAAACAACGTTTGGCAAACAAATTCTTCCTATTCTCCCTATTCGAATGCGAAATTCGAGGCATACCCACAAACATCCACTGACGAAGGTCCTGGCTGGTTGGGTGACAGGATACAATGAAGCATTTCTACTATAAAATCGGGTTTATTTACAATATTATCGAAATATTTAAAGGATGAAGAGTGGCACGTCATATTGGACAATTCCATTTGTTATTCACAACCTGTTAACCTTTGCCGTGGTCATTGGTTTGCAGAATCACTTGCTATGTAAGTAGAAAGAAAAAAAAATCTGAAAAACTCAACAAATAAATTTTTAATTTGTATTCATTTCCATATCCCTTTATCACAGTGGGCGACCAATGAATTTGCATAGCAAACGAATTACAAATTTATTATTCATTTGTTGATATGGGGTTTTCAAATTTAAATTACCACATAACTAAATGGGGATATGATATATGTTGCCCTTTTTTGTCTTAAAAAAAGGTCAAAAAATTATATTGATAACGGTTCAATATTAGTGTTGCACAGACATATAACGCCTCGAGATAGAAGTCTGATTTCAATAGCTTCATAATCTAAGGAAGCAAAACTAAACCTCTTCGCTAGATTTGAGGAAGTTTTTACAATGGTTAGAACAGTCTCATCTGATGTTGAGATATAGAGTAGAGGTGTGCGCGTGACACGAAAGTCTCGTGACACGCGTGATTCACTTAAGTCGTGAACAAAAATATGTCGTGTTTAAGATATAAAATCGATTCGTGAATGTGCGTGAATACAATGTCTGCAAAATCACGTTCAAGAAAAAAATCAAGATATAATTAATACTCGTATGTTAACTGAAATGAATTTAGCTCTCCAACTATATTCTATTTTTTAATTTTGTTACCTTTGCAGATTTCCGTTTGAAAAAGTCGTGAGTCTCGTGCATTTATCGTGAATCGCGTGAATTGTCAGGAATCGAGCGTGAGAATTTTAAAGTAGTTCGTGCGTGAGTACTGCTTTTCATTTCGTGAATGTGCGTGAGTGGGATTGGCTACCACACATAACGTGCGTGAATAAACATTTTGCTTCGTGAATGTACATGAGTGTGAGTAAAATTGCAGTCACGCACTTTTTTGTACCATTTTTTTGGGAATGAAAGAAACGTATCTTTTTTATTAAAACGACTATGCAATCATTCAAATTTAAAAATAAACTGAATGATAACTATCATTTTAAAGGATGACATTTCATTTAATATTTCCTAAATAGCAAATGCGGTTTCTTGTTGTTAAACCCATGAAAATTGAATGGCTGGTGTACCTTTTAACTACAGTTAACGAAAAAATTAACTTAAAATAAAGAAAAAATCATTGGCGCCAAATCATGACCATTTTAACCATGCTGTGGTTCATTCTTACTATTTATGGGATTCGTACGAAAATTTTCTTTTGCTTCAGTTCATATTGAACTTGTATGTACGGTCATTTAAATTTATACCCACGTTTAGTTCATATAATGTTTGAGACATACTTAACAAAGGAAACCTTTATTGGGCTGAGGATAATTTAGAAAAAAAAAATAAAAAATAAAATATAACTACTAACAAGGAAGTTTTTGCAAAAAATAAGTTACATTTATTTATTTATTACCTTAAAGGGAAAGGACATTTTTTATACCCTTCACCACTACTGTGGTACAGGGTATAACATAATAAGTTTGTACATTTGCATGTAACGCCAAGAAGGAAAAGTCTGAGACCCGTTCGTTTATTATACCGACCGTCTTAGAATCAAATTCTGAGTCGATTTAGCCAGATAGATAAAGTCAGCCTTTAAAAAATTGTTACCAGATTAGTTAGTTTGTATGGAAGGAGGAAAATGGCACGTGACACACTTCGAAGAATAGGGTTGAATTATTTAGCGCAGAATAAATAAATATTTAGGTTGCGGTACGCGCGGTATATCGTGTAACAAAGAAGAGCTTTTCAGTTTCAAATATAAAGGGCACTGATAGCACACGATGAAAAAAACTGAAAATCCGAAAATTTAAAAAAGAGTTGTATCTTAAATCTATCCCTAGTGCAATTCCGCGATTCTACTGCTCGGAATAAGTATCAAATTAATTAGTGAGGAGGCAATACCTTGGGTACCGATTATGAATAACTTTCTATAATAAACCAGAACACAAATGATTTTAGTGACTTGTATGTATAAAAACAACCTGTCATAGGCTCTTTTGTATATAAATGACCTAAATTTCATATATTTAACCATTTCTTACACGAAGATCTTAACCATTTTTTCAACATCAGCTAAAAGTAATCCAAAACATCCAAATATGTAAAATATCACCCGAAATTTTTTTTAATGTGACAGAGGGTGGCGACCGGACATATCGCCCAAAATGATTTTTGGGCGTTATGACCTCCCTTGGGGCGGTCACATCGCCCAATTTTAGTTTGGGCTTTATGTCCTCACTCATAGCGGTCATAAACCCCATAAAAAATGTGGGTGTTATGACCGTTTGAATATAATTGAGTATACAGAATATTTTAAAATAAAACAAGTATATACGGCCGCAAGTTCGGCCAGGCCGAATCTTATGTACCCACCACCATGGATTGCGTAGAAACTTCTACGAAAGACTGTCATCCACAATCGAATTACTTGGGTTGTGGTATCTTAAAACTTCTTATTCCTGCATGGTTGTTGGATACCATATGCTAACATCACGTACCAAATTTCAACCGAATGGGAAGAATTTTGCCCTTCCAAGGGGCTCTGGAGGTCAAATCTGGGGATCGGTTTATATGGGGCCTATATATAATTATGGACCGATATCGACCAATTTTTGCATGGGAGTTTGAGGCCATATATTAACACCACGTACCAAATTTCAACTGAATCAATGAATTTTGGTATTCCAAGAGGTTCCGGAGGTCAAATCTGGTGATCGGTTTATATGGGGGCTATATATAATTATGAACCGATGTGGACCAATTTTTGCATGGTTGTTAGAGACCATATACTAACATCACGTACCAAATTTCAGCCGGATCGGATGAAATTTACTCTCTTAGAGGCCTCGCAAGCCAAATCGGGGGATCGGTTTATATGGGGGCTATATATAATTATGGACCGATGTGGACCAATTTTTGCATGGTTGTTCGAGACCATATACCAACACCATGTACCAAATTTCAGCCGGATCGGATGAAATTTGCTTCTCTTAGAGGCCTCACAAGCCAAATCGGGGGATCGGTTTATATGGGGGCTATATATAATTAAGGACCGATGTGGACCAATTTTTGCATGGTTCTTAGAGACCATATACTGACACCATGTACCAAATTTCAGCCGGATCGGATGAAATTTGCTTCTCTTAGGGGCCTCGCAAGCAAAATCGGGGGATCGGTTTATATGGGGGCTATATATAATTATGAACCGATGTGGACCAATTTTTGCATGGTTGTTAGAGACCATATACTAACACCATGTACCAAATTTCAGCCGGATCGGATGAAATTTGCTTCTCTTAGGGGCCTCGCAAGCCAAATCGGGGGATCGGTTTATATGGGGGCTATATATAATTATGGACCGATGTGGACCAATTTTCGCATGGTTGTTAGAGACCATATACTAACACCATGTACCAAATTTCAGCCGGATCGGATGAAATTTGCTTCTCTTAGAGGCCTCGCAAGCCAAATTTTGGGGTCCGTTTATATGGGGGCTATACGTAAAAGTGGACCGATATGGCCCATTTGCAATACCATCCGACCTACATCAATAACAACTACTTGTGCCAAGTTTCAAGTCGATAGCTTGTTTCGTTCGGAAGTTAGCGTGATTTCAACAGACGGACGGACGGACGGACGGACGGACGGACGGACGGACATGCTCAGATCGACTCAGAATTTCACCACGACCCAGAATATATATACTTTATGGGGTCTTAAAGCAATATTTCGATGTGTTACAAACGGAATGACAAAGTTAATATACCCCCCATCCTATGGTGGTGGGTATAAAAATATATTGGAAAAGCGGCTAAAGTGGCACTACGAAGACTTATTTCACTCGTGAAATAGGTATGTTTAAGCTCAAAGACATTTGAATTTATATATTGAAACATGAATATTCGGAAATAATTTTTTGTTTTATTTTTTTTTTTTAACAAACCAGACAAATGCTGAACTGAAAATTATGTATTTTAAACTGAAAATTGGAACGAGATGAGATGATCGATGTGCTGCTGATGGGTATGTGAAAAAATCGCGCGCGCGATTTATTTCAAGTACCATCAGCAGCACATCGATCATCGCATCCCTTTCCAATTTTAATGTTTAAAACAAGATAATAAAACGAAAGTTGCAAGAATGTGTGGATGAACTGAATGTGATGAATTAAAAAAAGGATTCGCGCGCACGTTTTGGAGAGAGATAAGAAAATCGCGCGCGCGATTTTTTTCAGTACCCATCAGCAGCACGTCGATCATCTCTTTCCAATTTTAAAGTTTAGAACATGATAATAAAATGAAAGATGCAAGAACTTCACGAAAGATGCAAGAACCTCAAGTTCTTGTATCTTTCGTTTTATTAACTTGTTTTAAAAAATGAATACAGTTATAATGACATGTCGTTCGTAACCTTCGTAAATATTAGTAATTTCTTGTACCCATAAGATGAAATGGAATGACCGAAAAAGAGACATCAATAAAATAATAGCATCTCCATCATCCATATTATTTATTATTTCAGTTACTGGGGTGGAACACAAAGAGACTGTATGCCAAGTCGGCTTCCATAATAGTGGTTTGCTAAAATATCTTTTCCGGTACACTTTCTTTTCACTCATATGTTCCGATTTGGCAAATAGTGCTATGAGTTCTTGGGGGCTTTGTGGAGAGTTTGGCACCATTTTCTCCTTAATTGTCTTAGCATTTTCTTATATACCACGAGATCTGCACTGTATTTCTAGTTACGGCATTTTGAATTAAATACCGTACGTATTTAGTTAACCAAAATTGGGGATCAAAACTACTTTATTTAGGACAGTTTTTGATTTGTATTCCGACATTCATTTCCACATAAAATATTGGGCATTTTGACCGCCTATTTGTTGGGACATATGACCGCGATGAGGAAGGACATAAAGCCCAAACTAATATTGGGCGATGTGACCGCCCCAAGGGAGGTCATAATGCCCAAAAATCATTTTGGGCGATATGTCCGGTCGCCACAGAACGTAGCCATATCATTTTTCATCTCATTCATATCGGAGCCACGATTTTTACAAAATTTGATTGCCAAATGTATAAATATGGATCTGCGAACTCGTAGGAAATGTATCCCTGATCAAAGGAAGTTGGTACATCTAATGAAATGTGAATAATATTAGTTATATGCTAATTCTCGCACTCCAAAAAAAATGAACCCTTTATGGCACTAAAGCCATTTTAACTCTATTTTAGGTCATGAAATTATTATGTTTCGAGAAAATTTCCTTGAACCCTAGACAGCTTAACCTTCTGAAAGTCTCGGATAAGCTAAACATACGTCATAGTTTTCATCATGTGGACAAATTTTGTGGATTTTTGTTTTACATTTTTGTACTTATACCGGTTCTATACACAAATCCTTATCATTTAAACACATTTTTGGCTAAACTTTTAATTATTGTGTAACAAAAAAATCACATTTCGGTACTCATTTTCATGAGGGAGAGCGAAAAACTAAAAAACACATACGGCGTTTGTAAACAAAAATTTTCATGTGGATTTACTATTTTTTGAGTGTGGAAAATATGTATCTGATTTCGCCAAGCATTTTATGTTTGGCGAGAAAACAACATTTTTTGCGGCAAAAAGGTTCATGCTTCAAAAATTCCTTCTCTACGTGTGCAAATTTTTTCTTAATATCTATACACTTTCCATTAACTGAGTTATCGTGAAGATTTTTTTCTACAGGTTTGTGTAAATCCTTTACCATCACAGATTTTTTTAAGTCGGGAAATATGATAAAAAGTTCCTTTTCGTTATATCCATCAGATCCTTCTTCGATTCGATTTTATCCACACAATCTATTCGAAACACCTGTCCCCTTCGCTTGAGTTTTGGGAATAGCCATAATAGTCTAAACACGCATATTGCGGTAGTAAGCCTAATAACTAAGTGGGTTGCCACTCGTGGCAGAAATAATCAAACTTTGAAGAATATTTTACAGCAATCTATTAAATTACAAAAATCTTATTTTGAAGTTTTTAATCAAATCTTTGTGGTTAGTATGAAAAAATGTCTTATTCTTCGAATGGACGAATGATTATTAGCGAGAGTTTTTTGAGTGTATAAATACCCTTGAATTGTAAATGTGCCAAAGTTTATACGTTTTAACAATTTTGATTTGCCACAAGTGAAAATTGCTACTTCTAAAGGGTGGTCAAAATTTGGTCAAGGGAAAACGCGTGTAAATCGGTGAAATCGTTTATTTAAAAAATCAAATTAATTTTTTTTTTTTCAAGTTCAATTAGTATAAAATTCAGGAAAAATATTCAGTTAGGCTTTCGCTTTTCCAAATCCGAATTGCCGGGCCTCACGCTTGACACCTGCCATCAGATTTTGTACAGCCACCCTGTCCACCTTCTTCGCCGCAGAAAGCCAGTTTGCCTTGAACTGCTGCTCGTCCTTAGCAGTTTTTTGGCCTTCTTTAGGCTCCGCTTGACAATAGCCCAGTATTTCTCAATTGGGCGGAGCTCTGGCGTGTTGGGAGGGTTCTTGTCCTTGGGAACCACCTGCACGTTGTTGGCGGCGTACCACTCCATGGCCTTTTTACCGTAATGGCAAGATGCCAAATCCGGCCAAAACAGTACGGAACAACCGTGTTTCTTCAGGAAAGGCAGCAGACGTTTATTCAAACACTCTTCACGTAAATTTCTTGGTTGACAGTCCCGGAAGCTATGAAAATGCTGCTTTTCAAGCCACAGCTACAGATGGCTTGCCAAACCAAATATTTCTTTGCGAACTTTGACGGTTTTATGTGCTTGAAAATATCTGCTACCTTTCCCCTTCCTTTTGCCGTATAAAACTCCTGTCCCGGAAGCTGCTTGTAGTCGGCTTTGACGTAGGTTTTGTCGTCCATTACCACGCAGTCAAACTTCGTCAGCATCGTCGTGTACAGTCTCCGGGATCGCGCTTTGGCCGTTGTATCTTGTTTATCATCGCGATTTGGAGTCACTACCTTCTTGTAAGTCGATAGTCCGGCTCGTTTTTTGGCTCGATGCACGGTTGTAGACGATACACCCAGCTTATTTTCGGCATCTCGGAGAGAGAGGTTAGGGTTTCGCTTGAAACTACCGGAAACTCTCTTTGTCGTCTCAGCGGCTTCCGGTTATCGATCCAGACTTCCTGGCTGTCGACAAACATTCCCCAAACACTTTAATTACATTTGTAACGGTTGATTTGGCAACTTTTAGCGATTTTGCCAGCTTTGCGTGCGAGTTTCTCGGAATTTCGCGATGCGCGAGCAAAATTTTGATACGCTGCTCTTCTTGCTTGGACGGCATTTTGACAACTGAATAGTGAATTCCAAAATCAAAATAGGAGCAGCATTCTGCACACACACACACCTTCAAAATGAGGGGTGTTCAGGTTTTTTAAATGCAAAATTGAAAGAAATACGTCAAGTTTATATTGACCATATCACCCTTTACAAAAAGGGAGAACTTTCACAGTGGACTTTGATAGTATAAAATAACAAGAAAATTAAAATGTTTGAAGATATATTTCATGTTAGCCTGATACCGAAACAGGCAATTGACGTCCAAATGCATTATATCTAATCATACAATTATTTTTCGAGCTTTATGGATAGATATACATTAAGGAACATGGTTAATAGAGCCATTGAAAAGAAAACGCCAGATACAAATCTATACACGCCGGGACTGTACATGTTTCGGTTCGGGCGAATGAATTTTTAAAGAAATTGAATTATAAAAAAATTTTCTCAAAATTTTATTTCTATAGAAAATTCTCTCACAAATTGATTTTTATAGAAAAGTTTCTCCAAACTTTATTTCTATAGATAATTTTGTCAAAAATTTTTTCTATGGAAAATTTTGTCAAAATTTTACTTTTAAAGAAAATTTGTTCAAAATTCTACTTTCTATAGAAAATTTTCTCAAATTTATTTCTATACAAAATTTCGTCAAAACTTTATTTCTGTAGATAATTTTGTCAAAATTTTACTTTTATAGAAAAATTTGTCAAAATTTTATTTTTATAGAAAAATTTGTCAAAATTTTATTTCTATAGAAAATTGTTTCAAAATTTTATTTCCATAGAAAAATTTGTCAAAATTTTATTTCTATAGAAAATTTTGTCAAAATTTTGTTTCTATAGAAAATTCCAATTATAGTAAATTTAAGTAACACTTAGTTGAAGAGAAATCTACAAAAAGATCAAGAATTCTACCAAAAAAAAGTTTTGGTAGAATTCTACTAATTGTGGCAACCGTGGTTGGGAATTGTAATCAGAATCAAAAAGTTGACGTTTTCAAAATTTACAAAAATCAATTTTTTGACTTGTATACAGAATTAACATCTTTGTATTAACTTTGAATAATTATAATTGGGACTATCATATTAATCTCTATTTTTAAGAGTGAGTTACAATTTTGTTTGTCCTTTTTCCTATGTAGATTCACTGGGAAACCGCATACAAACCCCTTTTCCTCGTAATAATATCTTACAATTTCCGCATAGACGTTTTCCATTTGAACTTTTTTACGGAATATTTGGTAAAGTCTTATTTGCATTGAATAAAAATATGTTTTGAAGGGCCCCTTAGATGGCAGTAAAATCAAATAAAAAACGAACCAATCCCAAATAGTTGTCTTGTCCTTAGGGTGAAATCATCTCTGTGGTTCACCAAAAGGACACTGTTTATTCAAAAAATGGTCTTATAAATAAATTTGGCTTTAGTAGAGAAACCACAATTGTTGCCCTGGCAGGTTGTGAATAAAATTATAATAAAATATTGGCAATGCATTTAAATGGATGAAATGGAACAATAAACCTATTAACAAAAAAATGTGGCAACTGTTCTTCCCAAATTTGGAGAACGTGTCTGTGAACGCTTGGGTTAAAAAAAAAAAAAAAAAAAAATGGAATGACAAAAGCGATGGATAATTCATTATTGTGGATCATTTGTATTAAACGGAGTCTCATTGTGATAGAAAACCAGTTACTTATGTGTACACTAAAATATTGACCTAATATAGGAACTAAAGATATACAGAACTAATAATCCCGATTTCTATGAATTCATTATAACCGTGTTCGACTGTATTATGAAACTAAAAGAACGATGGTTAGAGGCCCATCGGAATCTCATTTTTATTTAAGTAGTTGGTAATTCAATTTATTTATTTATTTTATTTTTTTATTTTTTTTTTTTTGACTTATATATTAAATTTGTCTAATTATTCCGATTAGTTTTTACGATATTTAAGTACAATGAAAAAAATATTGTCGTGAGTCCAATGCGAATTTTTCTTTGCATGGAAAACCTATTTCTCTGATAAAAAGTGGTTTGTTTCCAAAGTCGATAAACTTTTTAGTGAAGTCGTTTTGTTCTTACAGTTAAGTGATTGGAAATAATTCTGAAAAATTCTTCAAAATTAATAGGTTAGGTTAAAGTGGCAGCCCGTTAAGTTTCATGCTCACTTAGACTATTCAGTCCATTGTGATACCACATTAACTAAAAGTACCTATTACATATAGGGAACTTTTAGTTTTAACCGCTGAACCTTCTCGATTATTTTCTTCTCTTGAACCAACCACATTAGCAGACTGCTTAAGTTAACGTTTTCCAGGTCCGCCAGCAATCTAAAGCTATATGGCCCTAAAATTTGCTTACGCCTCACACAAAATGCAGGACACTCACACAAGAGGTGTTTAATTGATTCCTTTTCCTCCGCATCATCATACTTCGCGCCAATAGTTTTTGCCAAATGGCCTATCAAGCAGCGACGCGTTATAGCAGATATCAGGAGTGATATCTGACGTCTTAAGAACACTAGCATATCTAATGTGCGGTTTAAGTTTAAATGGGCCATATTTGCTTGGTGTCCTTGCAATTCTCCCATCGATCATTTGCCATCATAACAGCCTTCTCATGCAGTAAGAGCTTGCATGTAGCCAGATACATACCAACAGATTCTAGTTCCCCTGGAATATGTAAGGTAGTCCCTAGACTTGCTAACTCATCCGCTCCGGTATGTTCCTATGGCCAGGCACCCATATTAGGTGAATATTGTACTGCTGAGCCATCTCACTGAGAGATTTGCGTCAGTCGATGACCGTTTTCGAGTTAAGGAACACAGAGTCGAAGGATTTTATTGCAGGTTGACTGTCTGAGTATATATTAATGCCAACATTTTTTGGAACATTACTTCTCAGCCAACGCCACCTCTCTTATTGCTAATATTTCAGCCTGAAAAACACTACAGTGATCAGGTAATCTTTTCGCTATTTGAAGTTCCAGATCTGTAGAATATACTCCGAACCCCACTTGTCCATCCAATTTGGAGCCATCAGTGTAGAAATCTATATATCGTTTATTCCCCGGGACCTGTGTGCACCACGCCTCACTGTTGGGAATTAGAGTTTCAAACTTTTTGTCGAAAAGTGGCCTCGCCAAAGTGTAATCCATTACGTTAGACATATCTGGCATTATTTTGAGGACCGAACCGCACAGCCGCTGTTGCAGCTGATTGTTTGACCAAAATGTTTAAAGGCAATAGATGCAGCATGACATTAAGGGAATTTGTTCCTGTCTTACTGAATGCACATGAGATACACAAGCACGCCATACGCTGAACTTTGTCTAAACTTGTCGGCTGCTGAAGTGCCACTGCCATCTGCCACTACAACATCATATATCATTATATGTCTAACCACTGCCGTGTATAGCCAGTGTACAATTTTCGGTTTTAGTTCCCACTTTTTTCCTATTGCTTTTTGCACGAGTACAAAGCTACCGTTGCTTTTCTCGCCCATTCTTCAATATTAAGCTTAAAGTTCAGCTTCCTGTCCAAAATAACACCAATGTATTTTGCACACTCACCAAAGGGAATTTCAATACCCCCTAAGGATATGGGCTCAACCGTAGGCATTTTGCGAACCTTGCAGTACATGACTAGTTCTGTCTTTGCAGGATTTACTCCAAGACCATGCTCTTTCGCCCATTTCTCAGTCATCCGGAGGGCTCTCTGTATATCTCTGATTGTGGATGGGACTTTTTCCCTGACTGCTAGCGCCACATCATCTGCGTATGCCACCACTTTTATCTTTTCTTTTTCTAGGGAAACCAGAAGGTTGTTTATAGCAACATTCCAAAGAAGAAGTGCAAGAATTCCTCCTTTGGGAGTGCCTCTGTTCACATACCTTTGTATGTTTGCTTGTCCTAGTGTGGCTGAAATGTGTCTCGTCCTTAGAGGTTCGTCTAACAGCCTAAGTATACCTGGATCAATATTCAGAGTTGTTAGTCCATTTAATATCGAGCTCGGATGGACGTTATTGAACGCCCCTTCGATGTCTAGAAACAGCCCGATTGTGTATTCTTTGGCAGATAGTGAGCTTTCAATAAAGCTGACTAGTTCATGTAATGCGGTCTCAGTAGACCTGCCCTTCGAGTATGCATGCTGTCGTTTCGAGAGAAAACTTGAATCGACGCTAGTTCTAAGATAAATATCTATCATCCTCTCCAGAGTCTTAAGTAGGAATGAGGGTAAGCTGACTGGTCGAAAATCCTTCGCATTCGAGTGAGAGGCTTTTCCCGCTTTAGATATGTAAACGACTTTTTTCCCTTCACTTCATCCTATATATATCGCCGACAACCAGGGGATAATTCTGTGAGTCACTGCTTGTAACTCCGCCGGAGTAATTCCGTCAGGTCCGGGGGATTTGAATGGTCCAAAGCTATTTCACGCCCATTTTATCTAGATTCCGATACAATTTCTTCGATAGGAAATGACCGCTGAGCCGATGTGGCACCGCCAGAACCTGGTTCAACCGTATGATTTCCAGGAAAATGTGTGTCCAATAGTACCTCCAGCGTCTCCTCACTGGACGTTGTCCAATTGCCCTCCGATGTTTTAATGAAACCTGGAGCGGAGTTAGTGGATGCAAGTACCTTCCGTAGTCTGGAAGCCTCTGACGTATTCTCAATACTGCTGCAGTAATCATTCCAAGAGTTATGCCGAGCATTTCTCAGTTCTCGCTTGTATCCTCTCAGATTCTTCTTGTAAGCATCCCAATCCTCTGGAGCTCTGGTGGACTTTGCTTTGTTAAGGATTTGTTCATATTATTTAACTCCGTAGACCACCATGGTTGTCGATTTTTCCCCCCCTTGGCTTCCCTCTAGAGCATGCAGCTTTCAGTGAGATGTTGAAGGATGCAGGCCACTCCACTGCGTGTTCGATATCTTGCACAGTGCTTATATTTGTCTCTGGTATTTCCGGTATCATCATATTGAACGATTCCCCATACATATTCCAATCAGCTTTCATAACATTTGGCGGAAATATGGTCTTGGTGGTATCAACATCAAATTTGAAACTGATGTAGCGATGATCTGAGAAGCAAAATTAATGAAAGCGTTTTTAAATTTGTGAATTTGTTGTTTCCTGACTACAAAGCAAAACAGTATTCCAAAATAGGAGATGACTTGCAAAACTTTTTTTAAAGACGTTTTTTTTTTCTTGAAACATAGCATAATTTCTACTTGAAGTCGAGTCTGAATTTGGAAATTTAAGTTGGCGTTAACACGTTAAATCACTTTGATAGCACATGACGAAAAAAGCTGTACTGTGTCTTAAAGGTATCTTTATTTTAATTCTCCGCTTCCTTGGCTTGGAATCAATATCAAAATCATTAGTGTAAAGACAAAATCTTTCGAACCGGGCATACTTTTTTCAGTGTATGAATGTATTTTTTTCCTAAAATATTGACCTGCCCAATTTTGTATGATGTGAAAAAAAACATCACTAAAATAGCCGAATTTCAAATATTTTTTTTTTTTTTTGGATTTTAGACGCATACCTACACTGAACAATAGATTTACCTAATATGAATGATTACGCGACCTAAATAGTAGGACACGCAATATTAAGGATACATTTCTTTAATATGATGACATTTTAATTAAAACAATATTTACAATATTTGCTTCAAACAAGGTTTTCGTTAAATTTAGGACACGAATCTTGGAAATTTGCTCCCCTCCTTAAGTCGTTTGTCTTTGAAATAAGGAAATTAAATTTTTCCTTAAAGTAAAGAGAAAAATTTTGATAGATTTTGATAAAAAAAAGCTTCAAATGTAGACTAAGACTTATATTTGGGATTTTGCATCTTTGGTTTAAAGGCTGTTGAAATTAACCAAAAATTTTTTGCTGTGAAATATCTATTATAATTTGGATTTTTAAATTACGCACAAACAAATGCGTAAATAGATTTAATAATTTATTGAAAACAAGAATAAAAATTTTACAATTGAGATCTGCATCCTAATTTAAATTTTATTGAACGTTAATTTAAATGTATATTGCAAAAAAGAATAAAAAATTGGCAATTAAGATCTGTATCTGAATGTAAATTTTATTGGTCGTAAATTGAAATTTAGATAAACCCCTAAAAAATTTCTTCATTAAAAAAAACCGCTTATTTGGCGGGGCATCTATACCAAAACTGTATAATAGAAAATATGTTTATAATTGTGAGAAAAGCAACAGATCTGCAATTCATTTTCGATAGTTACATCCAAACTATTACATTGAAAAAATATTGTCTTGAGGTCAAAGATTTTATGTCCTTAAAATACAAACGCAAATTTTGCTTAGCATAGAAGACGCATTTCTCTAATATAAAGTTTTTTCCTTGTCCAAAAGTCGATAAACTTTTTAATGAAGTCGTATTGTCCTTATAATTAAGCAATTTGACTTAAAAATGGGTATCATAACATGAAAGAAAACATTTTTGGGCTAAGGTCAACTTGACTTTAATAATTCAGGAAAATTCTTTAAATTTAATGAAATTGTCTTTAACTTTGTTGTCTTTTTGCATCTTGATTACAAAGCAAAAAATCGTTCAAATATTGGACATGTTTTTCAAAATTTTATTTTAAAGACGTTTTTTACTTGAAACATAGCATATTTTCTACTGGAAGTCGAGTCTGAATTTGGAAAATAAAGTTGTCGTTAATTCGTTTTTAAAGGACTTTGATAGCATATGAAGAAAAAAGCTGAGAAAGCGAAAAATTAAAATTTGCTTCCTAGAAGCAAGTACACAAACCCCAAATTTAAAAGAGAACTGTGTCTTAAAAGTATCCTTACTTGCACGGATGAAAAAGACTGTTTTTCATATGTTTGGCTATAAACATTATATGTTTGGCTATAAACATTATATGTTTGGAACACAAATTTTTAAACACAATATTTTTGAGTGCAAGCATATAATGTTCATAAACTAGCATAACATGTTTGGGACATATATGTTAATATGTTAGAACATATTATGTTTGGGACATAAAATGTTTGTAAATATAATATGCTTGGATGCAAACATATATTAATTTAGAAATAGCCTATAAACATATATGTGTTTAGTAGCTTGGAGCGCTATTTAACAGGGAGCGATATTGAATTAAGTTGGTGGTTGTTGCTTGTTATTACAAAATTAACATTTTATTTTTCCTTGGGCAATTGATCAGCTACTTCTTTGATCCTTACAAACTGTGTGGTCCGCTGTTCGAATCCCCGTCCGGCAAAAGGTAAAATTAAAATAAAAAAATCATAAAATTGAATAATTTCTTCTAAAATGTTTGTATTACAGAAAAAGGTGCTAATAACTAAAAAATCTCGTGGAAGTGAGAAAGATGTGGGGGAATATACAATTAGGCAGAAACAAAATTTTGAGCATTCAGTTCGAAAACCTATGTTGTTAGCACCTATATTACCTGTTTATTTTCATAATTCATTATGATTGTAAATATATAAATAAATAAATAAAATTTTGAGCACAATATTGTTTGGGAGAATTTTTTTTAAGCTTATAATATTTTTGGGTGCAAAATGCTTCCAAACATATTATATGTTCACATAATAACATATTGTTTTTTGGAAGACAACATTATTGAATTTGGATGCAAAAATACAAAATGTTTGGAAATTGACTACCCAAACATATATTGTTTAGACCAATATGCTTTCAAACATATTATATATTGGAAGAGATCAAACATATAAATGTTTGGGCAATAGCCAAAAATGTATATGCTTGAAGCAAAATATGTTTGGGAGTATATGTTACAGAAGCGATTTTTTGTGAGCGTGTGTATTCTCCACTTCTTTGACTCGGAATCAATACCAAAATTGTTAAAGTAAAGATAAAATCTTTGAAACCGGACATGCTTTTTTCAGTCTATAAAGGCAATATAGATTCGCCAGTTCATTTTTCTAGCAGTTAAAATGAGGCATAGATAACAAATGCTCACATTTTGTATTTTGTTATTACAGCGACCTTTATTCTGTTGCACAGTGCACTTAACTAATCTTTAAAGCTTTACTTAATTCGATTTTCTCCACCGGACTTTGCTTAATGTTGAATCGTAAAGAAAACAGGGATATTCTGAAATTGGAAATGCATTGCTTTCTCTCCAGGATACAATGCAATATTTATTGTAGAAAAATGAAAAATAAAATACTGCAACATCTGCTTTATTGAAACTCCCATTGAGATTAACACCTTCATATAGCGCCCAATATTGTACTACCATATCTACTGTGAGGGAAGCTTGCATTTGTGTTAGCAATAAATTTGTTCATATCTTTGTAATGGGATACACATGAACTGTATGGGGATATGAGGCATGCTGTGCCATTGATTTACTCCCATCGATTATGGTAGCATAGATCATCTAACATTTGACTTGATATACTGCAGTAGCATTTTCAATATAACTCTACTCTCTTCATGTTCCACTAACATTTTCTGATTCATTTGATTTCCTTATGGCTTTTCATCTGCAATCTGTGTGGATAAAATCAAAATGTATCTAAATCACTCATACAGATCATTTTGCATCAGAGATGCACACGCACACACCTTTGCAAATTTTGGGTAATATTTGTCTTAAAGGTAAAATTTTTATTTTTCACATTAACGCTTTTGGTTTATTAATATGGGTTTTTCATCTGTGGTGTTCAGAGGCTTTTGAATGTTTTCTTATGCAATGAAAATATTTTTGCTGAATATTTTACACATTCATTGGTAATATAGATTCGGCAGTTCATTTTTCTAGCAGTTAAAATGGGGCATTGATAACAAATTTTCACATTTTGTATTTTGTTCTTACAGCAACCTCTATTCTGTTGCTTTACTTATTTCGATTTTCTTCACCGGACTTTGCTAAAAGACGTTGAGAAATTAGTATGTTCGAAATTTTTTCAAAAAATATATTTACCCAGCAAAAAAAGCGTCACCAAAAAAGTAATGAAAATGTTCTTTTTGGATACGGCAGTGGTGCAAAATTGACGCAGAAGCGATGAATTTAACATGGGATTGTCATAGGACGGAAGTCCTCTATTTCAACAGCCGTTGCACTGAATTTGCATCACTTCTTTAGGTGTGATCCGAATTCAATGTTTTGGGTGTAAAATAACAATTTCTGTGATATTTTGTCAAATAAATAATTTTTATAATTTTTAATGGTTTCTAACGATTGTCGGAAACGTTTGACTCCAAATATTTTCAAAAATTCACCTTTTTTTAGATTGGATTTAGCATTTTTTTCGACAAAATTTAAATGATTTGTACCATTTTATGAATTCTTACTCTGTTTTTAACATATTAGAAACAAAAAAAGTTAAAATTACCTATTAAAAGTATGAAAAAACCAAGTTATAAAAAATTTAATTAAAAGAACTTCCTGGGTAGTTAAAATAAAGAACATCATTGGGAGTGCATCTTCTGCAAGTGTTTTTAAAGATGTGTCTTTGGAAGAACTTCCAAATTTTTTACTGGGTATATAAATATATGTTATCTGACACATTATATTTTTTAACATCTAAACTTTCTGTCTGATTAGCCCGACATTTTGAAGGTTGTGTATTTTTCTCTTTTATTATAGATTTACTTTATAGATTTATTTTTTATAAAATCCCTAAATAGACCAATACCAGGATTTTACTTCTTCTGGAAGCTTAATTATTTTTTGAAATTTTGTGTTTTCATAACTTCATATTCTGGAGATTGTTGTTATCTACCCATATTTTGAGTTCTTTACACCCCTAAAACGCTGAGATTTGTCGTCGAGTCGTGTCGAAAATTACAGTTCCTTTTGACATATAAACACGTATAGCAAAATAGAATACTTAAATCGGTCTATTTTTGGAACACTACACCTTAAAATTACAATTGGAATACTGTTAAAATGAGATTTAGGTACACCACCTGGAGTCGACTCCGGAGTCGGAGTCGAGGCTAATAAGAAATGCTGGAGTCGGAGCAACGGTTTTTTGGCACTTCAAAGGTATTTTATTGATATACTATCTGCAAAAGGGTAAAACAATAAATTCAGAGTATTATTGCAAACTTTTGGATCAATTAAATGTACAAATTCGAGAAAAACGTCCTGGCTTACAACACATAAAAAAATTGTTCATCAAGACAACGCACCAGCGCACAAGAGTGTTTTAACAATGGCTAAAATCAACGAATTAAAGTACGAGTTGCTTGACCACCCAGCCAACTGCACTCAAATCGATGATTTGACGGTGGCAACGGAAAAGAGATATGTTTGTACGAATTTATTTCGGCATAAGCCGGCTATCATGTAAAACCTTTTTTCGGAAGGTTCAAGTGTGGTTCATTGTTCGGTTTAATGAACTGCCTGAATTTATTCTGATAATTGGTTGATAGTTTTGCTGCAAGTAGAGGATGCGTCCACAATCCAAATCCAGTTACAATCCAAATTATGATATTTAGTACTTTTTTTTATAAATTGGATATTTATTATAATTAGAGCGATGGACCTAGTAAATGCGGCCATGAAAGTAACCGTCGACATAGGTTAGGTTAGGTGGCAGCCCGATGTATCAGGATCACTTAGACTATTCAGTCCATTGTTATACCACACTGGTGAACTTCTCTCTTAACACTGAGTGCTGCCCGATTCCATGTTAAGCTCAATGGCAAGGGACCTCCTTTTTATAACCGAGTCTGAACGGCGTTCCACATTGCAGTGAAACCACTTGGAGAAGCTTTGAAACCCTCAGAAATGTCACCAGCATTATTGAGGTAGGATAATCCACCGCTGAAAAACATTTTGTTGTTCGGTCGAAGCAGGAATCGAATCCACGACCTTGTGTATGCACGGCGGGCATGCTAACCATTGCACCACTGTCAACATATCAAAGCTTTCAAATGAATTGCGGGCATTACAAAAAAACAGTTATTTGTATTATACGATCCAGCAGTCCCGTACTTTTGAGAGGTGTGTCAAGTATCATACTCGATAGCGGAAATGGCGCCAAAATCTTACTTTGCGAATGTAAAAACTAATAGCGAATACCGTCGAAATCTTGAGTATATGTAAAGTTGATCTGAAACTTGAGATCATATTATTTCATGTCAAAACCAGGTAGTTCCACTCCATTATATGATATTTGGTGTTGTACCTCTAGCCTTTTTATACCCTTCACCACTACTGTGGTACAGGGTATAATAAGTTTGAGAAGGAGTAGTTATAGACCCATATTTTAGTATACCGATCGGGTTAGAATTAAATTCTGAGTCAATTTAGCGATGTCCGTCTGTTTGCCTGTTGATGTATTTTTGTGTGCAAAGTCCAGCTCGCAGTTTAAGTCCTATCGTCCTCAAATTTGGGACATGGTCCTCGTAAATTTTGCAGAATATCAGTTAAATCGGTTCAGATTTAGATATAGCTCTCATATATAGCTTTCGCTCGATGTACTCCTATGCCCCCAGAGGCCAGTCTTTTGTTCCGATTTACGTGAAATTTTGCACAGGGAGTAGAATTAACATTATAAATATGCATACAAAATTTGGTTGAAATCGGTTCAGAGCTTCCATATATATCTTTCGTCCAATACGCACTTATATGGCCCCAGGGGTCAACATTTCACTCCGATTTACTTGAAGTTTTGCACACAGAGTACGACTAACATTCTTGTTATACATGCCAATTTTGGTTAAAATCGGTTCAGATTTAGATATCCCATATATATTCGCCCGATTTAGATTCATATGACCACGGGGGGAAAGTTTCATTTCGAAAATTTTGATGTTTTGCACTGAGAATTCAATTAAAATTTTAGCAATGTGTTTCAAATTTTATGCAATTTAAATATTTCCAATATCTTTAACATTGTGGTCCGTCTCATTCATTAACCAATTTAAATTTTTGAGTCTAGACATTTTGTGAAAGTTTAAAAAATGTTGTCCAAATCATTTCATATTTAAATATTTGTATATGGGAATATAAACCTTTATATAACTCCTAACAAATTCGAAGGTGTTAAGATGGTATCAAAAATGTTGGTACACGTAGTGGTGAAGGGTATGAAATAGTCGGCCTCGTCCGACTTTAGACTTTCCTTACTTGTTTTTGATTATATGATTATGGATAAAAGTTGTTATTACTTGTCATGGATAACTAAAATTATTTCTATAAAGCTCTATTATTAATACCTAGGGTTATAAAAACCAAGGTTATAAAGTCACCTAACTCTCCACCCGATATTCGTTCTTTATTTAGATTCAGTCTATGGGATGACTTGAAGTTTAAATAAGTAGTTTTTGTTTTAAGCAAGTAAGACCTTTTAAAACTGCAATTACTTAATTAATTTTATTTAAAATGCAAGAAATTTGGTCCAAATAAATGTAAGTTATTTTAAAGTTTTTGGGAATTGTGACATCTATCGGAAGTTAAATTTACCATTTTTTATGACACCTAATACCGTAATGCTAGATTGTGGATTATTTTAGATATTGGGTGATATATTATATACAATCTATATTTGTAGTTTCGTTTGTATATATGTTTATCAATACAGGCATACATATTAAGAAAATTCAATTGGATTTAGCCACATTTCAAGATCCTTGTATAGACTTGCTCTCAATTGAATTAGTTCTTGATGTTCATTCAAAATGTAACAACAGAAGTAATTGAAAAATTCTATGCCCAACGAATATCTTTAGTGTGGGCGTTAAATAAGACTCAGAGTAGAAAAAGAAAATGGAATTTTCTATACCAACAAAAAAAAAAAAGGAAAGTAGGAAGCAATGACTGTCAATGAGCAAACAAAAACCACAAGAGCTGCTATTGACATGTACATCTTACAGGAAAATAAACATACTTGAGAAAACAATAATGAAAGTAATTTCAAATAAAATAAATTGTTTTTATTTTCCTTCGCATATTCTTTTCAAACATTCAAATAGAATTGATTAGTGTTTATTTTAAAGATTATTCTGAAAACGACTTCTTACTCTGCGGTCCGTTGTTATTTAAGAAGAAGAATTCCAAAGTAAGTTAGTTACGACCATATTTTGCATAGATCCTATTGGCGATAAAATTTAATTAGAGAAGACAAGTAGTCACAAATGTTGCACTACGTACACGCGCAAAACATATTTTTTTCCTCCCAAACGAAATTAAAATTTTTCCCCATTTACTTGTCGCTGTGAGGAAGCTTGTTTGTAAGAATCGTACAGACATTTTGTGATAAACGTTGGCATTTTTATAGGAGGAGGTGGAAACAATTTAATAAAGACTAACTCAATTTTTTATTTTAATTTTCAGGCTAATTCATATTTTTCACTTCCACGTTATCTATTTACTACTCAGCGCTTTCTTCTATAATATAATGTTAAGAGGAAATTATTTGATTTAATACATTTGTAAAATATTTTTACCTTTCATCCAGACGGAGAATGGAATAAGTGAATCGAAACACGAATATTTACTGACTCAAAAACGACTGAGTCATATAAAATTCAGAATGAAAGAAAAAATTAATATAAAATGTCTTACCCCCATTTTCATGAAGCTCCCTTAGTGTTCCGTTAACTAACGAACTTTTGAACCGTATTATGGGCATAGCTGTCATATTGCCTATATATTCTATATGCCAGTTAGGAACTTAACTGCCGATAACTTTTCCGTTAAAGGTTACCGTAGAGAAGATATTTGCTATTTAATTTCTATTAACTGACTGTTAAAGCCTAACGGAGCTACATAAAAATGACCGTATGATAACTAACTTCTAAATAAAAAAGGTTTTACAAGTTATTTTAATTATTTAATTTAAACACATACACTGTGTTTCGGGCACAATTTTTAAACACAATATATTTAAGTGCAAACATGTAATGTTCCTAAACTAACACTAAATGTTTGGGATACATATGAAAAAAAACAGCGTATGTTTTCGCCTTGAGAGCAGCATTTTATGTTTGCGTGGACAGGTGTTTTGTTTATCATTTTGGCATTATGGGCACAATTTTTTTCTTGGTTCGTTAAAAGAAATCGGAACGTACGAGAAGTAAGTCAAAATGTTCAGGCAAAGCAAATTAAAAAAAAAAACGTGAAATTTATACAAAAAATTACAAAGGGATCTTCATAAAAATAACGAAAGGGCACTATACTCTTTTTAGAGTTGGGACAGTAAAATGAAGAAGGAGGAAATAGTGAAAAATTAAACAGTAAAATGTATAAAAACAAAGTTTAGTTCGTCTTTACTAATAAGTAGTCCAAGACGGACACCTTCAAATATAAAAGTGGGCATTAAGTTCGAATTTTGCAGATAAAACAATTGAAAAAGTCAACTTAATACAGCTTTGTAGGTAAAAATGAAATTAAGTACAAAACACAATAAGTTTTAAATGCATATAAAATTGTGTTAAATGCTAGTAAAAACTGTTCACAAACTTTTATACACAGATAATACAGATTGGTTGTGACAATCGAATTTATTGCCAACCTCCTTTTGTCAGTTGTAGCAACTACCTGTTGGCAGTTGTGTCACCCGACTGATTCAGTCGATACAACTAATACCACATATGGTGTTGGTTGGGTCACCGATTTACACGAGTTTTCTCTTGACCAAATTTTGACCGTATCAACCTTTATCATTGCTAGAGTTTATAAAACTAATTCCAAAACTTACCCACAATATCATATCACATCAAAAATGGTCCACAGCTATTACCACATACAAAACGGCAGGTTCAATGAAAAGTTAAAAACCACAGCTAATATTGTCATTCCTATCCTACATACAATATACACGCGTTTCTTTTTTAAAACAATTTGAAGCCTATAAAAATACGCCTTCCTTTGATACTAAATAATTTGTTAAAATAAAAATGACATTTGAGAATTCATCAACCGGCATTCGGCTGAGAATACCAAATATCAGTTAGAACTACTAAATGACAGTTAGGAAATTTATTTAAGTGTGTAAATATAACCATAGCGATAGGCGGTAGGCGAACACTTATTTACGTGTATTTCTTATGGGAAGCCCAAAATCCGCGACGGAATACCGTGACGACTAGCGGCGTGTCGCTAAATTAAAACTTATTCTTACTCCTTGGCGAAAACTGGTATAGTGTTGCCATCGCTTATCAATTTTTTTAACTCACCACTAGGAATTGCTGTTGCCTGGACACGTGTAGATTATTTTTCTTGAAATAACTCAACAAATAACAAGTCATTGTATGTTTTTATTCAACTTCATTGTTTAATATTGTCAAAGCGTGCTGTATTGACAACAAAAACGCTAGGAAACACGAAAAAGGGAATTATTCGCCGTCAAGCTTATTGTATTTGCCGTTGCGGAAAAAATGTTTCGCCTACCGCCTATCGCTATGGTTATATTTACACACTAAGGTAGGTAATATCTCTCGAATTCAAATAATTTTTATACCCTCCATCATAGGATGGGGGTATATTAACTTTGTCATTCCGTTTGTAACACATCGAAATATTGCTCTAAGACCCCATTAAGTATATATATTCTGGGTCGTGGTGAAATTCTGAGTCGATCTAAGCATGTCCGTCCGTCCGTCCGTCTGTTGAAATCACACTAACTTCCGAACGAAACAAGCTATCGACTTGAAGCTTGGCACAAGTAGTTGTTATCGATGTAGGTCGGATGGTATTGAAAATGGGCCATATCGGTCCACTTTTACGTATAGCCCCCATATAAAGGGACCCTCAGATTTGGCTTGTAGAGCTTCTAACCAGGGATCCGGAGCGGAGCGGAGCGTGGAGCGGAGCGGAGCAAGCCCTTTTTTTGCCGGAGCGGGAGCGGCATTTCTAAAATCCGGAGCGGAGCGGGAGCGGAGCGGTTTCCAAATGAAAAACCGCTCCGCTCCGAATAAAATATTACTTGAATGAAATGTGTAACTTTGAAATTACACTGTGTAGGTAATTTCAAATTTAGCTAGTACTTAGCTAGTGTGAGCAAACGTTTAAAATGTACGATATGTATTTTTGTACGTACGTACATTGGGGAAAACACAACGTTTTTTTAGTAATTGTTTTCAAAAACGGAAAATGTCAAAATATATCTCTAGTATGTGTTGCAAAAGTAACAACAGCACTTTCGATCAATTTCATCCCGTATTACTACAAAGATGTTTGTAATGAACGTCAAATAAATGCAATTAAACGATCTTATTTATATTTAATTTTTTAGTTTTCTACACTGAAAAAATATTGTCGTGAAGTCAAAGATTCCATGTCCTTAGAATATGAATGCAAATTTTGCTTAACATGGAAGACGCATTTCTCTAAAAAAAAAAAAAGTTTTTTTTCTTGTCCAAAAGGCAATAAACTTTTGAATGAAGTTGTACTGTCCTTATAATTAAGTGATTTTACTTAAAAATGTGTATCATAACATGAAAGATAAAATTTTTGAGGTAAGGTCAACGTGACTTTAATAATTTAGAAAAATTCTTTAAAATTAATAAAATTGTCTTTAAATTTGTTTCCTTTTTGCATCTTGCCTACAAAGCAAAAAATCGTTAAAAAATAAGACATGTTTTTCAACACTTTATTTTAAAGACGCTTTTTACTTGAAACATAGCATAATTTCTACTGGAAGTCGAGTCTTAATATGGAAAAAAATAACTCGGTAACTCGTTTTTAAAGGATTTTGATAACAACTGACGAAAAAAATCTAAAAAAAATGAAAAATTAACATTTGCTTCCTAGAAGCAAATACATAACCCCCCAAATTTAAAAGAGAATTACGTCTTTAAAGTATCCTTACTTGTATTCTCCGCTTCTTTGGCTCGGAATTAATACCCAAACTGTTAAAGTAAAGACAAAATCTTTGGAACCGGGCATGCTTTTTTTCAGTGTAAGGAATTTCATATTTGCTTTACTATTGTACTATATCCTAGCATTCTCTTATTTCTGATATTAGTTCTCGAAAATTTAATTAAAATTATGGATAGTTTCAATTTTGGTTGCCGTTTTGGTCGGATCGGACCAAAATTGGTCCAAAAGATTTCTAATTTTTAAATTTGGTCCGATGGTCAGACCAAACAGAATTTGGTCCATTTTGGTCCATTTTCATAAATTTGGTTTCTATCACATATTAAATAGTAGATGGTGCACCGCAAAGAATATTGTCGGGAGGCCAAATACTTCACATGCTTCAAATACGAATTTTGCTTAGAATAGAAGACGTATTTCTCTGAAAAAAAGTTTTTCCTTATCTAAAAGTCTCTAAACTTTTCAATGAAGTCTGTTTATCCTTATAGCTAAATGATTCGACATAAAAATGTGTATCCTAACATGAATGCAAATTTCGTTTTTATGAAGTCAAAATGGATTTAATATTTCTGAAAAAATCTTCAAAATTAATAAAATGTTTCAACACATTGTTTTAAAGTCATTATACCCTAAACCACATAGTGGTTAGGGTATAATAAGTTTGATCTGCCAAAAAATGTGCCTACAAGAAATATTGACTTTAGATCCCATAAAATATATACCGATCGACTCAGAATCACCTCCTGAGTCGATCTAGCGCTTGGTGTCCGTCTGTCCATCCGTCCGTCTGTCCATGTATTTGTTGTTCACAGGATTCCGGTCGCAATTATTAACCGATTTTGATGAAATTTGGTACAGGGAGTTTTTTTGGGCACAAGGACGAACGTTATTGAATTTGGAAGAAATCGGATCAAATTTAGATATAGCTCCCATATTCGACAAATGGGGGTCACGTTGCACTTTTTTACTAACCGATCGTCGTCAAATTTAGCACAAAATAATCTTCTGTATCACCCTTTAAGTCTGAAAATTTCATCGAAATCGGTTAAGATTTAGATATAGGTCCCATATATATGTATCGCCCGATTTTGCCAAATTAGGTCATAAAACCCTTATTTATCAACCGATCTTACTCAAAGTTGGCGAAATGTAATCTTCTATAGCACTAACTATATGTGCAAAAAATCATCGAAATCGGTTCAGATTTAGCTATAGCTCTCATATATGTACCGCCCGATTTTTCTAAATAAAATAAAACTCAATTGAACAAATAATACAATATTTGTACTATAATTTTCTCGAAGAGGAGCGGAGCGGAGCGATTTTTTTTTTCTCGGAGCGGAGCGGTTTTTTTTCTCCGGAGCGGGAGCGGAGCGGAGCGAAAAAAATGGACCGCTCCGGATCCCTGCTTCAAACAGAAGCATATTTTATCCGATCCGGCTGAAATTTGGTATATGGTGTTGGTATATGGTCTCTAACAACCATGCAAAAATTGGTCCATATCGGTCCATAATTATATATAGCCCCCATATAAACCGATCCCCAGATTTCGCTTGCGGAGCCTCAAAGAGAAGCAAATTTCATCCGATCCGACTGATATTTGGTACATGATGTTGGTATATGGTCTCTAACAACCATGCAAAAATTGGTCCACATCGGTCTATAATTATATATAGACCCCATATAAACCGATCTCCAGATTTGGTTTGCGAAGCCTCAAAGAGAAGCAAATTTCATCCGATCCGGTTCAAATTAGGAACGTGGTGTTAGTATATGGTCTCTAACAACCATACCAAAATTGGTCCAATCACACAAAAATTGGTCCATATCGGTTTATAGTCATGGTTGCCACTAGAGCCAAAAATTTTGTCATTGTCATTTTGTAATTTTGTCAAAATTTTATTTCTATAGAAAATTTTGTTAAAATTTTATTTCTGTAGAAAATTTTGTCAAAATTTTATTTATGTAGAAAATTTTGTCAAAATTTTATGTCTACTTTGTCAAACTGAATTATATACGTATTGGATCGATCTTTTTGATTTAATATATACCACGTATGGACTTACATACAATTTAGAAGATGGTGTTAGGAGGTTTTAAGATACCTTGCCATCGGCAAGCGTTACCGCAACTTAAGTAATTCGATACTGGATGATAGAAGAAGTTTCTACGCAATCCATGATGGAGGGTACATAAGCTTCGGCCTGGCCGAACTTACGGCCGTATATACTTGTTTTTTTTTTTTCTCAAAAGAGAGGCAATTAGTTGCTACAACCATTTGTTTGCAATTACAAACGAAAATCTATTGAAATTATAATCAAATGATATTAAAGACAGACAAACGCTTGTGATTGAAGGAAATAGATCAGCACAACTGATATTTAATTCTGAGTGTACAATTTTCGTTAGTACAACTGATTTCCAAACATTTTGTTTTCTTGTTGTTGTTTTTTATTTCAGCTTAAAACCATACATTGACTAAACTACAAGAGTAGCTTAACCAACAGAGGAAAAGAATGTTTGTCAAATTTATTTGGGCAAAGCCCTATAGACTGCAAGATGGTTGGATGGACGCACGTTTCGGAATTACCACATTCCTCATCAGCATCATCTACTTGCAGCAAAACTATCAACCAATTATCAGAATAAATTCAGGCAGTTTATTAAACCCAACAAAAACCACACTTGAACCCTCCGAAAAAAGGTTTTACATTGATAGCCGGCTTATGCCGAAATAAATTCGAAACAAACATATCTCTTTTCCTATGCCACTGTCAAATCATCGATTTGAATTCACATGGCTGGGTTTATTTTGAGCGTGCCTCCTCTTCTTTTTCCATTTGTTTTGTTTTGTTATTGTTGGTTTTGTTCTTTAAGCATTGTTGTTGTTTTTTATTTCAGCTTAATTTTTCAGCTTAATTTTGTTTTCTGTTGAAAGCAGTTTTTTGTTACAAAATTGTTATTTTTGCAATAAAAAATTTTTATTTTATCCAAAAGCTCAGGCCATTTCGTTTATATCAAGCACTGTTTCTGACTGTAAATCTTTAATAACCCACATTTCGAAGTTTCATTATAAAAATTTAATATAGTATAAATATAAATGTGTAAATTAAAAAAAAATGGTATTCGATCGAAGCAGGGATTGAACCCACGACCCTTTGCATGCAAGGCGGACATGCTAACCATTACTCCACGTGGTAAACAAATGTATGTTTCTGTTAAATATTGTTTTGTTTGCATCGGCTCGTGGGCGCCGCAGACTATGCTATATAAATATAACTTATAACGATTATTGTCTATTGATGACCATAACAGCAACGCCCAGTGGATAGTGTGTTGGCTTACAAACTGTATGGTCCTCGGTTCGATTCTCCATCCAGGCGAATGGTAAAATTTCAAAAATTTATAAAATTGAATAATTTCTTCAACATTATTTGTATTACTGAAAAAGGTGCTAAGAACTAAACAAATCGTGGAAGTGAAAATTATGTGAGGGAATGAGCACAATCTTCTTTGGGGAAAATTCTTCCAAGCATATACTATTTTTGGGCTCAAAATGCTTCCAAACATATAATATGTTCACATAAAACAAACATATTAATGTTTCGGCAGTATCCAATAATATATGTGCTTCCTACAAAATATGTTTGGAACAAATGTTAGAAAAGCGATTTTTTTTAGGTTTTACAACAAAACCTCGAAATGTGTCATATTTAAGATATAAAGCAAAAAAGAACAGTGTAATGCACTGTGATTGAGGAATAAACATTTTTTATTGCACATATAAAAATTACTTTGGTGATACAGATTTGAATTTTTTGGAAAAAATCAAACTATGAAATGTCCACAAAATTGGCCATGCTATGTGATGTTGTGGTCTCACGACTGAACCTTTTTTATAAAACAAGTGAGTAAAGTAGAAAGTCGGGCGGGGCCGAATATATCATACCCGTAACCACCGCTACTGAATTAGTAAAAATAAACTTTTGTAGGGTATCATTGAAAGAGGTTTGGGAGATAAACCGCATGTCCATATTTAAGAACACTAAGGGATACATGTTTACGATATGGGAGATTTATCTCAATCTGAACAGAAACAGCTCATATTAGGAGCTATACTTGATTTTTCACCTACAAAGTTAGTATGCCACTAATATTGAGAACATACGTTATTAAAAAAAAACAATAAATCGTTAATTAGTGTGGGTACTGCATCCAACTTTGTGGAAATTGAGCATTGAACCTTTTGTCTAACTGTACCCTTAAGGGATTGATTTAATTGTAGTAAACGAAATTTTAGTTCAACGAAGTTTTATTTTATAGTTGTTTCCTTTTGGCTGAGCAAACGTGATAGTGGGGACAAAGGTGATAGTAGCTACAATAAACAAACATTTATTTGCCGTTAAATAGAGATACAACTTTACAAATGAAAGAAAATTTTGTTGTTCGTTTTGTAGGAAATATATTTTTATACGGTACACGATGGATAGGATATTCTAGCCCTGTCATCGGGATGCTAACGAAGCGAGCTAACGACTTGAATCTTGGTACAAGCAGTTGTTATTGAGAAATGTAGGTCGGTTAGTATTGCAAATGGGTCATATCTTCCAGAGCCACTTGGAAGAACAAATTGTATCCGATCCGTCTGAAATTTCGTAGGCGATGTTTGTATATGTCCTCTATCATTCATGCACAGAAAAAATTTCAATAGTTAAACTAACGCTAAATTTAACTTATTTTTATTGGAAAAAATTATTTGCTTGTAGTTTTAAATTCTATTATTTTTATCGAAATTTTCCACAGCTTAATGAAATCTTACTTTTTTAAGTATGTCTTTTATGAACTAAACGTGAGTATAAAGTTCAATAACGTGAGTATAAAGTTCAATGACCGTACACATAAGTTCAATATGAACTAAAGCAAATTAATAGCGATTTCGATTGGGAAAAAGGGTGCAACATTCTCGAAATTGAAAGCAAAATAAAAAGGACACTGTGATAGATTTTGGATCCTGTATCCCTCACAATATTAGGAATTAACAATAACTTTGGAGTGACGCTATCATTTGGTCGAAAATGCAATGAGCAAAAAAGTTGGGTAACACCGAGGCAACATATTTTTTGCGAATCGAAAACGCCATAAGATTTTCGTACGATTCCCAAAAATAGTAAGAATGAACTACTGTATGATTAAAATGGTCATGATTTGGCGCCAATGATTTTCTTCTTTACTTTTAGTTAATTTTTTCTTCTATGAGATGATGTAATTTCGTGAACTGCAGTTAAAAAGTACAACAGGGCATTAAAATTTCGTAGTTTTAACAACGCTTTGTGGAAGTCTCAAAATGTGGAGTTAAATTTAGTTCAATTTTCGTGCGAAATAGTTCGTTCTTCCTATAAAACAGTTTACTTTTTTTTCGGTGTGCAAGAAATGGTCCATAATTCAAATTTAAAAAATCACAAAATATGTTCAAAGGTAATATATTTTGCGTCAATATTTGACAAGGCCATGTTTTCTTCCGGAGCCTCTTGGAGGAATCAATTGTATCCGATCCGGCTGAAGTTTGTATATGTCCTCTATCATTCATGCAAGAAATGGTTCATAATTAAAATTTAAAAAATCACAAAATATGTTCACAGGTAATATATTTTACGTCAATCTTTGACAAGTCCAATTGACAAATTGCACACAATGAAATTTTATATGGAGTTATTTTACTATATGACATTTGATGAAAAAGGAAAATGGTATTTGGACAATATGTCCTAAATGTTATTAATCCGATTGCCTTCAGTTTGCCACATATCTGTCATTCATACCAATTAATTAAACAATGCCTTATTAACGAGCTATAATGTGTTGAATAAAAGTGATGACTTTTTTCTATTGTAAATTCAGTGATGCTGTCAATTAAAGGCCACAAGCGAACAACCACATAAACGGAAATTGAAAGCAACAGTGAACTTTATGTATAGAAAAGTAGGAGGAGGAGGAAAAGTACGTCGTCATTGCACATAATTGATCTTTCCGCTTCAAACGCATATCCAATAGTCCTTTATCGTTCTAATTATTTTCCGATCCAATATAATGGAGATACATACATACATATATGTGTGTATTAACTTGTACCATTGCCCCCCTGCACTCGCAATTGATATGTAGTCAGTATTGTGGAATAAATGTTGACAACTTGTATGCCAATAAAATGTTCTCCAAACAAGCAAATATCCACATAAATTATGTCTCATAGCAAAAGTCCTTTGTATCCATGTCCCCACATTAATTATCGCCCTGCTCTCATAAACATGATGTGAACAATGTAATTGTCCTGCAGAGACAATGCTTCGCACTCTTCTCTGTTTGCTGGAGTTGGAAATAAATACCAACCATCCGAACAACAACCATTAAATAAACTTCTCACAGGGTAGGACAATGATGATTGAGCAAGCATTAGCACAAAGTTTCACCAATTAATTTCAGATAATGGCATCATTATTTGTGTTTTTATTAAAATCAATTATCAAATAATGTTTTTGTGTTAAACAAAAGAAATTTTAATTGGAAGAAATTGCTTGTTCTCTGCTTCTTCAGTGATCTATTTATGTAGAACAGAGACAAAACGTTTGCCTACGAAATCGTTAAAAATTCTATGCCAAAAATATTAAATCTGTCCAAAGCCGTCTACAAATTAACAAGCTTATAATCAAAGGCAATACACGTAGGAAGATGAGCAATTGGCTACTGAGGACATCGAACCATTTACGGTGTTAGGTCCATAATTTACGTTTATCGAACAAAACGCGTATACGACAAGTATTGACATAGCATTAAAATGGAAAATGTAATTTTTTTGTTGTTGCCTAAAATTTAACATTGTTTCAATAAGAAAATTAAGTTTTTCATTAACAAAAAAAAAAAAAAAAAAAAACGAAAAAAAATTACAAAAATTACAAACATGTATGGAACTAACACCGTCAATACAACATTTGGTGGGACGCATGCCAATTTCCCATCTTGCTACGTTTATTGTCTTTGCTTATAATGCTCCTAGTATAGTATCATTTAAGCGGATTTGTTTCTGCGAATAAACAAATTATTGGTGAAAATTAATTACATCCGTTTTTAATGAGGTGCTAGTGACCGACCGACCTATTTAAAATAGTCTAGAGTTAAACAAGCATATATACGACTGGCCCGAATAATAGGTGCTCTACATCAAGGGTCGCACATAGGAAATTTCCCGGATGATATCAGCACTTGAACTTTGAAAAAAAAAATTAGTTGAAAATAAGAACGCCTTCCAAACTGTAAAAGTCGTACCTAACTAAAGTTTTCCATTTTTTGTACATTGGCCTTTACGATTGCATTATAAAATTAGAATTGGTTTTAATTAGTAGTCCTGGTTATGGGCAGAAAATGGATATAGTAGGTATGTGTCATATATTTTCTACATTTTAATTTTACTTTCTTAGTTATTAAAAGCAGAGACTTTTTTGCTTTTATTGTATGACATAGTAACTAAAGACTGAAAAAGACATACATATTCGTATGTACACATCTTTCAAGGAAACTATTAACTACACGCAGAGAAGGACTATGATCACCTCAAACATGTTTCAAGAGCAAAATGTTATTTTTGTATGGTGACCATGTAACATGTTTGTCACTAAAATGTTATTTTCTCGTCAAATATAACCTGCTTGCCGAAATCAGATACATGATTTCCGAGAAAATAACATGGTTGCGAAAACCATGTTACATGGTCACCACCCAAAAATAACATTTTGCTCTTAAAACATGTTTGAGGTGATCATATTCCTTCTCTGGGTGTACCCTTTTGGGCGCCTTGTCATTGTAATTCCATTAAAAGCTTTAGCCATAAATAGTTGCTAGGTACTTATCCACAAATTCTTTTATAACAACTTTTGCAGCACTTCTCCAATGCCCTTTCAATTTTGTAAAAATGCCCATAAGTGTCACCCCATGTTTTCTTGTGGTGTGTCCACTTAACCCAAGATGACACCGCATCATAAATTAACAAGCTCATCATCATTAGATGTTGTCAGGACATATAAATGCACACACACACACACACAAACTAGCAATTCGAACAACTGTTACTACCATGCCTTTACCAAAATCTCAACAGCTCTACGCAATGACTATTGTCATTTGAATTGGCCTAAAAAGCAAAGAACCTACGACATGATAATCACAAAACAATTCCTTCATTGTCTTCTCGCAATAGTCCCGCTGTGCTATTCCGGTGCTTTAAGAGTGCTATATATGGGGATTATACTCATGGGTGATTTGCTTGAGCATATAAAACCATTCCTTCGTATAATCTGACCAGATTTTATGATCGCTGTGGGAACAGCTGGATGTCTGGCTTGTTTGGTTGCCTGCCGCATATTGAAGGAACACGCATAATAGTACACACAAAGCATACTTAATGTCTTTAAAATTATTTTTATATTTCACAAGAAAAATAAAATAAAATAAAAACAAGATCTCAACGAATAAATTTTCTTTTTTTTCAAATTTAAATAAATGAAAGTGTAAAATAAGTGGGGATCCATTGTATAATACTTCGCACGCATCTGAAAGCTAGGACTTTATTTGCAAATTATTTCAAAGATGTGGTATTTTAGGTTCTCCATACGTACATATGTATATCGAACTAATATATAAGTAACAGGTTGGCTGATAAGTCCCCGGTCTAACAACGAAAAACACATTTGTTTGTCAAAATTCGTTTTTACACTGTTAGAAAAATATGTTTTTCATATGTTCCGATATAAACAAAATGTGTTTCGGGCACAATTTTTAAACACAATATATTTAAGTGCAAACATGTAATGTTCCCAAACTAACACTAAATGTTTGGGACACATATGTAAATATGTTAGAATATATTATATTTGGGGCATGCATGTTTCATAAAAATTATATGTGTGAATGCAAACATATATAAATTTACAAATTTCGAGTAAACATATAAATGTTGCGATATTTTATTCAGAGAGCGACAGAGAGAGTATAGAGAAAGAAATAGAGATGAAACCGGGAGGGTTGACGAAAGATATCAACATAATACAGCAAAAGAATCAAAAGAGAACAATTTCTGTGAAACCGCTTGTATGTTGTGTTGAAAAACTGTTTTATGATAAGGCCAAAAATTGTATATGCTTAAGCCTAAATATTATTTAATTTGAATATTAGAATGAGTATTCGGAATAAAGAGAATAGAGATTCGAAACCAAGAGAATAGACATTTGAAAAAAAAAAAAATAGCGTGTGTTTTCGCCTTGATAGCAGCATTTTACGTATGTGTGGACATGTATTTTGTTTATCATTTTGGCATTATGGGTACACCATTTTTCTTGGTTCGTTAAAAGAAACCGGAATGTATGAGGAGTAAGTCAAAATATTCAGACAAAGGAAATTACAAAAAAAATGGTGGTAAATATACACAAATTACGAAGGGATCGTCACAAAAATAACGAAAGGGCACTATACTATTTTTAGAGTTGGGACAGTAAAATGAAAAAAGCAGGAAATAGTGAAAAATTAAACAGTAAAATGTATAAAAAAGTTTAGTTCCTCTTTATTAATAAGTAGTCCAAGAGGAGTTGACGGACACCTTCAAATATAAAAGAGTGCATAAAGTTAAAGTTTTCCACTAAAACAAACAAAAAAGGTTATTTTCTTTAAAATGAATGACTGTAAATCTTTAATAAACCACATTTCGAAGTTTCATTATAAAAATTTATTATTGTATAAATATGTGTAAATTACCAAAAAAAAAAAAAGACAATTGGTGTTCGGTCGGAGCAGCGATTGAACCCACGACCCTTTGCAAGCACTGCAGACATGCTAACCACTGCTCCACGTTGCCAACACATGTATGTTTCTGTTAAATAATGTTATGTTTGCATGCGCTATATAAATGTAACTTATATCGATAATTGTCTACTGGTGACTATAACAGCTACGTAGCCCAGAGCTAGTGTGTTGGCTTACAAACTGTATGGTCCTCGGTTCGATTCTCCGTGCAGGCGAAAGGTAAAATTAAAAAAAAATAATAATAAACAAGTATATACCGATGCTTATGTACCCTTCACCAATTTTTGTGTAATTGGGGATAGGCTATATATAACTATAGACCGATACGGACCAATTTTGGCATGGTTATTAGCGGCCTTATACTAACACCACGTTGCATATTTCAACCGGATCGGACGAATTTTGCTCCTCCAAGAGGCTCCGGAGATCAAATCTGGGGAACGGTTTATATGGGGGCTATATATAATTATGGACCGATATTGACCAATTTTGGCATGGTTGTTAGGGACAATATACTAACACTACCTACCAAATTTCAATCGGATGACTTTTGCTCCTCTAAGAGGCTCCGGAGGTCAAATCTGGTGATCGGTTTATATGGGGGCTATATATAATTATGGGCCTATGTGGACCAATTTTTGCATGGTCATTAGAGAACATATACCAACACCATGTACCAAATTTCAGCCGGATCGGATGAAATTTGCTTCTCCTAGAGGCTCCGCAAGCCAAATCGGGGGATCGGTTTATATGGGGGCTATATATAATTATGGACCGATTTGGACCAATTTTTGAATGGTTTTTAGAGATCATATACTAACACCATGTACCAAATTTCAGCATGATCGGATGAAATTTGGTTCTCTTAGAGGCTCCGCAAGCCAAATCGGGGGATCGGTTTATATGGGGGTATATGTAATTATGAACCGATATGGACCAATTTCTGCATGGTTGTTAGAGACCATATACTAACACAATGCACCAAATTTCGGCCGGATCGGATGAAATTTGCTTCTCTTAGAGCAATCGCAAGCCAAATTTTGGGGTCCGTTTATATGGGGGCTATACGTAAAAGTGGACCGATATGGCCCATTTGCAATACCATCCGACCTACATCAATAATAACAACTTGTGCCAAGTTACTAGTCGATAGCTTGTTTCGTTCGGAAGTTAGCGTGATTTCAACAGACGTACGGACGGACGGACGGACATGCTCAGATCGACTCAGAATTTCACCACGACCCAGAATATATATACTTTATGGGGTCTTAGAGCAATATTTCGATGTGTTACAAACGGAATGACAATGTTAATATACCCCATCCTATGGTGGAGGGTATAAGAATTGAATAATTTCTTCAACATTATTTGTGTTACAGAAAAAGGTGCCAAGAACTAAAAAATTTCGTGGAAGTGAAAATTATATTAGGGAATGAGCACAATCTTCTAGGGGGAAAATTCTTCCAAGCATATAATATTTTTGGGCTCAAAATGCTTCCAAACATATAATATATTCACATTAAACAAACATATTAATGTTTCGGCAGTATCCAATAATATATGTGCTTCCTGCAAAATATGTTTGGAACATACGTTAGAGAGGCGATTTTTTTTTTTGAGGGTGTATTATTCAACATAGTTCCCTTCAAGAGCGATACAACGATTATAATGACCTTCCAATTTTTTGATACCATTTTGGTAGTACTCCTTCGGTTTTGCTTCAAAATAGGCCTCAATTTCGGCGATCACCTGTTCATTGCAGCCAAATTTTTTCCCTGCGAGCATCCTTTTGAGGTCTGAGAACAAGAAAAAGTCACTGGGGGCCAGATCTGGAGAATACGGTGGGTGGGGAAGCAATTCGAAGCCCAATTCATGAATTTTTGCCATCGTTCTCAATGACTTGTGGCACGGTGCGTTGTCTTGGTGGAACAACACTGTTTTCTTCTTCATATGGGCCGTTTTGCCGCGATTTCGACCTTCAAACGCTCCAATAACGCCATATAATAGTCACTGTTGATGGGTTTTCCCTTCTCAAGATAATCGATAAAAAAATTTCCATGCGCATCCCAAAAAACGAAACCATTACTTTGCCATTCAAAAAAGCTTGCAAGATTTCAACATTGGGTCACATGGTAAAAATTATCGCTAAAGATTTGGAATCACCATCAATAGCTGAAAATTAATGACAAAAATCAGTCATACCCAATGTCATCTAGTTATATAGTAACGAAAGTCGAACGTATATGTTTTAGGACAAATTGATGGATATCTGTTTCTAAAGAGACCTACACGCAAAGAAAAAAAACGTTTGGAAAACGTGTACCGAAAACGTTTTTCTTTTGTTAGAGTTTTTTGAATTGCTTCGAAAATTTTAAACTTTTATCACCAAAAAAATTCGTTTGTTACAAAATTTTTATTTTTTCAATAAAAAAAGTTATTTTTGAAATAACAACACAGTCCATTTCGTTTATATCAAACACTGTTCTTTTCTGACTTTAGGTCTTTAATAAGACACATTTTACAGTTCAAAATTTAATATAGTACAATGTAATGTTGAACATTTTTTCGGAATCTTCCGAATATATCTGAAATATATGTAAAAAAAAAACAAAAGCAAAAAAAAAAAAACTTTGGCCGAAGCAGGGATCGAACCCACGACCCTTGGCATGAGAGTCGGACGTAGCTACCACTGCTCCACGGTGCCAAACTAAATGTTTGTTTCTGTTAAATAAACTTTGTTTATTCGGTTCGTGGGCGCCGCAAGCTATGCTATATAAATATAACTTATATGGATATTTATCTATTGATGACCATAACAGGTACATAGCTCAGTGGTTAGTGTGTTGGCTTACAATGTGCATGGTCCGCGGTTCGATTCTCCGTCCAGGCGAAAGGTAAAAAAAATTTTAAAAATTTATAAAATTGTATAATTTCTTCTACATTGTTGGTATTACAGGAAAAGGTGTTAAGAACTAAAAATCCTCGTGGATGTGAGAAAGATGTGAGGGACAATGCAATTAGCAAGAAAATAATGTTTTTTTTTTTTTGTGCTAGTCTTTATGGAATTGTTTTTACATCCTGGAAAAGAATAAACGTTTATCACAAAAAGTATATACTTTTCTTCCAAATACACTTCCTTACAGCGAAAAGCAAATGAGAAACGAACTTTGTTTGTCTAAAATTTCGTTTGGGAGGAAAGAATTATTTTTTTGCGTGTATAATTCTAAAATGGCACCTTTTATAACACTAGAATAAAACTCTAAGATGGAAGACGCTTTTCCAAATTGTTTTTAAAAATATTATTAAAAATTACCAGTATTTCATTGTGTTTTAAACATACATATTCTTGCGTAGGGCAATGCATAGTGGTCGATTCCATTGTCTAAAAATAAAAAATCTAAGTTAGAAATTTGTCAAAAAGTGTGGCAACATTGTTTCTTATGCAAATAAGGTTTTAACATTTAAATTTGTTTTTGTTTTTTTCTTTCTGTTATCTTTAAGAACGACTTTGAAAGATAGAGCATGTAAGCAGTTGAATTTTGCAGTGTTAAAAAGTATAAAATTAAGTGCATCTTAAAATAAATAAAACAAAAGAAGAAAAAATTCTATCGAAATAAATCGAAATGAATATTGAATTAAATGGTGTTACTATATTTTAAAATAATAACAATGTGTAAAACTTGTTTTGTTATAAAATTAATATTTTTCAGTCTCATTGTTACGTGTTCGTTCGTCCATGTATGTACATTTTAACTAGAGTTTTAGTTGTGTCCCCCCCTTGAAATCTCCAATGGGATTTTTTGTGGTTTATTAGTTAATATTTCAAGATTCTAAATTCATAAAATCACCTGCTTTCTTTTGCCCCTCTTTGTGTTATCTCCCTAATACCGAAGTGGTCTTGTTTTTATATCAAAATATGAATTTTTGTGTTGTGTTTGTTAACACTATTTTACACTGAAAATGTACATTTGATGACCTTCCTTATGTATTTTGAGCTGAATTCGAAAATGAAGGTTAAACAATTTTTTATGGAACCGTTTTTGAGATATCCCGTTATTTTTAGTTTTTCTGACTTTTTTCACTAAACAAATTATAAATCGACCTAGAAATGTCCGATTGTATCATTGTTTGTACTTGAATGCAAGGTATTGAGATGACGAACACACGTGTATAATTGGATCGGTGATAAGTTAAGTGGTTCAAAATATATCGAAAATAGGGCGAACTTTCAAAACAATCTTGTTTTACATTGACTTTATATATAAAATACCACAAGATTTACAATTTCATGAAAATCAAATAAAAACTACTGCCCTTGGAGTAAAATCAAGAGATCGGTCTATATGTGGGCTATACCAACACATGGGCTGATTTACCTCGTTTCCCTTACACCTATTTGTGATCTTAAAATACTTCTAGATTCTAAATTTTAGGCAAATCGGATAGAAAGTACGTTTTGTAGAAGACCAAAAAACAAAAATGGAAGATCTGTCTATATGGGGGCTATACCAACACATGAACCATTAACCATCATTTTTTTTTACGCCTATTTGGGGTCCTATGTTTAAGGCAAATCGGATAGAAAATACGGTTTCTACACCCAAAAAAAGTGAACCCACCGTGGAAGAAAATTTAGGTTTATTTTAGAAAATTTTAATTAAAATAGTTTTCTAATTGCAACATATTATAAATAAGTTAATACTTTTTGTCAAACTGAACAAATTTTTTTAAAATTTCATATGTTGAAAGAAAAAATTGGATTTAAAAATTGTTAAAATGTCTTTAGCACTGTACGAAGTTCTAGACAGTTACAATTTTAGCAAAATTTTCTCAAATGAATATCTCAATTTAAGCAAACTTCTGCCATTTTAGGCAAATATGAACTATTTTATTTTGTAGTAAAATTGTGCACTATATTTGTATACAACTTTTTTTGTTATTTTTAGTTCACGTCATTAAAGTTAGCAAAAAATTATTCACATAAGAAATATTTACTCATATTGTGCAAAATTTAACTAAAATCAACTAATCTTTATGAACTAAAATAAAGTTCAGTTGGCATTAGAGCCCCTTTTTTCTGGGTGTAGAAGCCCAAGAAGTAAAATCGGGATATCGGTCTATATGGGGGCTACATGGACCGATAGGCACCATTTTCGACACTCCTATTTGTGGCCCTAAAATGCATCTAGATTTCCAATTTCAGGGAAATCGGATGGAAACTATGGTTTCTAGAAGCCCAGGAAGTAAAATTGGGAGATCGGTCTATATGGGGGCTGTACCAAAACAAGGAGCGATACACACCATTTTCAGCACACCTACTTTTGGTCCTACAATACCTTTAGATTTTAATTTGTAGCCAAAGCGGATAGAAAGTACAGTTTCTAGAAGCCGAAGAAGTAAAATTGGGAGATCGGACTATATATGTAGGGGGCTATACCAAAACTTCATCAATCAATTCCATTTTATCATTAAATAGTTCTGATATAATTATAAAGCAGTGACCGAAGTTTCTCAATGATACCTACACTGGAAGTATTTTCGGCCGCTAACTCCATACATAAGTCATTCGGATATATCGCGCTGCTACTACACCTAATCTAACCTAACCTTTGGTACTGACAGACATATAGATAGCCAATACTAATCGACTAATGAAAGAACTCTAACAAAACATTCCTATGACATATTTAAAATGTTGGTCCAATCAGACGGAAATTCCTCATCACATTGACTTGTGCGGTCAAAAAATTACAAAACCAGCCAACTTTCCCGTAAACTGAATAAGAGATTGGATTTCCAGATATCGAGAGATCCAATTATAAAAAGGCTACACTGAAAGAAGAGTTTTCTTATCTGAGGAACTTTTAGGAAATTTTAGACAAACGAAGTTTTCTTTTAGCGTTAACAAATTTTCTTTAAAAGCACATAAAAACAAACGCTGGTTTCGTGTTCGGGTTTATTTACTTTTCGGTTGTCTAAAATTGGGTTTCGGAGGAAGATTTCAGTAACACATATTATTTGTATGCTTCTATCACAATATGCAGATTGTATAAAAAAGTATAATGGGAGGCACTATTACCTGACCCATCCTCTATTGTTAAAATGTACTATATTTTTTTAAAGCTTAAGGCATGCAAAGAAAGAATTTCGAATATCATTGCAAGTTTCATATAAGCTTAGGGGACATTAAGATTAGTTTGTCCAAAATTTCGTTCTAGATCAAAGAATTTGATTTTTTGTGGGCTATGTGAACAATGATCATATTCACTGATTGCTACTGAATGACCTTAATATCAAAAGAAAAATATCTAATTTAGTATAAATGAAAAATAAATGTTTTGCCTAGCTAATGACAATAATATGCTAATGCTGCCAGAGGTGGGAACATCTGCAATTTTTGGTTTGGTACTTCCACTCTCTCTTTCATTTTATCCTATTCTGCCTTCGACACAGAGATTGGGATCGCCAGTCTTTACCATCGTATCAATTTCGCCTAAATCTTATAAAATTACCTTCACTTACCCTCACTCGTAGAACTATGCTAAATATTTCTTTCATAATGAATATAATTCAAGGTGAAATCGATTCTGAATTTCTTCTCAATAAACTGTCTTTTAACATACCTGTTAGATCTAGCAGAAATTTTGAACCGCTAAAAATTCCGTATTATAGATCAGATAATGCAAACAACGATCCTTTCGAACGCTATGCCTTCAGTTCAATAAATATTATGCCATTATAGATCTGTCAGAGCAACGAGTTGTTCGGAAGAGAAAAATCATTTTACACTTAAACCAGTAGTACATATTAGTCTGTAAGGATTTTTGTATCTATAGACTTAATAAAAAAATAAATAAATAAATAAATGGCACGAATTCAAATGCCTTAAGGTAGTCATTTAAACTTGCGGTTGTTAAAGGGTTAAAATGAACGACGACCTTCTATGGAATTTAAGCAAAATGTACATTACACACATTCCTTTAGTTGGATGAGGCTGAAAATAGATTTTGTTTCTCTGGGGCTTAAACATTCTCTCTAAAAGATTTCACCATGTAAGTCATGTAAGCGTGGGTAAGAGAACAACTTGCATGTCTATTTGCCTTCAGGGTATGTACTTAACACCAACCAACACAAGTCACACTCTTACGGAAATACACCACATACGTTACCACTTCCTTTCGTCCTATTACAGATCTACAACACTACTACAGCTATATCAACGGCAATCGTAATAGCTACCCATTACCCTACTAACACACTTGAAAGCAGTGTCGAACATTATGACGGAGCAAATGCGGACACATTGATACTCATACGTATTCGTAACACACACGTATGTCGACAAAAAAGACTTTAGTCGCACACTCTGCTCCAACACCGCATACTGGGGAGAAATTGCTGGTTGAAATTTTTGTGACTGCAGTACCAGCCAACGGGGAGAATTTTTTGTTTGCACCCCATAATTTTTATCAGGATTTCTATAACTTGTGGTTAATCTTTACTCACATAGGTCGGCTTGGCGATGTGCCTACCAACAGTAATTACATTATAACCCTCATAAAAAATCGCTTCTGTAACATATACTCCCAAACATATTTTGCTTCAAGCATATTCATTTTTGGGTATTGCCCAAATATTTATATGTTTGAACTCTTCCAATATATAATATGTTTGAAAGCATATTGGTCTAAACAATATATGTTTGGGTAGTCTAAGTTCCAAACATTTTGTATTTTTGCATCCAAATTCAATAATGTTGTCTTCCAAAAAACAATATGTTATTTTGTGAATATATAATATGTTTGGAAGCATTTTGCACCCAAAAATATTATATGCTTAAAAAAATTCTCCCAAACAATATTGTGCTCAAAATTTTATTTATTTATTTATATATTTACAATCATAATGAATTATGAAAATAAACAGGTAATATAGGTGCTAACAACATAGGTTTTCGACCTGAATGCTCAAAATTTTGTTTCTGCCTAATTGTATATTCCCCCACATCTTTCTCACTTCCACGACATTTTTTAGTTCTTAGCACCTTTTTCTGTAATACAAACATTGTAGAAGAAATTATTCAATTTTTTTTTATTTTAATTTTACCTTTTGCCGGACGGGGATTCGAACAGCGGACCACACAGTTTGTAAGGATCAAAGAAGTAGCTGATCAATTGCCCAAGGAAAAATAAAATGTTAATTTTGTAATAACAAGCAACAACCACCAACTTAATTCAATATCGCTCCCTGTTAAATAGCGCTCCAAGCTACTAAACACATATATGTTTATAGCTATTTCTAAATTAATATATGTTTGCCTCCAAGCATATTATATTTACAAACATTTTATGCCCCAAACATAATATGTTCTAACATATTAACATATATGTCCCAAACATGTTATGCTAGTTTATGAACATTATATGCTTGCACTCAAAAATATTGTGTTTAAAAATTTGTGTTCCAAACATATAATGTTTATAGCCAAACATATGAAAAACAGTCTTTTTCATCCGTGTACATACATACTCAGCAAAAAAATTTGGAAGTTCTTCTTAAGGCACAACTTTAAAAGCACTTCCAATAATGCCCTCCCAAAGATGTTCTTTATTTTAAAAATCAATAAAATAGTGCAAATTATTTAAATTTTGCGGAAAAAACTGCTAAACCCTTTCTAGAAAAATTGCTAATTTTTGAAAATATTTGATGTCAAACGTTCCAGACAAGCGTTATAATGAATTAAAAATCATAAAAAATTTTAAAAATTATATATTCGACAAAATATCACAAAATTTTCTTGATTCACATCCTGGACTTTATTCACATCACTGATTCGCATCACACCTTAAGAAGTGATGCAAATTCTCATACTTAATCGTAACACACACGTATGTTGACAAAAAGACTTTAGTCGCACACTCTGCTCCAACACCGTAGTACCAGCAAAAGTGGAGAATTTTTTGTTTGCACCCCATAATTTTTATCAGGATTTCTATACCTTGCAACGGCTGTTGAAATGGTGGACATCCGTCCTATGACAAGTCCATGTTAAAATTATCCCTTCTGTGCCAATTTTGCACCACTTCCGGATCCAAAAAAATCATTTTCACTACTTTTTTGGCGACGCTTTTTTTGCTCGGTAATAATAACCGAAGCGGGCCGGGCTTCGCTGTGCTTTCTCATTCATTTTCTTGCATAGAAAATACTCTCGTATATTATACGTGGGTAGCCTTTTACATTTCGGGATTTGAGAACCAAAAAAAAAAAAGATATATTATTCATCGAAAATAGCTTTATTGTTTTTCCAAATACTCCCCATTAAGACCTATACACTTTTTTGAACCAATTGTATCTCAAAACCATGCATTCCGAATGCATCAACCGCTTCTTCAGGTACCGAAAAACCTTTACCTCCATGTTATGTTTTACACAGGGCTGTGGAGTCGAGCCAATTTTGCTCGACTCCGACTCCAGCATTTTTCATCAGCTCGACTCCGGGTAATGTAACTAAATCTCATTTTAATACCACTAATTTGTAGTTCCATTGTGGGGGTACCGTAAGTGGATCGATATAAAGTATCGTATTTATTTATGTGTGCAAAAAAAAGGTCTTAATTTCACATTAAATGCCAATTAAACTCTATATTTCAAATTTAGGGCAATGTTTAATAAATAAAATAATGTTATAAATGCCCATCATAATATGAGAAGATACCAACAGTATATGTTTTTGTGAACCAAAATTATTGATACTATCTCAAATCTTTTAAATTTGTTGCGAGCTATATAAAGGTTTATATTTCCATATGCATGAATTTGAATCTGAATCGATTTAGACAAATTTGTATATACTTCTACAAAATCTATGTACTTAAAATTCAAATCTAACGTTATGGGACGTAACACAATTTTAACAAAAAATAAAAATGCAAGGAAAGTCTAAAGTCGGGCGGGCCGATTATAATATACTCTGCACAACTTTGTATTTAGATCTACATTTTGATAAGATCTCAAATCAGACTTCTACAAAATCTCGGGCAATATTTGGGAAATATTTATAATTGTTTAGACAATTTCGCAAAAACGCATTTATGATTCATTCATTGAAAAATTTGAAAATTTGAGTCATTTCTACAAGTTTTCGACTTAGCAGTGAGTATCAGTGAGCATACAATTTTGGAAAAATTGTTGGCTAGTAAATAAATTTCTATATAAAATTTTGCAAAATTTTCTACAGAAACAAAATTTTGACTAAATTTTCTATAGAAATAAAATGTTGGCAAAATTTTCTATAGACATTAAATTTTGACCAAATATATAGAAATAAAATTTTGAATAAAATTTTTATAGAAATAAAATTTGGCAAAATTTTTTTTATAGAAATAAAAGTTTGAAAAAATTATCAATAGAAATACAATTTAAAAAAAATTGTGTAGCAAACAAAATTTTGCAAAATTTTCTATAGAAATAAAATTTTTCAAAATATTCTATAGAAACAAAATTTTGACTAAATTTTCTATAGAAATAAAATTTTGACTAAATTTTATATAGAAAAAAATATTTCTATAGTAATAAAATTTTGAATACATTTTTTATAGCAGTGAGTATCAGTGGGCATCAGTAAGAAAAAAAATTTTGAGAAAATTTGCTATAGAAATAAAATTTGACAATGTTTTATTATAGAAATAAAATGTTGAAAAAATTATCAATAAAAATAAAATTTTAGAAAAATTTTTGCGTAGTAAACAAAATTCTGCAAAATATTCTACAGAAACAAAATTTTGACAAAATTTTCTATAGAAATAAAATTTTGACAAAATTTTCTATAGAAATAAAATTTTGACCAAATTTTCTAATAAAAAAACTCTATTAATATAAAATTTTGCCAAACTTTTCTAATAAAAAAATTTATAAAATTTTGGCATAATTTTCTATAGAAATAAAATTTTGGCTTAAATTTTTATAGAAATAAAATTATCAATAGAAATAAAATTTTGAAAAAATTTTTGTGTAACAAACACAATTTTGCAAAATTTTCTATAGAAATAAAATTTTGACAAAATTTTCTATAGAAATAAAATTTTGACTCAATTTTCTATTGAAATAAAATTTTGACTAAATTTTTTTATACCCTTCACCACTACTGTGGTACAGGGTATAATAAGTTTGTGCATTTGTATGTAACGCCAAGAAATAGTGGTCATAGACCCATCTTTTAGTATACCGATCGGCTTAGAATTAAATTCTGAGTCGATTTAGCGACGTCCGTCTGTCTGTCTGTCTGTCTGTCCGTCCGTCTGTCTGTATATGTAATTTTGTGCACAAAGTACAGCTCGCAATTGAAGTCCGATCGTCCTCAAATTTGGCAGAGGGCCGTTTCTCGAAAATCTTGCAAAATATCAGCCAAATCGGTTCAGATTTAGATATAGCTCCCATATATATCTTTCGCCCGATATGGATTTATATGGCCCCAGAAGCCAGATTTTTGGCCGAATTTGGTTGAAATTTTGCACTAGGAGTACAATTAGTAGTATAGTCAAGTGTGCAAAATTTGATTGAAATCGGTTCAGATTTAGATATAGCTCCCATATATATCTTTCGCCCGATATGGACTAATATGGTCCTAAAAACCAGAGTTTTGGCCTAATTTGGTTGAAATTTTGTACAGGGAGTAGATTTAGCATTGTAGCTATGCGTACCAAATTTGATTGAAATCGGTTCAGATTTAGATATAGCTTCCATATATATTTTTCGCCCGATATGGACTTATAAATGCCCCAGAAGCCAGAGTTTTGGCCCAATTTGGTTGAAATTTTGCACTAGGAGTACAATTAGTAATATAGTCATGTGTGCCAAATTTGATTGAAATCGGTTCAGATTTAGATATAGCTCCCATATATATGTTTTTCTGATTTCGACAAAAATGGTCAAAATACCAACATTTTCCTTGTTAAATCGCCACTGCTTAGCCGAAAAGTTGTAAAAATGACTCTAATTTTCCTAAACTTCTAATACATATATATCGAGCGATAAATCATAAATAAACTTTTGCGAAGTTTCCTTAAAATTGCTTCAGATTTAAATGTTTCCCATATTTTTTTACTAAAATTGTGTTCCACCCTAGTGCATGAGCCAACTTAAATTTTGAGTCTATAGGTTTTGTAAAAGTCTATCAAATTCTGTCCAAATCGAGTGATATTTGAATGTATGTATTTGGGACAAACCTTTATATATAGGATGTGATATGGTATCGAAAATTTAGATCTACAAAGTGGTGCAGGGTATAATATAGTCGGCCCCGCCCGACTTTAGACTTTCCTTACTTGTTTATAGAAAAAAATATTTCTATAGTAATACAATTTTGAATAAATTTTTTATAGAAATAACATTTTGACAAAATTTTCTATAAAAAACAATTTGATATGGTATCGAAAATTTAGATCTACAAAGTGGTGCAGGGTATAATATAGTCGGCCCGCCCGACTTTAGACTTTCCTTACTTGTTTATAGAAAAAAATATTTCTATAGTAATACAATTTTGAATAAATTTTGTATAGAAATAACATTTTGACAAAATTTTCTATAAAAAACAATTTCTCGGTCAATATTCCACATATGTATATGGCCTTAAAATAAAATTAAAAAAAAAATAATTTCGATTGTTCGAAATATTTCAAATAAATTGATATGGGCATTAAATGGATCGATCCAGCCCATCTGCTAGTCTAACATTCTAGGAAACATCAAAAGATAGCTGTAAATGGAAGTTGGTTTTCATGTACAATCATGCTGTACATTGATCGAATGAATAACGCAATGGAAACTAATTTGCGTAAAAACTTGCTTAGTTACAAAAATGTGAAGTGTTTTAAAAAATTTGGTTTAGCCGGTGTCGGAGTCGAGCAAAATTTTTACGCCTCCGACTCCATCAAAATCTTCAGACTCCGACTCCAAGTCTCCGACTCCGGCTCCACAGCCCTGGTTTTACGTACGGGTATGAAAAGAAGCCATTCGGTGCCAAATCAGGACAGACGATCATTTACTTGGTAGTACTTTATGTGGGAGCAACTTTTGTTGGATTTGGCTCAATTTCAAAAACCCATACAATCGATTGTTGTTTTCTTTTGGGCTCGTATGCGTAAATTCACGATTCATTAGTTTTCACGATATCATAGATGGGTTTAGAAGCACCAATTTTAGAGCATTTCCTTCGACCCATCGACAGGAGCCTTGTTTTGGGTAAATGACAAATTGTGTGGGATACAACACGAAAAAAGTTTTTTGAAGGTCCTATGTCCATGCAGTATTGAATGTATGCTGGTTGCACTAATGTTTAAGGTTGTCTCAATCTCATGATAGTTCAAATAAACGATCTTGCAATACCATTTGGCGGACAGCATCAATGGTTTCCGGGACAACAGCTGACTTTGGGCGACCTTCACGATATTTGACTTTGGAGTGAAGTTACAATACCATCGATAAACACTGCTCTTTGACGAGGCATCACCGCCAAAAAACTGAACTTAGTTCACCAATGCACTGCTGTTGAGTTAATCCACGTCGAAAGTTGTAAAAAAAAAACAAACTAATCGCACGAAAATCTTCACCATATTTTTCCATTTCTTGGGCGAGATGAATCTTTTCAGTTTCTGTAAGTAACAGACATAGCACTTGTATGTTAAAACGGTCATAGTCACAAAAATGTCTCAAAAATGTCAAACTTTACGATAGAGATTGAGTTGGCAGATTGCAACACTACGGATGCCAATTCCAAAATATAAAGGGCATGTTTGGTTGTATGTCGAAAGATGCAATAAGAAATTTAAATTTATTCCGGAAAATTTTTGGTTTCTCAATCCCAAAGAGTCCTGATTTTCCTCGTATAAAATATGGCATCATGATATTTTGTTATTATTCCTAGAGAAGTTAAACCATTTCCCTTATATAATTACGTTTGAAATACTTACATTTCTTTCATGTACACTGAGAAAATAGTTACATAATATTAAAGATTACGCAACTTAATTTTTGGATTCGAAATTAAAAAAATATTAAGGACACATTTCTTCAAAATAATGAAATTTTCATTGAAACAAAGTTTATAACCGTTTGCCTCAAGTTTTTTTTTGTTAAATTTAGGTACACATTTTGCAAATTTGCGTCCCTACATGTCAAATTTTACTTAATGTAAGAAAGACATTTTTGATTTAAAGAAATTGTCCTTAAACTGAGTGAAATATTGAATCATTAGTCTTAAGATAAAACGCTTCAAATATAGACCTAGACTTTTTTTGAGGATTTAGCATCTGTGGTTAAAAGTTTTTTTTTTTGGAATTAAGAAAACAATTTTACTTTGAAGTATCCGTTATAATTTGGATTTTTATGCTTGTATTTGTTTGTAGATGAATAGCTTTATTAATATACCGCGAAAAGATAATGGAAATTCGATAAATGAGATCTGTTCCTAATTTTAATTTTATTGATTCTAGATTTAAAGTCAGATAGGTCGCAACAATTTTTTTTTTTTTTATTTTAAAGAAGTCGCTGGCTGGATGGATGCAGCCATCCATATGAACGAATTTGTGTGTTAGTACTGAGGGGTGAGAACATTACATATCATATAGAATTACAACCGGATCGGATACATAAATAAATGCTCATGACTTCAAGTCAGGTGATCAGATTCAATATGGCCCATTTCCAATACCCATCAATCTAATTCATTAAGAAATACAGATATCTTGTCTTCTTCGGAAGTTTGCGTAATTTCTATCGACGGGCGAATATGGAAAGAATTTCACTATGACCTAAAATGTATATACTTTATAGAGTCTGAAACAAATATTTCGATGCATTCAATGCCCATAATAATAAATTTGAAATTTATAATTTTCAGGCCTGGAACTCCCACAACCATCAACGAAAATGTTTAGCATATTAATTCGAAATGGAAGAACTAAGGATCGAGCATAAGTTGACATGCTCTTTATTAACTGATAATTTCAAGTAAATCGCTTCAGTTATATCTTGTAAAACACGCGGCTAAATGTGGGATTGCGTCTCCACACTTCTTCCGAATCGAAGAAATTTATTCGAATTTAAGCAAAGGGCAAGAGACAAGATTTCTTTCTAAAGCATTGTTTCAATCTACGTCCGTCCATAAATTTCAATCAATAAGAGGAGTTAAGTTATTTTAAATATACTTTGAAAAATGTCGATATGGATATATGAAATATGACTTTTACGTAATTGGAAAGCCGATATTTTTAAAGCTCCTACATCCAAAACAAAATTTTCACTTCTTTTTTTTTTTTTTGGTGACGTTTTTTTGCTGGAATGTTTACCATTCATTTTGATGTCAGATTCAACTTCATTCTAAAGTCATAAACTTACATGAAACTCTTCAACGTTTTCTTTTACATTTCGGACATAAATTTGATTCTAGACCACAGTGCAAATTGGGAAAATAACTTACCATAGCAAAGAGAGGCTGCTATCGGCCTATACTTGTGTTTGTATTGTAATGTGAAAAATCTTATGAATGAATGGGTTCAGAGCCCATATGAATTCGTATAGCCCAACATGTGTTGCTGTGTGTGTACACTGAAAAAAAAGCATACTCGGTTCCAAAGATTTTGTCTTTACTTTAAAAAATTTGGTATTGATTCCGAGCCAAAGAAGCGGAGAATACAAGTAAGGATACTTTTAAGACACAATTCTCTTTTAAATGTGAGTTTTGTGTACTTGCTTCTAGGAAGCAAATTTTAATTTTTCACTTTTTCAGCTTTTTTCTTTATATGCTATCAAAGTCCTTTAAAAACGAGTTAACGACAACTTTATTTTCCAACTTAAGACTCGACTTCCAGTAGAAATTATGCTATGTTTGAAGTAAAAAACTTCTTTAAAATAAGGTTTTGAAAAACATGTCCCATATTTGAACGATTTTTTGCTTTGTAGTCAAGATGCAAAAAGACAACAAATTTAAAGACAATTTCATTAAATTTAAAGAATTTTTCTGAATTATTAAAGTCATGTTGACCTTAGCCTATAAATTTTTTCTTTCATGTTAAGATACCCATTTTTAAGTCAAATCACTTAATTATAAAGACAATACGACTTCATTGAAAAGTTTATCGACTTTTGGACAAGGAAAATAACTTTATTTTGGAGAAATGCGTTTTCTATGCTAAGCAAAATTTGTATTCGTATTTCAAAGACATGAAATCTTTGACTTCACGACAATATTTTTTTCAGTGTATGCGTGCGTTGTTGTTAGTTTGTTTCAAAGTAAATGGCAAAAGTTTTTATCGAACAATAGGAACCCATCTCCTTTATGACAAAACTGCTCTTTTCTCAAGCTCTATTGCAAGTACTCTATGGCATGTGCTAATAGGAGAACTCCCTTGGGTGTGGTAAATCGTACAGCATAAATTTGTAACAGGTCAAAGAAATCAGATATGATGTATCACATTATGATATGTTAATATAAATATTTAGATGGCAATATTCTCCAGGGAGACAATATATGGAGACAATATGTACTGTTATGTATGTGAAACCGAACATATACTATGCCTTAATAGAGGCCAATTGTTTACGAGTATTGTTATCTCATATATGGGAAATTTATAAAGGTAAGGCCAACGAGTAAAACATATCAATACTTCAATTATAGAAAAGATAGTTCCCAATACAAAAGGTAATAATTTCACAGTGTGGAGATGTAGTCAATGTAGTGCAAAAGTATAAGTAAAAATTTATTTTTTATTTCAGCTTTCACTGAAAGCGATAGTAAAGTCTAAGAACAAGTTTGGAAAATTTGTGTCGTAAACGTTTTTTTTTTGTTTTTAGAGCTTTCAAAATTTTCCGATTATCACCAAAAAAATTTTTGGTAAAAAATGTTTAGTTGTACAATAAAATAATTATTGTTATTCCAAAATCACAGTCCACTTCTTTTATGTCAAGCACTGTCTCCTTCTGACTTCATGTCATAAATAAAACTTATTTAGAGGCTTCGTAGTAACAATTTAAAGTAGTACAATGCAATGTCCAACATATTTTCGAAATATTTCCAAAATTTATGTAATACACGTAAAATTCCATTATTGCCGTTTCGAAAAATTGTATTTTGAACGTCGTTGGTAAAAAAGGGTTCGTTTGTTTTCTGTAAATAAAGTTTGTTTAAATAGAACAATTGATTGTTTATACAACAGATTTGGTCTATAAATGAACTGCTTTACCTTACGCGTTGCTTGTACGTTGATAGTGTGCTTGTTTACAAACTGTATTGGCTGCGGTTCGGTTCTCAGTCTGGACGAAAGTAGAATTTGAAAAAAAAAAATATAAAATATAATATATGCGTCTACATTGTTTGCACCATTGAAAAAGGTATTGAAACCTAAATAAACTAAGTAGTTGTGAGAAAAATTCAATTAGCCAGAAAATTTCCCAAAAAAAAATATGTTTTCAATTAGTTTTATTAAATTGTTTTCACATTCCGTAAAAAATAAAAGAGGGCGTACCAGGTTGGACACTATTGAGGATATTTCACCAAATTTGTAAATAACTTTCGTCGATGGGGACGAGACTCTTGAGTTAGTGACTAGAGAATTTGATTGGAAATTTCCACAAATTTAAAGCATTTTGTGGAGGTTTCTCGAAATCTTCAATATCATAAATCAGTTCTAGAATAATTATGGTTTACATAACAAATGCTCACGCAAAAAGGGGAAATCGAAGTGTTCTACATTCTCTACAAAGACATAAAGAAAAAAACACAACTCCTCTTCATTTCAACGGGTGCTGTGAGAGGAGCATTTGGATCACTAATGGACTAAGAATTTTTTTTATTATAGAAGAATTATATTTTTTTTTTTTCATAAAAATGTCAACATTTTATTGGAGATTTTTTGAGAGCAATCCTATTTTTGGTAGGGAACTACAGAATCTCAATTCAAGACAGGAGCCAGAAAAACATTGGCAATATTGGTCATTCCAATTATCTCGTACATGTTTCTCATTTGTAAATGGCTTGAAGACATAATTAAACGTTACCCACAACATTCCTTCGTTATTTATGTGCGCTCTATGAATTACTTTCTGAATTTTGCCTCACGGAGAATAAAGCAAATGTTTGCTATTTGTAATTGAAATGTCATGTTGTGAAATAACAGTGTTAACTATTTAACCAACAGTAATCATTCATATTTCAGTGAATACTATACGGATTATTACATAATTTTCTTTTGTGGAATTCATCACTGTTCACACATACACAGTCTCCCACATATCCACATACACTTATACACCATCCCACTTATAAATTGTAATTTGTATTAATGGCAATTTCCCGTATAATGACAAGTTTCATGGCATGAAAACCATTTGAAGAATTATTATTGCATGTTCATTATTTTATCGCATCCCATGGCAAAGGAGAGAAATATTTATAGGGACAACTCAATGAAGCACAATGTTAATGCTGGAAGAAATCATGCTGTGAGGAATGCGCTCATTTTGGGCTTCCGTTGAAATTCGTGATGGATGACAAGTCATATATTATGACTGAAGACAAAAAGCATTTCCATTCTAGAGGAAAAATATACCCGATAACAATGGGACACCCATGGCTGGGAATGGCACACATAAAGAGATGATGAGTATGATAGATTCTCCTAAAGAAAATTATTGGACCACTCATATATTGGTTTCAGACCCCAAAATTACATATATTCTTGGTCATGGTGAAATTCTGAGTCGATGTATTAGTTTTAGAACGAAACAAGTTATCGGCTTTAAACTTGGTACAATTTGTTGTTATTGATGGAGGAATGGATGGTAAATGGGCTACAAACAAAAAAATAATACATTTATTTTATGAATTGTGTTCACAAAAATTTTCCAAACACGGGATTCATAAATTATATATACGGATATCATAAAATAAAAAATACTTGTTTTAATTGGCTACGAATGTATACATAATATGAATGGAGTTTTTAATATTATAAATGAAGTATACATATTTTTCGTCATTGAAATGTATGTACTTTTCCATAATATATATTAAAAACGTCATGCAATCCATGTTACTTTTCCTTTAGATTTTTCCCCTGATTCTTAATGCCCGGTCAAAATGTATGAACCCATTTACTAAAACCCGCATTATAGTCCAACCAGTAAAGAACATAAGTTTATAATATTTTATATTACTTATGAGCACCAACGCTTCCATTTAATATTGTTTTTGTCAATTTTTTACAGCAATAAAAAAATTCTTCGAATCGCGACGGCGTCTCAAACTGTACTGAAAAACTCAAACACACGAGTTGCCTTCAAAACGCTGTTTCGTTTTTTTTGTCTCGTATTATATGCTTGTATTGTTACATATGAGAGTAACTCTATGTTGTGGTTCTCTCACGCTAAGAGAAACCCAGTATTTTTTGATATATTGAGTATAGTTTCATTGATTTTATGAAACCGTCCATATATATTATTAAAAATTTCATAATTTCACAACAAGTATTTACGAAAACAATATATTATGTATGTGTACATATTTTTTATGGAAGAGTCCAAAAATTTTTAAAAATGTACAAATTCATATTTTATTTATTTTATTGTGTATATCGCATTATATTTAGCTGTAGCCCTCATATATACCGATCACCAGATGTGACTTCTTGATCCTCACGAAAGAGCAAATTTCTTCTGATCCAATTGTAACTTGGTGGTTGATGTCAGCGCATACCTAAATATATAACTAAAGACCACCCTATATAAACCGATCAGTAACTGAAATTGTTTATATAGGTATTAAAACTGTCGTCTTTAATCTAATATAGACACCATAATTATGGACTTACAATTCAGAATACACCAAAAAAAGTGAACTGTTTTATAGGAAAAATGAACTACCTCGCACGAAAATTGAACTAAATTTTACTCTACATTTTGAGATTTCCACAAAGCTTTGTTAAAACCAGGAAATTTTAATGCCCTGTTGTAATTTTTAAATGCAGTTCACGAAATTACATCATCTCATAGAAGAAAAAATTATCTAAAAGTAAAGAAAAAAATCATTGGCGCCAAATCAGTAGTAGTAGTTCATTCTTACTATTTCTGGGAATCATACTAAAATCTTCTTTTGCTTTAGTTCACATTGAACATATGCGTACGGTCATTGAACTTTATACTCACGTTTAGTTCATAAAATTTTTGAGACATACTTAAAAAAAGTAAGATTTCATTAAACTGTGGAAAATTTCGATAAAAATAATAAAATTTAACTACAAGCAAATACATTTTTTCCAATAAAAATAAGTTAAATTTAGCGTTAGTTTAACTACGGACATTTTTTTCTGTGTACACTGAAAACAAGCATGCCCGGTTTCAAAGATTTTGTCTTTACTTTAAAAATGTTGGTATTGATCCCGAGCCAAAGTAGCGGAGAATACAAGTAAGGATACTTTTAAGACAAATTTGGGTTTTGTGTACTTGCTTCTAGGAAGCAAATTTTAATTTTTCGCTTTTTCAGCTTTTTTTCTTCATATGTTATCAAAGTCCTTTAAAAACGAGTTAATGACAACATTATTTTCTAAATTAAGACTCGACTTCCAGTAGATATTATGCTATGTTTCAAGTAAAAAACGTCTTTAAAATAAAGTGTCCTATAGTTGAACGTTTTTTTTCTTTGTAGTCATGACGCAAAAAGACAACAAATTTAAAGAACTTTTCTGAATTATTAAAGTCAAGTTGACCTTAGCCCAAACATTTTTTCTTTCATGTTATGATACCCATTTTTAAGTGAAACCACTTAATTATAAGGACTTCATTGAAAAGTTTATTGACTTTTGGACAAGGAAAAAAACTTTATGGTAGAGAATTGTGTCTTCCGTGCTAAGCAAAATTTGCATTCGCATTTTAAAGACATGAAATCTTTGACCTCACGACAATATTTTTTTTTTCAGTGTACAATGTTAAAAAATGGAAGAAACCTTGTCAACTGTTATTATAACTTTAGTAATCCGATTGTATATAATAGATTTATCTTTGTAAGAAATTCAGGATGAAGGGTAGCTAAAATTCGCCCTTGCCAAACTTTTGGCCGTATTCACTTCCTTTGCAAGTGAAATATATTTTATATGATATCTTCTATAAGATCTTCTTTTAAGTTTCTACACGATCGAACATACGACAAAAAAGTTTGAAACTCTAATTCTCAACATTAAGTCGTGATGCAAACAGACCCCGGGGAGTAAACTTTATATAGATGGATCCAAATTGGATGGAAGAGTAGGTTTCAGAGTATATTCTAAAGGACTTGAAGGGAAAATATTACCTAATAACTGTAGTGTTTTTCGGGCTGAAATATTATCAATGAAAGAGGTGGCTAATTGTCTAACAAGTAATGCTCAAACAAATGTTGCCTTTAATATATAGTTGGACAGTTATATCCTTGGATTCTATATTCCTTAACTTGAAAACGGTCATCAACTGCCGCAAATCTCTCAATGAGATGGCAGAGAAGCATAGTATTCACCCAATACGGGTGCCTAGCCACAGGAATATACCAGGGAACTGTGAAGCGGATGAGATAGCAAGGCTAGGAACTACCTTACATATTCCAGGGGAAGGCTGTTATGATGGCAAATATTCGATGGGAGAATTGCAAGGGTTGCAACAACACCAAACGACCCATTACACGCACAGAAAAAAACATGTTTGACATGGTTGCCGCATCCATTTAATGCTTATCTAGAGTATATAATTGTCGCGAAAGCCATGTATTTTGTCTTTGTAAAAATAATTTTCGAGCGGAGAAAAATATATGCTGGCAATAAGCATTTTAATGGTTCTCAAATGCCGCAAACATGTTCTATTATTTAAATGATAGAATTTGAGACCATTACATGGTCGGGAAAATCATATACCTGACCATTCAGTTTTTTTACTTTTTTACAGGGAGAAGTATTTTTATAGGTTACGTATAGACATGTCTAGAACCATTACATGGCCATAAAGACCATGTACATTGTTTTCGTAACCATTTTTTTTTTTTGCAGCGAAAATAATTTTATAAAAACAATGAACAATGAAGTGGCACGTGGTTTTATATGAACAAAAAAAGAAAGTGTAATTGAAAACATGTACCTGTTTTTGTTCTGCATTTTGATATATGGTATAATTTATTTTTATTACCAGTTACATGATGTCTGCGTTGGTACATGTGATTGGCACGAAGTAAATATGGAATGATTACTTATTGTTGAAATTGAACCGAAATAGAGTGTGTAAAAATTTAACGGGTAGGCTGATAAGTCCCGGTCTGACACATAGATGCCGTCGCTAGTATTAAATGCATATTATTTTTATATAGTATCAACCTTCAAATGATTCGTGTCAAAATTTGACGTCTGTAAGTCAATTAGTTTGTGAGATAGAGCGTCTTTTGTGAAGAAACTTTTGTTATTGTGAAAAAATGGAACAAAGGAATTTCGTGTTTTTATAAAATACTGTTTTCTGAAGGGAAAAAATACGGCGGAAGCGAAAACTTGGCTTGATAATGAGTTTCCGGACTCTGCCCCAGGGAAATCAATAATAATTGATTGGTATGCAAAATTCAAGCGTGGTGAAATGAGCACGGAGGACGGTGAACGCAGTGGACGCACGAAAGAGGTGGTTACCGAAGAAAACATCAAAAAAATCCACAAAATGATTTTGAATGACCGTAAAATGAAGTTGATCGAGATAACAGAGGCCTTAAAGATATCAAAGGAACGTGTTGGTCATATCGTTCATCAAAATTTGGATATGCGGAAGCTCTGTGCAAAATGTGTGCCTCGCGAGCTCACATTTGACCAAAAACAACAACGTGTTGATGATTCTGAGCGGTGTTTGCAGCTGCTAACTCGTAATACACCCGAGTTTTCCGTCGATATGTGACAATGGATGAAACATGGATCCATCACTACACTTCTGAGTCCAATCGACAGTCGGCTGAGTGGACAGCGACCGGTGAACCGTCTCGAAGCGTGGAAAGGCTCAAAAGTCCGCTGACAAAGTAATGGCCTCTATTTTTTGGGATGCGCATGGAATAATTTTTATCGATTATCTTGAGAAGGGAAAAACCATCAACAGTGACTATTATATGGCGTTATTGGAGCGTTTGAAGGTCGAAATCGCGGCAAAACGGCACCATATGAAGAAGAAACAAGTAAGGAAAGTCTAAAAAATACCCTGCACCACTTTGTAGATATAAACTTTCGATACCATATCACATCCGTCAAATGTGTTGGGTGCTGTATATAAAGGTTTGTCCCAAATAAATACATTTAAATATCACTCGATTTGCCCAGAATTTGATAGACTTTTACAAAATCTATAGACTCAAAATTTAAGTTGGCTAATGCACTAGGGTGGAACACAATTTTACTAAAAAAATATGGGACACAGTTAAATCTGAAGCAATTTTAAGGAAACTTCGCAAAAGTTTATTTATGATTTATCGCTCGATATATATGTATTAGCATTTTAGGAAAATTAGAGTCATTTTTACAACTTTTCGACTAAGCAGTGGCGATTTAACAAGGAAAATGTTGGTATTTTGACAATTTTTGTCGAAATCAGAAAAACATATATATGGGAGCTATATCTAAATCTGGACCGATTTCAATCAAATTTGGCACGCATGACTATATTACTAATTGTACTCCTAGTGCAAAATTTCAACCAAATTGGGCCAAAACTCTGGCTTCTGGGGCCATATAAGTCCATATCGGGCGAAAAATATATATGGAAGCTATATCTAAATCTGAACCGATTTCAATCAAATTTGGCACGCATAGCTACAATGCTAAATCTACTCCCTGTGCAAAATTTCAACCAAATTGGGCCAAAACTCTGGCTTTTAGGACCATATTAGTCCATATCGGGCGAAAGATATATATGGGAGCTATATCCAAATCTGAACCGATTTCAATCAAATTTTGCACACTTGACTATACTACTAATTGTACTCCTAGTGCACAATTTCAACCAAATTCGGCCAAAAATCTGGCTTCTGGGGCCATATAAGTCCATATCGGGCGAAAGATATATATGGGAGCTATATCTAAATCTGAACCGATTTGGCTGATATTTTGCAAGATTTTCGAGATTCAGAATATATTTGGATGTACGGTATTTCAAGAAAATCGGTTGATAAACACGCTAACTATGACCACATCGGGGATAAATATATATGGCAGCTATATCTAAATCTGAACCGATTTTTTCCAAAAACCAATAGCGATTGTCTCTGTCCCAAGAAACGGCCCTCTGCCAAATTTGAGGACGATCGGACTTAAATTGCGAGCTGTACTTTGTGCACAAAATTACATATACAGACAGACGGACGGACAGACAGACAGACGGACATCGCTAAATCGACTCAGAATTTAATTCTAAGCCGATCGGTATACTAAAAGATGGGTCTATGACCACTGTTTCTTGGCGTTACATACAAATGCACAAACTTATTATACCCTGTACCACAGTAGTGGTGAAGGGTATAAAAAGTGTTGTTCCACCAAGACAACGCACCGTGCCACAAGTCATTGAGAACGATGGCAAAAATTCATGAATTGGGCTTCGAATTGCTTCCCCACCCACCGTATTCTCCAGATCTGGCCCCCAGCGACTTTTTCTTGTTCTCATACCTCAAAAGGATGCTCGCAGGGAAAAAATTTGGCTGCAATGAAGAGGTGATCGCCGAAACTGAGGCCTATTTTGAGGCAAAACCGAAGGAGTACTACCAAAATGGTATCAAAAAATTGGAAGTTCGTTATAATCGTTGTATCGCTCTTGAAGGGAACTATGTCGAATAATAAAAACGAATTTTGACAAAAAAAATGTAGTTTTCTTTGTTAGATCGGGGACTTATCAGCCAACCTGTTGTGATGGTTGCTTGCACGACATTATAAACACAAATAAACAATAATTTAATCTATAAATAAATAAATAAACCAATAAATAAAGTTAATTTTGTGTTTTCTTTTCTCAAGTGGCGTCCTTTTTTCGACGACAAAAAAGCTTTTTCATAAAGATCAAAACATATTAGGTTGTGACCATGGTCTTTTAACCATTTTTTATGAATACTATAACATTTTAGATCGTGGCCATTGTCTTTTGATTGAAACAAAATTCTTGTTATCAATATAATAACATTTTAGATGAGGACAATTTTATTTTTCATAGAATCATGTTCACAGAGCCAACATGGTTGCAGGTGAAAATGTTACATGGTCGCCGCGAAAATAGCTCCTATCATATTATTTTGCTCTTCCAATATGATTGCGACAATCATGTTTCTTTTCTGCGTGTAGATATCCTAGTGCTGTGAAGACGTCAGATATCACTCTTTATATCTGCTATAACGGGTCAGTGCCTTATAGGCGGATTCGTAAAAACTATTGGCATGAAGTGTAGTGACTACTGCATGAGCTGTCATGATGTAGAGGAAAAGGAATCAATTAAGGTATAAGCGGATTTTAGGGGAATGTAGCTTTATAGTATTTGCGGACCTGGAAAATAGTATCACAATGTACTGAATATTCTAAGTGAGCCTGGAACAAATGGGTCTGCCACTTTAACCTATCCTAACATTGGACATTATTAATGTTTATTTTGAGAGTACTATCTACCATAGCGTTGATTTACTCTAAATTTATATATCCATATATAATATATTCAAATATATTATATATGTATTTCACTTGGCTCGTAAGAATAGTAATAACATAACCTACATAAAGTTGCATATCGAAAACACACTCAGCTAATAAGCTTATATTTGTTATTATATTAACTATATTTAAAAGACATTTGTTCCGCTTTAATAAAAATTATTTTTGTTAAGCTTCTTTTCATATCAAAGTCTCAACAAATTCCTCTCCTTTCGTCTGCCACAAAGTAAATATCCTGGGTTTAAAACGTCCATTGCCCAATAAGAGAGATGAACCTCTTGGTGGCGACAATGTTTTCACCACCATATCCTATTGCCGTGGTGACACAAAATATGTGGGTTGGCATTAATGATTTATGTTGGGAAATGCCAGCGCATTGTTATTTATAAACGAACGTTGCTGCAAAACATAATAATATTTTATCACCTTTTGCGAAACGATATAAAAAGAATGCCGGTATGTAGTTACTTTTGTTCATAGTATCCGTGATGTAGGTGGGTGAACAACTATGTACAAACGGAAGTTCATTGCAAAACTTATAAATCATATAGGTTTTACCACTTTTTATGATGGATGACCAACCCCATAAATTATGTGTAGGTTAAATGTATTCCTCATATATAATAGAGTTAATTCTTTTTCTGTCTACTATTCAAAATAACAAATATTTTTGGATAAGCCTATTTTGGACCATCAAAAAAGCGGAAATGTATTATTCCTCTTATCTCACAGTTACTGTGAAAACTTTTTTTCAGATTTTTTTATTGCTCTTTGAAAATGATCCCAGAGGTAATGAGTGTTTTCGAGTGATATATCACCAACAGTACATTGCTAGAGATCATATGGGACCTAGAATAATTCCAATTGACATATAAAAAGAATCAAGTGCAGTAATAATTAACATCGATCTAGAATGTTAGCTCATACATAAAAATCGACGTAAATTTACTCAACAAACTCACTGTAAAGTTGTACACGGACGAAAAAGACGGTTTTTTTCATATGTTTGGGTGTAACAATTATATGTTTGGAACTCAAATTTTTTAACACAATATTTTTAAGTGCAAGCACATATTGTTCATAAACTAGCATAACATGTTTGGGACATATATGTTAATATGTTGGAACATATTATTTCTGGGACATAAAATGTTTGTAAATATAATATGCTTGGATGCAAACATATATTAATTCAAAAATAGCCTATAAACATATATTTGTTTAGAAAGAGAGACGTAGAGAGTATGCTGGATATAAAAGAATGGAAGTAACCAATGGCGACTTAAATATATATATACACAAAGAAAATTTTATAAAATTTTTTTCTACCAATGTATGCCTAAGATGAAACATAATATGTTTGAACACTTCAGGAATCAAGTTTTCTAACATATATAAATTTTGTCTTGAAAATTTTTTTGTCGAATATCCTCTACAGAGGGATTGTGGCCTAGGTTAATACTAGCGAAAATCTATACCAAATCACATTTCAGAACAAATTAGCAACACATTAATTGGCATGATGCTAGTAAAACATACCTATGTTTTCTTAATTTGTATAACACAGAAAAAGATTTTACCAAAATATCTCCAAATTAAAAACTTAATTGAAGCTGAACACTTCTTCAATTAAAAATTTAATTGATACAATTAAATTTTATATTTTTAAAAATTGATACAATTAAATTTTATATTTTTAAAAATTGATACAATTAACGTTTTAATCAAACCCCGAAGACTAAGTTATTTTTTTTTAATTTTTAATAAAAAAAGTTAATTGATACAATCAATTTTTTCATTCAAAATAAAAACACACAGCCTACTAAGAAAGTGATTGAAAATAGTTACGTCTTTTCTTATAAATTGATCGTTCTTTAATCAAACTAAGAACACACAGTTAGTTACGAAAATTGAGTGAAGATTTTCGCGGTTTTTATTAAACAATCAATTGTTCCAATTAACATTTGAATTAAAAGATTTAATCGATATCGATTGCAAACCTTAACTAAGTAATTTTGCAATCATCATTGTTTCAGCACAATGTATTTTTGGAATCAACACAAATTAAATTTTAATTGAATCAATAAAAAAATTAATTGAAATTTTCAAATCAAATCAATTAATTTGTTAATCAATTATTTTTTATGCCCAATGAAAATTGTGATTGATTTTATCATTTCCGTGATTGAAGACATTTCAATTAAAAATTAATTGGATCAATTAATTTCGGAATCGAATCGGAAAAAAATGTATAATCATTTATAATGCAAAAATAAATCAACCCATGCCGTGCAGTAGAAAAAGATCAAAGGATTACAAAGCAAAAGGTTTTTTTTTTTTTTTTTTATTTCAATTCATTACAACTGAGTAAAAAACCCATCTAGTAATTTTAGATTATCATTACATATAGCTTATCACTAAAATTTAACATTAGCAAGCACATGGTTGAGGAATAATTCAATAATTACACTCTACTTTTACAATTTTCTGAATTAGTTGGCTAGGTCCATGGGGACAGTCCTTAAAAGTCTTCTTGACGTTACATAGCCGTTGAAAATATCCTTCAGGTCAGAGTTCACATGCGTGTGTAGATTAGCTGCATGCTTCTGGGCGGTGAGGGATATTTCCTCAATAATTGTTTTTATATTGAGATCTCTGTGCAGATCACTATTTCTAACGTACCACGGTGCATTCACTATAGTGCGAAGAATTTGATTCTGCGTCTTTTGTATTTTTTCAATGTCGTTTTGTGCAGCGCAGCCCCAAAGCTGTATACCATAAGTCCATATTGGCTTTATAGTTTGGTTGTAGAGCAATATTTTATTTTCAGTAGATACTCTATTGTCGGTGAGAATCCAAAATATTTGGCCAAATTTTATTTTCATCTCTTTATTTTTTTTCTTCACGTGCTCTTTCCATCTAAGTTTTGTATCCAGAGTCATTCCTAGATACTTCGCGTTGTTTGCAAATGGGACAATTGTTTTATTGATGTACAGCGGAGCATGACTTGTGTTTTTGTTTGTAAATATCATATGAATTGATTTGCTTTCGTTTAATTTCATTCGCCATTTCTTTATCCAGTTTTCTATAGCAGAAAGTACGAATTGCAACTTGCTTGTGGCCTCAGTTTCTGTTTTTGCTGTTGTTAAAATGGCAGTGTCATCTGCAAACGTAGCTATTTTGGCAATTTGTGGATTTGGAATATCTTTCGTGTATAAAAGATACAACACTGGCCCAAGGACACTACCTTGTGGAACTCCTGCTTCAATTGGATTTAGATCTGAATATTGATTCTCTATTTTGACTCGAAAGTGTCTATTCTCAAGATATGATTTCAAAATTTCATAATATTCTTTTGGAAAATCATTGTAGAGTTTGAATAGCAGGCCTTTGTGCCATACTTTATCAAAAGCTTGACCTATGTCTAGAAAGACAGCCGAACAAACGTTTTTGCTTTCAATTGCCTTTTCTGCAACATCAATTATACGATGGACTTGTTGTACAGTAGAATGTTTATTCCTGAATCCAAATTGATGGCTTGGAATCAGTTCTCTTCTTGAGATTATTGGTTGAAGTCTTTTCAGCAAGAGTTTTTCAAATATTTTGGACAAGATTGGTAGAATTGATATAGGCCTGTACGACGTTGTTTCGTTTGGAGGTTTTCCAGGTTTGGGAATTACTATTATTTCAGCAATTTTCCATTCCAGGGGAACGTATCTCAAACGAAAACACGCATTTATTATGAATAAAAATTTTCGTAATGCTTTTGGAGTTAATTTCTTAATGATTTTCGTAGTGATCAAATCATATCCAGGTGCTTTTTTGGAGCTCAAGTCCTTATTAATAATATATTTTAACTCTTCAAAGGAAGCCGGTTTAATGATTGCATTATCATTTTTTTCGACTTTCAGGAGATCCTCAGATTCTTTGTATCCTTCTAGGGAACGGAATGTACTTCGAAAATGTGATGCAAATACATCTGCTTTTTCTCTAGAGCTTCGAGCCCAAGTACCATCTTTCCTCTTGATAGGGGGCATTTGATGTGATTGGTGGTTAAAATTTTTTGTTGCTTTCCACAAGCTGTAGTTTGTGTCCTTCCGTGCTGATAAGTTGTGAAGACTGTCAGTCATAGTTTTATTCTTATTTTCATTCGTTACTTGCTTCAATTCATTACATAGTCTGTTAAGAGTCGCCTTGTTTTCTTGAGTTCTTTCCCTCTGCCATTTTTTGCGTGCTTTACGTTTTTTAGACAACAAATCACGGATAATTTTTGGATATGTAACTTCTACAGTGTTTTGATTCAATTCGGGTGAACTCTCCCAAGCTGATGTTTGAATGGATTGGATAAAATCAGTAAGACCGTTATCAACTTCCCTTTCAGATTTTAAGGGGGTTTTTAGATTTATCTTCTGATCGATAAGATATTGGAATAATCGCCAGTTCGTCCGCTTATTATATAGATGGCATTCAGTTTCTTTCTTTATTATAGAATCACTGATAGTCATAATGACAGCAGAATGATCTGATGAAGATAAAGATGTGGTATTTTCAACAAATATGTAGGATCTTGCTAAATTTTTAACTAGAAAAAAGTCAATAAGGTCTGGAATTCTCTCAGGGTTGGATGGCCAATAAGTAGGTTCATCCCCCGATACTATTTGGCATTTCAATTTTCTACATGCCTTATATAGCTCACTGCCTTTTGTAGATGTAAGTCTCGATCCCCAATTTTTATTTTTGGCATTGAAGTCACCGCCTATTATGAAATGATCTCCAATAGACCTTAACAGCGATTCGTATTGGTCTGATTTAATGTTATGTTTTGGTGGTGAATATATTGAACAAATTTTAAATGACTTGTTTTGTTTAAGACAAACAGATACGCATGCAACTTGAAATACCTCATTTTCGATTTTAAGCTCTTCGTGATGATTTATGTTTGATTTGATTATGACTGTTGAGCCACCTCGTGGTTTTTGAGAAGGATGGATAGAATGGTACAATTTGTAGCCGTCAATAGAAGCGTACGATTGCTTAGTCAAGTGACTTTCAGATATCAGGAGAATGTCAACCTTTTGATCCTTTAAGAAATATTCTATTTCACTAATACGCTTTAGTAAACCATTACAGTTCCAGATTGCAATACGTAATACTGACATTATTGAAGATTTGAGAAACTGATAACCAATGAGTTGAGTTTTTCTATGAGTTTTTCATTTAATATAGTTTGAGCGTCTAACCGACGATTTATTCCTTCAATACTCTTCATTAATTCCTTTAATATAGTGTTTCCGGTAGAATTTGCTCCATTTAGAACTTCGGAATACGATTGTTTTGTTTTGGTATTAGATGGTTGCGGTATTGGATGGAGTAGCTGAGCTGGACGTTCACTATTCGATTTTTTTGTCTCAATTTCTTTGTTGGCACGAGCCTTATTTCTTATCTTTTGGAGCTCTTTGGCTACCTCACAACCACGATAACTTGCCGGATGCTTTCCTTTGCAATTTATACATGTCGGAACTATAGTTTTTGGCATTTGACATTGGTCTGTTTCATGTTTGCCAGCACATTTTACACATCTAGCTTCCCGTTGACAATATGCTTTAGTATGGTTAAAACCTTGACAGCGTTTACACTGCGGAATTAGCTTACTTTGTGTTTTCACAGCTTCAACTTTGACTCTTAGCTGGAGAATGTCTTTTATTTTGTAAATATCATCAATATTGTCGTCTTTGTGAAATGTAATACGAAATAGAGGCAACTTCTTATAGTTGTATTTGTTGGAGTCTTCTTCTCGCTCCTTCTTAAGAATATTTATCGCGTCCAATGGGTTCAACCCCTTTTTATTTAGATCGTCTATTATATCTTCTTTAGAACAAGTATGATGTAAGCCACGCACAATAACTTTAATAGGACGATCATTTTTATTTTCGTATGTGTACCATTCTATTTTATTTGTGTTTAGAACAGATGAAAGGCTTCTATAATCAGTTGAATTAAGTGTGTTTATTTTCCATACATTATTATTTAATGCATTTATGTTATATTTGTTAACTTTGGCAGTTTCCAAAAGCTCTCTAATTGCATTGAAGCTAGTTATTCCCACTATGTTAATTGGTGGTGGCTTTTCGACACGTTCCAATTGATTATGATTTACATCTTCATTAGTTGTATTACTCACAGAAGGTTCATTATTATCTGACACCTTAGGTTTGGATTTATTTTTTCTTGATCTTTGGACGATCCAATTTGTTTCACGCTCTAATTCTTCCTCATCAGTTTGATATTGATGAGTAATTTCATTTATTGTTGCAAGTTGCCTGGGCAAAGCAAAAGGTGATTTCGATTCCCCCTGGCGTCTTTGAGATTTTTAAAATGCAAATTGTACCACAAATATAAACAGAGGGAGAGAGAGGGAGAGAAAAATACCTAAAATATAAAATCTACAATACAAGAAAATAAAATCTGTAAATAGAAATTAGAGCATAACGCTCGCGCGTTTTGAGTACATTTATGGTAAAGCTATTATTTTTGAAGAGCTTGTATGCCTGCTGGTATGCTCCACCGAAGCACTTTCCTCCAATGACATGTAAGTAAGTAAGAGTCTACCAGAGAATGAAGCCGACACATTTTTGTCGGCGGCGGCTGACACTAAATTTTTGCCTACGGCGGCGGCGGCTTAACGGCTGAGCCGATATAAATTTGTTTACTCGGCGGCGGACAATTATCCATTATAAAATCAATTTGAAGTTAATCGAATGGTAATGAGATTAGTTGTACAACCTATCTTACAAACAAATTTACTCTTCGTTCAAATTTTCTGAGCTAAATTTTTGCTAAATTATTATAGCAGATTAAATATGATCGGTTGTGTTCAAAATTTTGGAAAAAATACGACAATTTAATAAAAATTTTTCTGATTTTAATCGATATTTTTGATTACTTGGCGGCTAAATTTGAGTCGAGATGAGTCGACATATTCGGCGGCGGCGTCGACTGGCAAAAAATGGTCGGCGGCGACTGAAATCGGCGGCGCGACTCGGCGGCTTCATTCTCTGGAGTCTACATAAATCATGTCGATAGTCTGCCTTATAATTTTCATAAAATCGGCAGTTGGATAGACCGCATTCTCTTGTTAAACATCAAGTTGTTTCATTTCAAGAGAAATCTATAAAAGTTATTAAAAAATTTTACAAAATAACGTTTTAGGTACGAGAAAGATGACCGCATATAAATATAAAGGAAGATGAAGCACCGTATATGTCGCCTGTCAATTTCATGTAAATTTAATGGTTTTTTCTTGTAAAATATTGCACGGTTTTACCTCGTAATATACTATTGTGAAAAACGTTTGAATTTTCAAAGAATTGACTAAGGAAAAGGTGCCTCTTCCCCACTGGACATCTAAAAGTCACACACCCTACATTCGTTTCCTTTAAAATCGAAGTAAATCGAATGAAGATAAGATTTTTTACTATTCCAAAGGGGAGATCCCTTCCCCGACCAGATATTGAAAAATCAAAAAACAATTTTTCAAGTTGAAAAATATCGGGTAAGGGGAGGTTTTCTCGCAAAAATCAGCCACAAACAGCAAACATTATACAGTACGCTGCATTATAACATACATAAGGAACGAATGCCTAGATAAATATATAGAAGTTCAGGAAATTATCGGAATGTTAGAGAGGACTAAACCAAATAGAGCTCCAGGTTTGGACCGTATACCTTATGAGTTTTTGAATTTTTAATACAGGTGAAATAGATAGCACATTGGAAGAAACTGTTATATTTCCTATATATAAAAAAGGCAATATAGATATATTTCGAATTTATAGGAGTATATCTTTCATGAATACAATGGCAAAGGTGCTAATGGGAATATTGAACGATAGGATGTCCAAGTTGGTGAACGAAAAACGGTTCCTACACGAATGTCAAGCTGGTTTCAGAGATGGATATTCTACGATTGATAATATTTATAATCTATCAGCAATTGTCAACCTCAAATTAAGCGAAAAGGAAAAAAGTTTTCGCGTTTTTCGTAGACTTTTCCACAGCTTTTGATATGATACCCAGAAATCTTCTCTTATATAAGTTACATTCAATGGGGTTATCCACATAAATAGTGAATTCGATCAGGCGTTTGTACCAAAATACCAAATCCGTAGAATGGACAGGTGATTAGCTATCCGAAGATTTCAATACCTACACTGGAGTGAGGCAAGGGTGTCTGTTATCACCACTATTCACGCTATACACAAACGATACACACAAAAAAAATGTTCTGGTTCAATCACGACATTAATTGATCCAATTAGTTTGTTAATTGAAATGTCTTCAATCACAGAAATGATAGTATCAATTAAAAAATTAATTGATCCAATTAAAAAAAATTAATTGATACTATTAATTTTTGTGATTGATTTTTGTTTCAATTAAAAAATTTGTTCAATCAATTAAATTTTTAATTGAATATTTTTAAGACTCAATTAAGACTTTAATTGGATTTTTTTTTGTGAAATTTTTTTATGTGTATTTACGACTGTCTGAAAGGAGGTTTAATGGTAGATGAAGTGAACGCCCGGATGCTATTATATGCCAACGATATTGTATTGCTGGCAGATGAGAAAAATACATTGCAAGATATGATATATAATGTAGAGAGGTAGTGCCAACATTGGAAAATGTTGGTAAATCTAGAAAAATCGAAATTGATGATATTTCGAAACGGTGGGCGTGTAGCAATTAAGCTGCACAGATATTTCCTAAAACGAATTTTGAAACAACCATACAGACATAGTATACAGCCATTTTTACACACGAAAACTGCATCCAAACTACATTTTTGATACAATTTTCAAATATGAAATACAAAAATGCCCCTCAAAGTTTGGTCAAAAAGAGTTTTTTGGGTAATAGCTATGCAATCCCTGGTCAACATTATCATGATTGAAAACTTGATTCGGAGTGAACATGAGTGAGAACGACAATGAATCTGATGGACAATCAGCTTAAATGTCTAAGTTACGCTCAGAAGAGAGATTCCTTAATCCTGAGACTGGAGTGGACTAAAATATCACTTCTAATGAGAACAAGAGCGGAGTATGGAGTGCTCTCTGCAATACGGACGAAGTAGAAAATTTACAACATTTCATCACCTCATGTCCAATATTAAGAGAAATTCGAATGTTAAATTTTGGAAAATCATATCTGGAAGAAAATGAACTTGAAAGCATTTTAAACGTACACCCAGAGAAGGAATATGGTCACCTCAAACATGTTTCAAGAGCAAAATGTTATTTTTGTATGGTGACCATGTAACATGTTCGCCGCAACCATGTTATTTTATGTATATGTTTTCGAAAAGCATGTTATGTTTGCGACAAACGTGTTACATGGTCACCATCCAAAAATAAAATTTTGCTCTTGAAACATGTTTGAGGTGATCATATTCCTTCTCTGGGTATAGAGTTTGAGAATGGATGGGACAGATTGTATAATTATCATTATTATGCTTTAAAATATCGATATTATATTATGAATGAAAACTTTTAAAACAACAAAATATGATTACTTATAAATTAAAAGGATCAGACTTTAATTAACAACAATTTTGAAAGTTACAGACTACTTTATGTTATTGTCATAAACACGAATTCAGTTTGTTTATTTAAATTAAATTAAGGTTTATTTTATGATTGTATTACAAGAAAGTGAACAAAATAAACTAATAAAAAAAATATCGCAAAAACTTGGGGGATTTTTTTAGACACCAACCTCAACCTTACCTGAAAATTTCAAGAAATTGGGAAAAAATCAGGTACCATACACAGAAAAAAATTTCAGTAGTTAAACTAACGCTAAATTTAACTTATTTTTATTGGAAAAAAATTATTTGCTTGTAGTTAAATTTTATTATTTTTATCGAAATTTTCCACAGCTTGAAATCTTACTTTTTTTAAGCATGTCTCAAAAATTTTATGAACTAAACGTGAGTATAAAGTTCAATGACCGTACACATAAGTTCAATATGAACTAAAGCAAAAGAAGATTTTCGTATGATTCCCAAAAATAGTAAGAATTAACTGCTGTATGGTTAAAATGGTCATGATTTGGCACCAATGATTTTCTTCTTTACGTTTAGTTAATTTTTTCTTCTATTTAATTTCGTGAACTGTAGTTAAAAAGTACAACAGGACATTAAAATTTCCTGGTTTTAACAACGCGTTGTGGAAATCTTAAAATATGGAGTTAAATTTAGTTCAATTTTCGTGCGAGATAGTCCATTCATTTTTATAAAACTGTTCACATTTTTTCGGTATATATTAATTTGAATTTGGGAAAAAATCAGGTACCCTATATTAATTTGAAAATCTTTCCCATGTTCTCTGTAAATTCAAGTAAATCGGATAATTTTAGTTTTCCGCTATACTTCAAGCAAAGTCGGATAAAGGAGATGTATCCCTACCCGACCAAATATAAAAATGTATAGTATCAGCATTCTAAATCGACCTATGGCGGTCTACTTGTGATGTAACCGTTAATAGCGAAATTAATGATCTTTTGAGAGAATGAACACAATTTGTAATCGAATGTTCTCAAGGTTTATATCGAATTATATAACTAACTTTTTCATTCCGTTTTTAACCAATTGAAATATTGGTTTCAGACCCTATAAAGCGTATATATTCTTGGTCGTTGTGAAACTCTGAGTCGAAATTCAACAAAGCTATCGTGCGCTGCACGAAAGTGGCTTTACGGTATTTTGGCCCATTCCCGGAGAAGCAAGATAGTTATTTCTTTCGTAAATTATTTTTTTTTGTAAGTTCTATTAATATTTCATATTCGTAAATTAAAGTAATTTCTAGAATTAAGATATATATAATTTCTTAAATATTTTGGAACATGATGAAAAGTGTATTGTTATTTTTAATACCTGAATAAATAAATAAACGTCTTGAGATGATCGACATTTTGATATTTGTAAGAGCCAACCTTACTCTCCAAAATTCTTCATGTGTAATAGACCAACGGGTTGAGTTCCGGGTTGTGCGGTAGAAATGAATGGTGGAACGTACTTTTTTCTGATTCAGTCTCGAAATTAATTGATCCAATTAATTTTCTAACACAGTTTTTTAATCGCAGTTTTAATTGGGCATAATAGAGACTAGCTTAAAGAATTAATAGATTTCATGAGCAAATTTTAATTAATTTTTTAATTAATTGAATTTAAAAAATTTAATTGATTTAAATTTAATTGATGTTGATTACAAAACTCAATAAATTTTTTAATCAACAATTTAACTATTTTCGATTACTCTTTTAACTGACTTTTTAGTTCAATTTGAAATAAATTGTTTGAAATAAATTTTTAATAAAAAATTAAAATTTTCCATCAACTTTTTTGACTGTCGTCGGAGTTTGATTGAAAGGTTAATTGTATCAATTAATTTTTTAATTAAAAATTTAAAAATTTCAATCATTGACTTAATAAACTTAATGTTTCTATCTTGATTAAACAGTTAATTACATCAATTAATTTATTAATTAAAACGTTTTTCAACTTCAATCAACTTTTTAATTGGAAATAGTTTGGTGATATTTTTTTCTGTGTAGCGAATAGAGCCAGTATGACATTACGAGAATCTTCATCCGCCATACGAAATGAACTTGAGATGCACACTGTTCTTTTGTGAAGCGCTCATCTATGCAAATACGGAAGTGTTGGTTACCAAAAAAGTCGACGTTTTAACAGTTTTCGCTCAAAAAAACTTTTCTGTATTCAAAAGAGTTTGTTTATGAACCGTCGGTGGCCATGTTACAACTTGCACTATTTTGGCTACCATATATTTCAGCTTGAACTGATATCACTGGAAATTTGTTTTAATTTATTATTATTTTTATAAATCTTGCCAGTCTGCCCTCGTTTATGCAGCCATTTACAATGGCATATGCAATTGTAAATACTAGAATGCCCATAGTGCTTTCGTGCAACTCTTTTCACTTTGCTTAGTTCCAGTTAAAGTTTTCCGCATCCAGATTTATATTCGCATTTGGAAAGGGAAAACTTTTCTACTTCAAATGCACACATTTCAAAGTGAATATTTTCCAAAAAAAAAAAAATCCTAAAACAAACAAGGAACCGGCAGAATGATAGAGAAGCCTCTATGGAAGACTCGAAAATTCGAACTAACTCTGAAGTGGCTCAACTTTTCAAATTCCACATACACAAAATTGCAATTTCGTTTGAATGCATTCGAAACAATAAAACGGAAGGGTAAACATTTGAAAAGCTTTGAATTGTAACTTTTTGAATTTACTTAAGATATCTTCGATTTTATCTGTTATTGAATGGGTTTTATATTCCAGACTTAAATTTGATATTGAATGTCAAACACAGATAAAAAGAATTTCTAATAAACAAAAAAATGTGGATGGAGAGTAAATTGAAGTATGAGTTCCAAACAAATAGTCTCTGTATATATGAAAGTAGAACGAAATATCCCTGAATACAAGAATACAGAATAACGAGTGAAAAAATTAACTAAGTATAATAAAATTGGTCAAAAATATTTACATACTAGATGGGCTTAATTTTTTATTTTATTTTATGATTTTCCATATACCCCCGAATCATGAGTCTGTGCGCATATAAATTCATGCAGCTTTTCTTTTTATACCCTCCAACATAGGAAGGGGGTATATTAACTTCGAAATATTGCTCTAAGACCACATAAAGTATATAGATTTTGGGTCGAGTTGAAATTCTGAGTCGATCTAGTCACGTCCGTCCGTCCGTCTGATGAAATCACCCTAACTTCCGAACGAAACAATTGTCGGTTTGAATCTTGGCACAAGTAGTTGTTATTGATGTAGGTCGAATGGTATTGCAAATGGGCCATATCGGACCACTTTTACGTATAGCCCCCAGATTTACCTTACGGAGCCTTTTAGAGAAGCAAATTTCATCCGATCCGGTTGAAATTTGGTACGTGGTTTAAGTATATAGCCTCTAACAACCGTGCAAAAATTGTTCCATATAGGTCCATAGTTATATGTTACCCCCATATAAACCGATCCCCAGATTTGACCTCCAGAGCCCCTTGGAGAAGCATAATTCATCCGATTCGGTTGAAATTTGATACATTGTGACAGTATGTGGCCGCTATCAACCATACCAAGTCTGGTCCATATCGGTCTATAGTTATATAGCCTCCAGATAAACCTATCCCCAATTACACAAAAATTGGCCCAAAATTGATCCAAAATTTGCTAAAATTGCAGTTGGTTTGGTTTCCCAGTGAAAAAAATATGGAAGTTCTTCTAAAGGCCCAACTTTAAAAGTACTTCCAAAAATATCTTCCCAAAGATGTTCTTTATTTTAACTACACAGGTTCTTTTAATTCGTTTTTTTTATAAGTCTCAAATACTTGATAAAAATTCAAATACTTGACAGAAATTCAATCCTGTAAACTAGAGGTGTGCGCGTGACAGAAATTTCACTCACACTCACGCACATTCACGAAGCAAAATGCTTATTCACGCACGCTCACGCACGATACGTGTGGTAGCCAATCCCACTCACGCACATTCACGAAATTAAAACCTCACACACGAACTACTTTTAAAGACTCACACTCACGCACGATTCACGACAAATTCACGAGACTCACGACATTTTCCAAACGGAAATAAGCAAAGGTAACAAAATTCAAGAATAGAATATAGTTCGAGAGCTAAATTAATTTCAATTTACCTACGAGTATGAATTAAATATTGATTTTTTTCGTGAGCGTGATTTTGCAGAAATTTTATTCACGCACACTCACGAACCGATTTTATTTCTCACGCACGCTTACGCACGACATACTCATTTTAGTCCCATTCACGCACATTCACGAGAGATCCTTCAAATTTTGTTCACGACTCACGTGAATCACGAAAATTTCGTGTCACGCGCACACCTCTACTGCGAACATTTCAAGCTCATATTAGCTATGGTACATCACGATAGGAGTGTTTTCCAAAAACGGTATCCAGACAATTCAAAAAGGTTCCTGGAGAAAAGTTTGACAGTCATTTTGGATCCAGAGATGGTCGGTCGTAAACTGTAAGGTATATGACATACATTTACAACGTATTTTACCATACTTCAAAAACGTCGTCAACTTTCTGAAAATACATTGTTTTTGAGAATATAATAAGGTGTACAGTACACATGTTTTAGAACCGTTTATTTCGTACTTTTTTAACAATTTTTGTATTTACAAAAGGCATTCGTTTCATTAAAGAAAATGCTAACCTTCGTAAAATACTTAGTTTTTTGCAATATAACCAGAACCACTTATGTTTTACTTGATGTGAAAATATATTTTTCCGTATTAAAAAAAATTGTAAAAATACTACTATGGATTTCACATAGCCGTATTAAATTCGGAGTAAAGGTGGGTATTAAGTTCGAGTTTAGCCGCTAAAATAGCTAAAGTGAAAACTAAATCAGTAAGAAAAATGCATGAAATTATACATATTTGTTGCAAATTTTATTATAACTTGATGGGGAAAAGCCCAAAGCAAATGTTCACAAAGTTTGTATTCCTTAAAATGGATTATTAAAGAAAAGTAATCGTGAAAAAATGACGTATTTAGCGGCTAAACTCGAACTTAATACCCACCTTAATTAATAAATTTAAATCTGTGTGGTTGGTATTTTGCATACCCACACGTTGTGCCGATTTTTGCTACAACAATTTTAACAGTTTCAGAAATTTCAAATGGCGTTGTATTCAAACGTTTATGCCTGCAAATTGTGCAAATTGCATTTGAGTAAAATTTTCAAAATATTATTATAAAAAAAGTTCTAAAATACTTCAATATGACGTTTCTTTGACTTATGATATTAAACATAGTTTTTGAAATCAAATCTAACAATGCTGTAGGTGTTTTTGACATTTACTACGTTTTATACAGGTATATGACGTTTTCGACGTTTACAACTTTTTGACAGTAAAAAACTCAAAAAAATGCTACTCGGACCATCTCTGGTTGCCACAACGTAAGAATTAATAAGATGCTAAAAATTATTTAAATTTTGTAGAAAAAAGGCTTAACTCATTCTAGAAAAATTCCGAATTTTTGAAAATGTTTTAAATCGAACGTTATGGACAATCGTTAGAATGCATTAAAATAAACAAAATATACAAATTATTTTTGTTTGGCAAAATATCACAAAATGTTTTAATTCACTTCCGAAACACTGATCACATCGTGATGCAAATTCAGTGCGACGCACAGTGGGGTTTTTGATGTCAAAAATAGGAATTAATTCGAAGTAGCTTTCCCTGTTTATAGTTTTAACTTTTTCGGCCAAATTCACTAAAAGACATAAAACCAATCAAATTTTAAATATTTTTTAGTCCACATTTTATTTGTTTTCCATTAGTTAATTTGCAACAAAAAAAAGAGAATGAATATCATCGTCAGTAAAATTACTATATGTATCATTATCATCAACACTGGCATTTTGATCACCATCAAGATTTGACTCAAATATCAACATTTGAAATGCTTCCATAGGCAAATTGTGGGGTTTCTTCTCTTTTAATTTCTCATTTCTGATATAACTGGATCCGAAGTATGTTAATTAACAGTCTTTTAAATATCTCTTCATTTGACTTTTCCATAGAACATTTTCGCAAAAACTGCTCTCTAAAATTTCTAAAATCTTTGTTTCTAGCTTCTTGCGCTTCTTCCGACAACTGTCCAATTGGAAGTAAAGCGTGGTTAATTATTTCTGCTCCAAGTAATAAATATTTGTGAACAGTTGGGGACATATAGTACCAGGGGTTGAAAAATGTATTTCAATTTAATTTCAAAATGTGCAAAAAAGTGCAGACAACTTTTTCATCTATGCTTTCAAAAGAGTTTATTGTTTTAGAAAAAATAAACTTTTTTACTTAATTTGGCTTTATTCACAACTATTTGTCGACATATTTCTCGAAATCCTCTAATTTAAAGACTTACGAGCGAAACTAAATTTCATATAATAACACAAGTCAAATATAAAAATAAAAAACACAAAAATAATCTTATTAACCTGAGGATGAAGGTTCCATTATTAACCCCAATGTGCGACGGCTGTTGAAATGAGGAACATCCATGATGAATTCATCGCTTCGGAGCGAATTTTGCACCACTTACGGATCCAAACAGAACATTTTAATCACTTTTTTCTGGGATTGTAATCTTCCTCTCCTTGCCAAAATAGTATTGGTTTCTCATTTGCTTTTCGTTGTAAGGAAGTCTATTTGGAAGAAATGTATATAGTTTTTGTGATAAACGTTTATTCTTTTCCAGGATGTAAAAACAAATTCATAAAGACAAACTCAAAAAAAAAAAAAACAAAAAACAAGTATATACGGCCGTAGATTCGGCCAGGCCGAATCTTATGTACCCTCCACCATGGATTGTGTAGAAACTTCTACGAAAGACTGTCATCCACAATGGAAATACTTGGGTTGTGGTATCTTAAAATTTCTTAACATCGTTTTTTAAATTGTGAGTTAGTCCATACGTGGTATATATTAGACAAAAAAGTTATGTATAGTTAAGTCTACAAATAATTACGAATCGATATGGACTTTTTGCACGGTACGTAGAGAGCTAGAATTGAAATATGGGGGCTATATACAATTATGAACTTGATATGGACCAATTTTTGTGTGATTGGAAATCGATTTATATGAGGGATATATATAACTATAGACCGATATGGACCTAGTTAAGCATGGTTGTTAACGACCACATACTAGCATAATGTACCAAATTTCAACTCACTCGGATGAAATTTGCTCCTCCAAGAGGCTCCAAAACCAAATCTCGGGATCGGTTTATATGGGGCTATATATGATTAAGGACTGACATGGACCACTTTTGGCATGGTTGTTAAATATCTTATACGATCACCACGTACCAAATTTCAAGCAGATCGGATGAATTTTGCTTCTCCAAAAGGCACCGGAGGTCAAATCTGGGGATCGGTTTATATGGGAGCTATATATAATTATGGGCTGATAGGAACCAATTCCTGCATTGATACCATATACTAACTTCACGTACCAAATTTCAAACGAATGGGAAGAATTTTGCTCTTCCAAGTGGCTCTGGAGGTCAAATCTGGGGATCGGTTTATATGGGGCCTATATAAAATTATACTAACACCATGTACCAAATTTCATCCGGATCGAATGAAATTTGCTTCTCTTAGAGGCCTCGCAAGCCAAATCGGGGGATCGGTTTATATGGGGATTATATATAATTATGAACCGATGTGGACCAATTTTTGCATGGTTGTTAGAAACCATATACTAACACCATGTATCAAATTTCAGCCGGATCGGATGACATTTGCTTCTCTTAGAGGCCTCGCAAACCAAATCGGGGGATCGGTTTATATGGGGATTATATATAATTATGAACCGATGTGGACCAATTTTTGCATGGTTGTTAGAGACCATATACTAACACCATGTACCAAATTTCAGCCGGATCGGATGAAATTTGCTTCTCTTAGAGGCCTCGCAAGCCAAATTTTGGGGTCCGTTTATATGGGGGCTATACGTAAAAGTGGACCGATATGGCCCATTTGCAATACCATCCGACCTACATCAATAACAACTACTTGTACCAAGTTTCAAGTCGATAGCTTGTTTCGTTCGGAAGTTAGCGTGATTTCAACAGACGGACGGACGGACGGACGGACATGCTCAGATCGACTCAGAATTTCACCACGATCCAGAATATATATACTTTATGGGGTCTTAGAGCAATATTTCGATGTGTTACAAACGGAATGACAAAGTTAATATACCCCCATCCTATGGTGGAGGGTATAAAAACATTGTTTTCTGCTAATTGCATATCCACAAGGTTTTTTAGTTCTTAACACCTTTTCCTGTAATACCAACAATGTAGAAGAAATTATACGATTTTATACATTTTTAATTTTTTTTACCTTTCGCCAGGATGGAGAATCGAACCGCGGACCATGCACTTTGTAAGCCAACACACTATCCACTGAACTATGTACCTGTTATGGTCATCAATAGATAAATATCCACATAAGTTATATTTATATAGCATAGCTTGCGGAGCCCACGAACCGAATAAACAAAGTTTATTTAACAGAAACAAACATTTAATTTGGGACCGTGGAGCAGTGGTTGAGGGTCGTGGGTTCGATCCCTGCTTCGACCAAAGTTTTTTGTTTGTTTTTTTTTTTACATATATTCCAGATATGTTCGGAAGATTCCGAAAAAATGTTCAACATTACATTGTAGTATATTAAATTTTGAACTGAAAAATGTGTCCTAAAGTCAGAAAAGAACAGTGTTTGATATAAACGAAATGGACTGTGTTATTGTTTCAAAAATAACTTTTTTTATTGAAAACATGTACAGCACGTACTTTACGATTTGGTTTAAAAAAATATAATAGGAAATATTTCATAATTTCATGTAAAACATTCAACAGCTGCTGTCACCAAGTGAATATTATTTATGTGGGCCACAAACCTAACAGATTCCAATTCAAATCCATTCTCTAATAAACATTCGCCACTATTGACCAGGCAATTTATTTGCCATACCAAATGACATACTTCGGTGGTCAGCATATTTGCGACCTTAATCAGAGGCATTTAAACGTTTTCTTAGCCCAGTCAATTTATGAGTGTAAAGGGGAGAGGGTGTTCAATAGAAGCTTCTGTAGAACATCTTCAGTGTATGCCTTTATGGTATTTGAATTGCTACAATTGATTAAATATTCCGGGACACTTGGACAACTCAATACCAATTGATTGTGGTTCTCTTCTCAAGTACAATTGTGTGAAGTTATTATATTTGAAGATTTATTGAATGTGTTTCGTATCTTGGCACATTCTAGAGTATTCCTCATGCAAGGGCCAAGTTGGAGGGGAAGCACATTTGTAATATTCAGTGTGGGTGACATGAGTCGAGGATACACCGAAAAAAAAGTAAACTGTTTTATAGGAAGAATAAACAAACTCGTACGAAAATTGAACTAAATTTTGCTACACATTTTGAGATTTCTCCAAAGCGCTGTTAAAACCAGGAAAATTTTAATGCCCTGTTGTACTTTTTAACTACAGTTCACGAAATTACACCCTCTAATAGAGGAAAATATTAACTAAAAGATAAGAGGAAAATCATTGGCGCCAAATCATGACCATTTTAACCATACCGTAGTTCATTCTTACTATTTTTGGGAATCGTACGAAAATTTTCATTTGCTTTAGTTCATATTTAACTTATGTGTACGGTCATCGAACTTTATACTCACGTTTAGTTCATAAAATATTTGAGACATACTTAAAAAAACGAAAATTTCATTGGGTTGTGAAAAATTTCGCAAAAAGTAATAAAATTTAACTACTAACAAATAATTTTTTTACAATAAAAATAAGTTAAATTTAGCGTTAGTTTAACTTAAACATATATATGTTGTAATATTTTATTCAGAGAGCGACAGAGAGAGAGAGAGAGAGAGAGAGAATATAGAGAAATAAATAGAGATGGAAACCGGAAGGGTTGACGAAAGATATCAACATAACACAGCGAGAGAATCAAAAGAGAGCAATTTCTGTGAAACCGCTTGTATGTTGTTTCTGAAAACTGTTTTATGATAAGGCCAAAAATTTGATATGCTTAAGTCTAAATATTATTTAATTTAAATAGACATTCGGAACCAAGAGAATAGACATTTGAAAAAAACAACAGCATGTGTTTTCGCATTGAGAGCAGCATTTTATGTAGGTTTGGACATGTGTTTTGTTTGGACATTATGGGCACAATTTTTTTTGGTTCCTTAAAAGAAATCGGAATTCAGACAAAGGAAATTAAAAAAAACGGTGGAAAATATACAAAAATTACAAAGAGATCTTCATAAAAATAACGAGAGGGCACTATACTCTTTTTAGAGTTGGGACAGTAAACAAAGGAGGAAATAGTGAAAAATTTAACAGTAAAATGTATAAAAACAAAGTTTAGTTCCTCTTTATTAAGATGTAGTCCAAGAGGAGTTGACGGACACCTTCAAATATTAAAGCGGACATTAAGTTCGAGTTTTGCAGCTAAAACAATTGAAAAAGTTTATTTTCTTTAAAATTAATTACTAAAGAAAAGTAAGTTAGAGCGATAATGCCTACTTAATACCGGCCTTAAAGGTAAAGGGTGATACGGTCAAAATTTGGTCAATATAAACTTGACGTATTTCTTTCAATTTTGCAACCTGAACACCCCTCATTTTGAAGGTGTGTGTGTGTAGAATGTTGCTCCTATTTTGATTTTGGAATTCACTCTTCAGTTGTCAAAATGCCGTCCAAGCAAGAAGAGCAGCGTATCAAAATTTTGCTCGCGCATCGCGAAAATCCGAGCTACTCGCACGCAAAGCTGGCAAAATCGCTAAAAGTTGCCAAATCAACCGTTACAAATGTAATTAAAGTATTTGGGGAACGTTTGTCGACAGCCAGGAAGTCTGGATCGGGGGGAAATCGAAAACCGGAAGCCGTTGAGACGACAAAGAGAGTTGCCGGTAGTTTCAAGCGAAACCCTGACCTCTCTCTCCGAGATGCCGCAAATAAACTGGGTGTATCGTCTAAAACCGTGCATCGAGCCAAAAAACGAGCCGGACTATCGACTTACAGAAGGTAGTGACTCCAAATCGCGATGATAAACAAAATACGACGGCCAAAGCGCGATCCCGGAGGCTGTACACGACGATGCTGACGAAGTTTGACTGCGTGGTAATGGACGACGAAACCTACGTCAAAGCCGACTACAAGCAGCTTCCGGGACAGGAGGAAGGGGAAAGGTAGCAGATATTTTCAAGCACATAAAACTGTCAAAGGTCGCAAAGAAATATCTGGTTTGGCAAGCCATCTGTACCTGTGGCTTGAAAAGCAGCATTTTCATAGCTTCCGGGACTGTCAACCAAGAAATTTACGTGAAAGAGTGTTTGAATAAACGTCTGCTGCCTTTCCTGAAGAAACACGGTTGTTCCGTACTGTTTTGACCGGATTTTGCATCTTGCCATTACGGTAAAAAGGCCATGGAGTGGTTCGCCGCCAACAACGTGCAGGTGGTTCCCAAGGACAAGAACCCTCCCAACACGCCAGAGCTCCGCCCAATTGAGAAATACTGGGCTATGTCAAGCGGAACCTAAAGGAGACCAAAAAAACTGCTAAGGACGAGCAGCAGTTCAAGGCAAACTGGCTTTCTGCGGCGAAGAAGGTGGACAAGGTGGCTGCACAAAATCTGATGGCAGGTGTCAAGCGTGAGGCCCGGCAATTCGGATTTGGAAAAGCGAAAGCCTAACTGAATATTTTTCCTGAATTTTATACTAATTGAACTTGAAAAAGAAATTTAATTTGATTTTTTAAATAAACGATTTCACCGATTTACACGCGTTTTCCCTTGACCAAATTTTGACCGTATCACCCTTTAAAAATGAAATTAAGTACAAAACACAATAAGTTTTAAAAGCATTTAAAAGTTGTGTTCCTTTACGTACTACTTTTACTAGAAACCGTTCCTCAACCCGCAAAAATAGTAAAAGTAGTAAATAATTTTAAGAGAACAATGTCAAAATGCATGTCTCTTTTATTTTTTTTTTACTACAAGTTACTCGACAAATTCTTTCGAGTAAAAGCAGTAGAAATGTCATGACAAAAATAATTATTTCTTTATAAATTTTACAAACCAAAGTATTTCCAAATCGCTTTTTTATACCCACCACCATAGAATGGTGACGGGGGTATAATAAGTTTGTCATTCCGTTTGTAACACATCGAAATATCGATTTCCGACTAAATAAAGTATATATATTCTTGATCAGGGAGAAATTCTAAGACGATATAAGCATGTCCGTCTGTCTGTTGTAATCACGATACAGCCTTCAATAACGGCGCTATCGTCCTGAAATTTGGCACAGATTCGTCTTTTGTTTGCTGGCAGGTCAAGTTCGAAGATGGGCTATATCGGTTCAAGTTTTGATATAGTCCCCATATAAACCGACCTCCCGATTTGGGGTCTTGGGCTTATAAAAACTGTAGTTTTTATCCAATCTGCCTGAAATTGGAAATCTGTTTTATCAAAAATAATGCCTATCGGTCCATGTTTTGGTATAGCCCCCATATGGACCGAATCTCGATTTTGCTTCTTGGGCGCCTAGAAAGTGTATTTTCTATCCGATTTGCCTGAAATTGGAAATCTAGAGGCATTCTAGGACCATAAAGAGGTGTGCTGAAAATGGGGTGTATCGGTCCATGTTTTGATATAGCCCCCATATAGACAGATCTCCCGATTTTACTTCTTGGGCTTCTAGAATCCGTAGTTTTTACCCAATTTGTCTCAAATCGGAAATCTGGAGGTATTCTAGGACCTTAAAAAGGTGTGCAAAAATGGTGAGTATCGGTCCATATTTTGATATAGCCCCAATATAATAAAAATTGTAGTTTTTATCCGATTTGCCACAAATTGAAAATATACTTGCATTTTAGACCCATAACAAAGTGTATATGATTTAGTTTTATTGCTTGAAACTCAATGCAAAATTTCCAGATTTTACTTCTCGTAGTCATTTAAATAATTGGGATGAACATCCACAGATTTTAGATTTCAAATCAAGGCGTTATTTCATAATTTTCTTGAACACTTACAAGAGATGTTTATGATTCCTCTAAAACTCAAACAAAAAATGTTTCTTATAAATTCAGAATCTGATCTTCATAGGTAAAATCTTTACATTTATCTGTGGGAAGCGTACTGGTTAAACTGATCTGCTTGGGAAAATATCTGTCATCAAACCCCCCTGAAATTTTCAAAGGAAACTATTATATTTGATTCATGGTGGTGGGTATTTAAGATTCGGCCCGGCCGAACTTACTACTCTATATACTTGTTTCTTAATATAATACTGTAACTTTTAAATGGATTAAGATATTTTTGTGTCAAAGCTGAGATGTTTCCTTCTATGTTTACAGGTTTGTAGGTCCCTAGTGGGTTCACAGGCTGGCCTATAGACATTGGAAGTTGGATGTATGAAATTTTGTTTACTTGGCAAACGCGAAATTATGAATCAATTTTCATCATTTTTGCTTTGCTAGATTTGCGAGATATGGGCCATACAATTTATTTTTTTTTTTTTGCAAAATTTTAAGAAAGTGGGGTCAGAATTTTGAATCTAGAAGGACAATTTTAAAATCGATTATTGTTCTACTTTTTTAACTATATTACTTATAAAATTCTACGTATTCTAGAGGAACAATATGTGTACCTCTGTGCTTTAGAATGAACGTGTAGACTTCACTATTTGGAATTTTAAAACAATACCGAACCAATACCGCTTGTTTCGAAAAAAGAACCAAAACATTGTCTCACTCATACTAATTTCGGCACACCTATTAATGGACCAAGAGAACATCTACGTTTTGAATTTCATGCAAATTGGGTAAAAGTTTTAATGTCTATGTGCTGAAGACCCCAACTGGGGGGTAGGTTTATATGGGGGCAAAATTGAAACTTAGGCCGATGTAGCCATTTTCGAACTGAACCTGGATGTAGATAAAATTTCAGCAGTATAGTTTCATTTTTGAAGACTGCAGCGTGATTATAACAAACAGACGGACAACATTATATCATCTTATAATTTCTCCCTGATCAAGACTATCTATACTTTCTTTAGTCAGAAATCGTTATTTGTATGTGTTGTAAACGGAATGACAAACCCCCCATACAAGATAATGGTAATATGCGCTATAACTGTGCTTATATTGCCCAAAAGCCAGAGTTTTACTTTGATTTCAAATTTTGCACAAGGACCACTATTAATAACACAAAAAAACCATGGACCCCTTCCATCGCAATAAGGATTTCAAAGTTTCCTGCAAAAAAATCTGCAATTTGTCAAAATATTTGCGATATAAAAGTACTTAACCTACCTGCTTCCATATTTTGAACATATTTTTTCAAATCACAATACTTCTTTTGTTTTTTATTTGGCATTTACCACATTTTCGTTACGGTACATTTAACAAAATTTGAACTCTGAGAGGATTTTCAATATTTCTCTCTTTTACTACTTTTTACTACGAGTAAAGTAAAGGAACACAGCTCAAATGGTGTTAAATGCTAGTAAAAAACTGTTCACGCCTAAATAAATTTATGTGTATATTATAAAATTATTTATGTATGTTTATACTCGACTCCACGTTCTTCTTTTGTTAGAGTGTTTGAAGTCCTTCCAAAATTTCAAACTTTTATAGCAAAAACATTTTTTTATTACAAAATTGTTATTTTTGCAATAAAAAATAATATTTTATCCAAAAGTTCAGTCCATTTCGTTTATATCGAGCACTGTTTCTGACTGTAAATCTTTAATAACCCACATTGCGATGTTTCATTATAAAAATTTAATATAGTATAAATATAAATGTGTAAATTAAAAAAAAAATGGTGTTCGGTCGGAGCAGGGACTGAACCCACGACCTTTTGCATGCAAGGAAGACATGCTAACCACTGCTACACGTGGCCAACAAATGTATGTTTCTGTTAAATAATGTTATGTTGGCATGGGCTCGTGGGCGCTGCAAAGTATGCTATATATTTGTAACTTATAACGATAATTGTCTACTGGTGACTATAACAGCTACATAGCCCAGTGGATAGTGTGTTGGCTTGCAAGCTGTATGGCCCTCGTTTTGATTCTCCGTCCAGGCAAAAGGTAAAATTAAAAAAATATATAAAATTTAATAATTTCTTCAACATTATTTGTATTACAGAAAAAGGTACCAAGAACTAAAAATTTCGTGGAAGTGAGGGAATGAGCACAATCTTCTTTGGGGAAAATTCTTCCAAGCATATAATACTTTTGTTCACATAAAACAAACATATTAATGTTTCGGCAGTTTCCAATACTATATGTGTTTCCTGCAAAATATGTTTGGAACATATGTTAGAGAAGCGTTTTAGGGTGTACGTATTTAATACTAAGTAAAACTGAAATACAAAAGTAGAAAATATTAAACCTTTCTACAACTTATCTAAATTGATATTATTTAAAAGATCTTCAACAATAAAATACAATTAAAGATTTGTTTGGAAATTTGATAAATTATTATATCCATCGATTTCAGACCATCCACTTCTGGGGCTTTTATTCAAGGCAAATCGTACGCTCTAGAAATAACATCTGGATATGCTTCTTTTGAAGAGGTTGCCATTCATTGGCGTAGCTAGGGGGTCCTGGAAGCTAAGCCACCCCAGGGAGCCACCGTGGTGCAATGGTTAGCATGCCCGCCTTGCATAGCTTGTCGTGGGTTCGTTTCCTGCTTCGACCGAACACCAAAAAGTTTTTCAGCGGTGGATTATCCCACCTCAGTAATGCTGGTGACATTTCTGAGGGTTTCAAAGCTTCTCTAAGTGGTTTCACTGCAATGTGGAACGCCGTTCGGACTAGGCTATAAAAAGGAGATCCGTTGTCATTGAGCTTAACATGGAATCGGCAGCACTCAGTGATAAGAGAGAAGTTCAGCAATGTGGTATCACAATGGACTGAATAGTTTAAGTGAGCCTGATACATCGGGCTGCCACCTTACCTAACCTATGGTTGTGCTAACGCAATGGGTGCATTCCAACCGTTGACCAAAGGACAAAGCGACATATTCGCCAACTTGCTGCCAATGAAAATATGAGCTGCAGAGAAACAAAGTAGAATTGGGTCTGAATGCGACTAGACAACGAATTCAGCAAATTATCAAGCACGATATAGGACTAAAATACGAAAATAAAATTCCTAAACCGCGGTTAACACAACACCACAAAAATGCTCGTATTTCTTTTGCTGAAAAATACAAGTTTCGGCACGAAAAGTTCGAAACGGTTATATTTAGCGACGAAAAGAAATTCAATTTGGATGGTCCTAATGACCATTACAAATATTGTCGAGATTTTCGGTACTCTCGTCAAACTTGGTATAAACGCACCCACGGCGGTGGATCTCTTATGGTATGGGCAGCTTTTGGAGCACGAGGAAAATCTAAAATATGTTTTGTCCCCACTAAAATGAACGCAGAGATATATGTCGATTGATGAGAGAACAATTTAATAGATTTTGCAGATGAGTTATGTGGTGAAGTTTGGACCTTCCAAAAAGATAATGCGCCCATCCATGTGTCACGCCTCACAAAAAACTTTTTTAAGTCTCGTGATATACCTTTACTGGACTGGCCAGCGCTAAGTCCCGATATAAATCCTATAGAAGATCTCTGGGGCATATTATCCGCTAAGGTATTTCGAAGTCCAAGCAATATACAACACCCAAAGAACTGAAGTCTGCAATTACGGTAGAATTAGAAAAAATCGATATGGCAACTCAGAAAAACTTGGTATTTTCTACGCCTCATCGGTTACAGCAACTTCTAATAAACAAGGGCAATACTATATCGTATTAGTTAATCAAACTATTTTAATTTTATTTTGACATATAGTTAAAATATAATTTTGCACATATAAATATTATCTATGACTAAAAAATTAAGTATGTATTTTCTGTCAAAGCAATCGTTAAGTAAAGATAAGTGTGTGTATTTTAGTAACGTACAAAAGTGTAAATACAGTAAGAAAAAAATGTTTTCAATTAAAGTTCTTTATAAGATTAGAACATAACATTACACGATGCACATATAATTCTTATATTCTTTCTCCATCAGAAGTTAGCATATAGGACCCACATTGAGGTATCTATTCCAAACAGATTTATACTAATTGCTATGGAAAGGTTCACTCGCCCAAATGAAAACATGTAAAGGGCGTGTAAAGACTTGTATCTTTTCGTTTTCATTGACTGAATTTAGCCAAGCGATTTTAAAATAGTTTCATGGACGTTTCCTATTTTTTAACGCTATTTAGCGTTATAGTCAAATTACAAAAATCATTGAAAGAAAATTCTTTAATATTGAAGGTTTGTTCCAGGCTTTTTAAGACAAGTTGGCTTCAGTTCCATATAATTTTCTTTTATGGAAATATACCAATTTTGAACTCAAACCAAGCATTCGTATTTCAATAACAAGAAATGTTGGAGCTCACGACAATATTTTTTTCAGTGTACATTTTAGACAAGTTTGATTGAAATTTCGATTTATGTATGCTTTGAAATAAACTCCGATTATAAATAGGGGGCCAATTATGTTAAAGGCACTTCGAATTTAAAAAATGGGCTAATATAATTGCTAAATATTCTAGTAGTAAAACCATTACCGTTTCAAGATTTTCAATAATAAAATTGAAAAACAAGTTTATACGAAAACTACTTTATACAGTTCATTGATGTTAACAATTGTTATAGAATTTTATATTGAGAAAAAAAATTACAAATGTATGTCTATGGTACAGAAACCAATACTATAAAGTTTTATAAAAATTTCAGCACATACTCTTTCATCGTTCAGAAACACTACTCAAATTTCACGTCGATTGGATTAGAGTTATTTTTCCATGAGGCTATAATCAATCAATTTGAGTCCAATACTAACAAGATCGGACGACATTTGCTCTTCCAGGAGTTTCAAAAGTCAAATCTGGGGATGGAAGTGCCAATATATCCAGTCTCAAATCACAGCTAGAGGGAAACAATTTTTTGAATTGCAAAAATAAGATAGGAAGAAAATTGGTTAAATTAAGGAATACAATTTCTGGCTTTAATTTTTAAGTTTCCCAATTGAAATTAACTTCCAGGGCAACCCAAGGAAAGGAAGCGAAAATTGAATATTTCTCATGCATACCCACCCAGCAAAAAAATTTGGAAGTTCTTCCAAATGCACAACTTTAAAAGCACTTCCAGAAGATGCACTCCCAATGATGTTCTTTATTTTAACTACCCAGGAAGTTCTTTTAATTCAATTTTTTATATCTTGGTTTTTTCATACTTTTAATAGGTAATTTAAAGTTTTTTTGTTTCAAATAGGTTAAAACCAGAGTAAGAATTCATAAAATGGTACAAATCATCAATTTTGTCGAAAAAAATGCTAAATCCAATCTGAAAAAATTGTGCATTTTTGAAAATATTTGAAGTCAATCGTTTCCGACAAGCGTTAGAATCCATTAAAAATTATAAAAAATTATAAAAATTATTTATTTCACAAAATATCACAGAATTTTTTAATTTACATCCAAAACATTGAATTTTGATCACACCTAAAGAAGTGATGCAAATTCAGTGCAACGGCTGTTGAAATGGAGGACTTCTGTCCTATGACAAGCCCATGTTATATTCATCGCTTCTGCGTCAATTTTGCACCACTTCCGGATCCAAAAAGTAATGAAAATGTTCTCTTTGGATCCGGAAGTGGTGCAAAATTGACGCAGAAGCGATGAATTTAACATGGGCTTGTCATAGGACGGAAGTCCTCCATTTCAACAGCCGTTGCACTGAGTTTGCATCTTCTTCTCACTTCTTTAGGTGTGATCCGAATTCAATGTTTTGGATGTAAATTAAACAATTCTGTGATATTTTGTCAAATAAATATTTTTTATAATTTTTAATGGATTCTAACGCTTGTCGGAAACGTTTGAAAAATTCACAATTTTTTCAGATTGGATTTAGTACTTTTTTCGACAAAATTTAAATGATTTGTACCAATTTATGAATTCTTACTCTGTTTTCAACCTATTTGAAACAAAAAAAGTTAAAATTACCCATTAAAAGTATGAAAAAACTAAGTAAATTGAATTAAAAGAACATCTTGGGTAGTTAAAATAAAGAACATCATTATGAGTGCATCTTCTGGAAGTGTTTTTAAAGTTGTGCCTTTGGAAGAACTTCCAAAATTTTTTGCTGGGTAATGCATTGCAGATAATCGAAATTTGCAGTACTTGGTTATCATTAGTTGAGTGGGACACTACACCATGATCAGATTATTGATCTTGAGCCTATCTTACATATTTCATAATGGCTCAAGTCATTGGGAAAACAGCCAAAAAATTTGAGCTCATTTAATTGTACTATATATGGTAGCGATATGTGTAGCTGGGGATTTTTACGCACAACAATGTGTTGGAGTAGAACGATCTACCACATGTTGGTAATAGGCAACTACTCCGAAATGAATTCAAGTAACCTATTGTCTTCAACTTATCTGTTTCGAATAAACCAAACCAAAAATACTTTACTTATATACATTTGACCCAATATCATCTGAACTCCATATCTTGACAGACATTTTGTCAGCCAAAGCAAGTCACATTCAACGTTCGAAAAAATTCAAGTAACTCGTCAACCTGACTAAAGGGAGAGTGATGAAAATGCACATTGAGGTTTTTAACACTCTATCAACCTCCTTGCATGTGCCTTGCTTTGAAAAATGACTTCTAAATGAACTGAACTCAACTAAGAGTACGATAACATGGACATATTCACACTCACTTTCATGTCAAAATGGAGTAAGGCATCGCACAGAATGTCTAGCGGCATGGAAATCATACGCCTCTGAATAACGTGGCAAAAATCCAGCAGTAGGTTTGAAGACGCAAAGCAAAATCTATCAAATGCCAGTATGAAGTTGGCTTTTGCAGCTGCGTTATTCAAGGATGCAATCTCTCATTGCAACGACCCCGAATTCGCCCGTAGTGGAAGCAAATTGGTTTACAAACAAATGTAATTGTTATTGGAACTTGACAGGCTCGTGGAATTGTTAACCCCATTCGTCTGTTTTTTTCGCCTATGCCAAGAATAGCGAGTGAGTAATGCACTTTCTATTCACGAATCAAATTTTATGTCAGTCAGGGCCAAACACTTCAATGACAAATAATTTCTTGTTTGGCAAAATGATTCACGTGTGGCCGTCAAATTCACATTTGGTCCCTTATTGTTTGTACGACAAAAGGTCATTAGCAATGTAATATGGTCGCAGAAAAATTATTATATAACAAATTATTGCCTTTATTGTGTGATCCGTGTTCCGCATAAGGTGAGAGCACAAAAGTAAGTAAAACAATCAACTCGAAATAGAAGTAATGCGACTGATGTTCACTAGAAAACTCTCTTAACACCCGAACTGTGCGAATAAGCTTCGCAGAAAGTTGTAGAAATACAAATGCTCTTAGGTGAAGTTCCCCCACAATCCGATCTAAGCGACCCTCAGAAGTAGCGACAATCCTCCTGCAGTCCGATCTATGCTAACAAGCTCCAATCCTGGTAATAGGAAAGCCACTAGAGCACCTCGGACCGTCTCTACATCCAATCAAGTGAACCAGCCAAGGAGACTTGCGAAGAAAGCTTCTAATGGACAAAACAAATATTTAAATTTAAATTAGAATTTAATAAATGAAATTAATTGGTTAACATAATTAAATTTACTATATTGTAGCATATTTGATTTAATGAAATCAAAGTTAAATTAAATTGAGAAAATATTAATTTAAAATTCAAGGGGTTTCATAAAACGTTATTGAGTTATTGAGTTAAGTCCATTGTCCGCGGGCAGAGAATTTTTTTTATGATCGAAAAGCGGATTTGCTTGGGATAACTATATTGGTAAATCTGAGTACCATTCTACCCATTTTACCACAGTGGACTTCTGACACACTGAGCAATATTATTTTACTATTAAATGCAGAGTGCGCTTCTCCTTTTGATAAATCATTTTGCTGTCCCTGTATATCGAACGAAAGCTTTCTTTCGTACTCCAAATGAAAGAAAATTGATTTTGGTTCCTCTGTTTCGAAAGGCAAGTCACTTCCTATTTTGTTGTCGAGTAATAAACGAACCTAACAGTTTGGTTGATAAGTCCCCGGTCTGACACATAGATGGCGTCGCTAGTATTAAATGCATATTATTTTTATATAGTACCAACCTTCAAATGATTCGTGTCAAAATTTGCGTCTGTACTGTTTTCTGAAGGGAAAAAATACGGTGGAAGCAAAAACTTGGCTTGATAATGGGTTTCCGGAGTCCGCCCCAGGGAAATCAACAATAATTGATTGGTATGCAAAATTCAAGCGTGGTGGAATGAGCAGGGATGGCGGTGAACGCATTGGAAAGACGTGGTTACCGACGAAAACATAAAAAAAATCCACAAAATGATTTTGAATGACCGTAAAAGGAAGTTGATCGAGATAGCAGAGGCCTTAAAGATATCAAAGGAACGTGTTGGCCATATCATTCATCAATATTTGGATATGCGGAAGCTCTGTGCAAAATGGGTGCCGCGCGAGCTCACATTTGACCAAAACAACAACGTGTTGATGATTCTGAGCGGTGTTTGCAGCTGTTAACTCGTAATACACCCGAGTTTTTCCGTCGATATGTGACAATGGATGAAACATGGCTCCATCACTACACTCCTGAGTCCAATCGACAGTCGGCTGAAAAGTCCGCTGGCAAAGTAATGGGATGCGCATGGAATAATTTTTATCGATTATCTTGAGAAGGGGAAAACCATCAACTGTGACTATTATATGGCGTTATTGGAGCGTTTGAAGGTCGAAATCGCGGAAAAACGGCCCCATATGAAGAAGAAAAAAGTGTTGTTCCACCAAGACAATGCACCGTACCACAAGTCATTGAGAACGATGGCAAAAATTCATGAATTGGGCTTCGAATTGCTTCCCCACCCACCGTATTCTCCAGATCTGGCCCCAACGACTTTTTCTTGTTCTCAGACCTCAACAGGATGCTCGCAGGGAAAAAATTTGGCTGCAATGAAGAGGTGATCGCCGAAACTGAGGCTTATTTTGAGGCACAACCGAAGGAGTACTACCAAAATGGTATCAAAAAATTGGAAGGTCGTTATAATTGTTGTATCGCTCATGAAGGGAACTATGTTGAATAATAAAAACGAATTTTGACAAAAAAAAAAGTGTTTTTCTTTGTTAGACCGGGGACTTATTAGCCAACCTGTTATACAATATGTGTCAAGAAAAAAGTAAAAGCTTTGTTAACATTTGAATGAAAACTCAGACCAAAAATGTGAAAATGCTCATATTTGAAAATGAATGTACTCTCATACAAACGAATCGAACTATCAAAAATAGAGAACTTGCATTCGAATTAGAGTAACTGCCTTTCTTTCGAATGGGTTTCCTTTCGATATACAAGAACAGGGTAGTCTTGGGCAAAATCGTTCATCTTAGTGATTCGGACCTATCTTTCCTTTTGGAAAAAGGAACTAAAGGGTGATACGGTCAAAATTTGGTCAATATAAACTTGACGTATTTCTTTCAATTTTGCATTTGAAAAACCTGAACACCCCACATTTTGAAGGTGTGTGTGTGTAGAATGTTGCTCCTATTTTCATTTTGGAATTCACTCTTCAGTTGTCAAAATGCCGTCCAAGCAAGAAGAGCAGTGTATCAAAATTTTGAACGCGCATCGCGAAAATCCGAGCTACTCGCACGCAAAGCTGGCAAAATCGCAAAAAGTTGCCAAATCAACCGTTACAAATGTAATTAAAGTATTTGGGGAACGTTTGTCGACAGCCAGGAAGTCTGGATCGGGGGGAAATCGAAAACCGGAAGCCGTTGAGACGGCAAAGAGAGTTGCCGGTAGTTTCAAGCGAAACCCTAATCTCTCTCTCCGAGATGCCGCAAATAAGCTGGGTGTATCGTCTACAACCGTGCATCGAGCCAAAAAACGAGCCGGACTATCGACTTACAGAAGGTAGTGACTCCAAATCGCGATGATAAACAAAATACGACGGCCAAAGCGCGATCCCGGAGGCTGTACACGACGATGCTGACGAAGTTTGACTGCGTGGTAATGGACGACGAAACCTACGTCAAAGCCGACTACAAGCAGCTTCCGGGACAGGAGTTTTATACGGTAAAAGGAAGGGGAAAGGTAGCAGATATTTTCAAGCACATAAAACCGTCAAAGTTCGCAAAGAAATATTTGGTTTGGCAAGCCATCTGTAGCTGTGGCTTGAAAAGCAGCATTTTCATAGCTTCCGGGACTGTCAACCAAGAAATTTACGTGAAAGAGTGTTTGAATAAACGTCTGCTGCCTTTCCTGAAGAAACACAGTTGTTCCGTACTGTTTTGACCGGATTTGGCATCTTGCTATTACGGTAAAAAGGCCATGGCGTGGTACGCCGCCAACAACGTGCAGGTGGTTCCCAAGGACAAGAACCCTCCCAACACGCCAGAGCTCCGCCCAATTGAGAAATACTGGGCTATTGTCAATCGGAACCTAAAGAAGACCAAAAAAACTGCTAAGGACGAGCAGCAGTTCAAGGCAAACTGGCTTTCTGCGGCGAAGAAGGTGGACAAGGTGGCTGTACAAAATCTGATGGCAGGTGTCAAGCGTGAGGCCCGGCAATTCGGATTTGGAAAAGCGAAAGCCTAACTGAATATTTTTCCTGAATTTTATTCTAATTGAACTTGAAAAAGAAATTTAATTTGATTTTTTAAATAAACGATTTCACCGATTTACACGCGTTTTCCCTTGACCAAATTTTGACCGTATCCACCGTTTAGTTCCCTTAAATCGTTCTTTCATTCCATCTCGTTCTAGTAATTCCTACCGTTTTTAATTTTTTCCATCACTGTCGTATACTACCGTCTGAGGAACTAGAGTCTTTATATCGTTACTCCCTTCCATTTAGCTCCTTTTAGTAAATTCAATCATTGAGCTGTTGACTCTCTTTGACGAGCTAACAACACAGCAAGTAGTGGAAGAAGAAGCACGTTTTTGTGAAGAAATATAAAAATTTGGATTAATATTCCGTATTCGATGTAGTTTTAAACCGAATTAGTTTTTTTTTTAATTTTTTTCAATAAATGCAGCTTTAATGGTCCGTTTTATTAGAATCTACACCATCAAAAAAAAAATCGCTTCGGTAACATATACCCCAAACACATTCTGCTGCAAGCATATATATTTTCAGGACTGGTCCAAACAAAATATTGTTTGTGTTGTTGAAACATATTACGTTTCACCTTAGGCACACACTGGTAGAAAAAAATTTAATGAAATTTTCTTTGTGTATACATGTTTTTAAGGAGCCAATTGGTTAATTCAATTTTTTTGCTTGCAGCTTACTCTCTAGGTCTCTCTTTCTAAGCACATATATGTTTATAGGCTATTTCTAAATTAATATATGTTTGCATCCAAACTATTATATTTACAAAAATTTTATGTCCCAAAATAAATATGTTCTAACATATTAACATACCCAAACATGTTATGCCAGTTTATGAACAATATATGCTTGCACTTAAAAATATTGTGTTAAAAAATTTGAGTTCCAAACATATAATTTTTAAACCCAAACATGTGAAAACCAGTCTTTTTCCTCCGTGTATGAAATTTTTCATATTGGTTTTCTCTCTAACCTTCTCTCAGAGAATGTCTTTCTATATGAGGATGTCAAACAGCTGGCCAAAATAGAATGAGATATTAAATAAAAAAGGAACTACGGAACTATATGAGCGAAAGTCCGGGAACTAGTACCAGTCATTCCATTAGGTGAACCGTTCATTGGAACTAGTTCGTTCCGGAACGACACAAGACTAGAACAGGGCATAAAAATAATAATAAGTGCACGTTCGACCATATCCTAAAGAAAACTGAACAGTACCGAAAATAATTAATTTGAATTAGACTGGTCAATGTAGCGTATGATTGATTGACCTGTACAAATGTATCTCCCATACGCAGGAGAATAAAAGTCATTTGGAATTTTCTAAAGTTATGGCCGTATCCAAGTTGATGGCCGGTTAGCGATTTTACATATCAAATGCAATGGACTTTGGCTATCAAAATTTTACAAATCACTATGACTTGCCATTTGATTATTGAAAAAATTATTACATTCTTTATTACGAACCCATTAATCAAATATTTAAAAAAAATATTTATCAATAATTATGCAAACATTTTATCACACAAATTTGAACCATTATTAAGTACTAAAGAACACCTCGTTCGTATTTAAATTATAATGAGTAAAGCCTTTCAATATATGTGAAAATTACACATAAAAAAAGGAAAGGAGCTAAACTTTAATCGAAGTTTACTTACCTTATATTTCCTTCAATTTCTTAGTATTCTAAAGGAAATCATTCCATTATGAATAGCTTCGTGAACTCAAACCAAACTCATTTCTTTGGCCATTTCATTTACTATAAGCGACAAAATGTGTTAAGTCAACAATTGTCTGGCATAACTGTAGAGAAAATTATTTAGATAACTAGAATTTGGACACATGACCAACATAATTGGCAATCACAACCAACACGAAGTATTTTTGTAGAGCTACCAATTTATAGAAGTTTGTACGATTTATGTTATAAAAAATTTTTAAATTTAAATTTTCTTATGAAAAACCGTTGTCCTAGTAGCTTACTTGGAATTTTGTATAATTTCACATGAATTTGATGAGACGTGCTCACCTTAAGAAAATTGATTTAAATGGTACACTTCGAAAATTTCCATTTGAAGTTTCTAAATATGCTGTAATCTCCATCAGCTACAGAATTTATAAGAACAATTTTCGTTTGAGTTTTAGCGGAAACATGATGAAATAAAAGGTTTATATGATTAGAAATATAAATTCTGTAAACGCACAGAAATAACATGTTTGGGCATGGTTACCGCGTCCATTTATCTAGAGTAGGTAATTGTCGCGAAAACCATGTATTTTGTTTTTGTAAAAATAATTTTCGTGCGGAGAAAAATATATGTTGGCAATAAGCATTTAAATGGTTCTCAAATGACGCAAATATGTTCTATTATTTAAATGATAGATTTTGAGACCATTACAGGGTCTGGAAAATATGTACCTGACCATTCAATTTGTTTACCTTTTTGCAGAGAGAAAAGTATTTTTATAGGTTACGTATAGACATGTCTAGAACCATTACATGGCCATAAAGACAGTTTTCGTGACCATTTAATTTTTTCCTGCGAAAAGAATTTTATAAAAACATTGAGCAGGTACACACGATTTTCATTTTGCGCGTCAGTTGTGTGTTGATTGTTTCTTGGAATGGATGGAGAATACGGAATTATTGTGTTTTGTATTAATTTATTTATTCAGAAGTGGCACGTGGTTTTATGTGAACACAAAAAAGGAAAGTGTAATTGAAAAAAATGTACCTGTTTTTTTGTTCTGCTTTTTGATATATGATATAATTTATTTTTATTTGCAGTTATACGATGTCTGCGTTGGTACATTTGATGGGCACGAAGTAAAAATGGAATAATTGGTGAAATTGAACCAAAATAGAATGTTTAAAAATATATCATCTTTGCTTGCACGACATTATAAATACAAATAAACAATGATTTAATTTATAAACAAATAAATAAAGTTAATTTTGTGTTTTCTTTTTTCAAGAGGCGTCCTTTTTTCGACGATGAAAAAAGTTTTTTCATAAAGATCAAAACATTTTAGGGTGTGACCATGTTCTTTTAACTGGAAGAAAAACATTTTTGACGGACACCATAACATTTTAGATCGTGACAATTTTCTTTGGATTCAAAAAAAAAAAAAAATCTTTTGATCAATATAATAACATTAGAGATGAGCACAATTATATTTTTCTTAGAACCATGTTCACTGAGCCAACATGGTTGCAGGTTAAAATGTTAAATGGTCGCCGCAAAAATAGCTCCTATCATATTATTTTGCTCTTCGAATATGATTGTTACAATCATGTTTCTTCTCTGCATGTAGATTCTTACCCTATTACTCGAATAGTATGAGAAGTGGAATAGGAAAATTTTAATCTTTACTATATTTCGATTATGAGTGCGTCTTCAATCCCATCAACCCTGGACCTAACAAACCAGTAGATTTCCAGTTTCAAGCAAATCACATAGTATCTAGAAACCTAAGTAGTCAAATCGGGTAATCAGGCTAAATGAGGACATTGTTAAAACCTGGACCACTAAATACCATATACGAGAGCAGTTTCGATCTCGCAACTCCTTCATATAGAAATAGGTGTTCAAAAAAGACGCATCCACAATTTTTCTACAATGGAAAAATTAGAAATGCGTGCTGTCATTAAATATTAACATAAAAAACGTTTATCGGGACAAGAAATTCATAATGATATGGTGAATGTGTTAGGTGAAGGTTAGGTTAGGTTAAAGTGGCAGCCCGATTATATTTCAGGCTCACTTAGACTATTCAGTCCATTGTGATACCACATTTAACTAAAAGTACCTCTTACATATGGGCACTTCTAGTCTTAACCACTGAACCATTTATATTATTTACTTTTGTTGAACCAACCAGATTGCTCCAAAAACATTAACAAACTGCTTATGTTAACGGTTTCCAGGTCCGCCAGTAATCTAAAGCTATATGCTCCTAAAATTCGCTTACGCCTTACACAAAAAACAGAACACTCACACAAGAGGTGTTTAATTGATTCCTTTTCCTCCACATCATGACAGTTATACAATAGTCATTATACTTCGCACCTATAGTTTTTGCAAATTCGCCTATCAGGCAGCGACCCGTTATAGCAGATATCAGGAGTGCTATCTGACGCCTTGGGAACACTAGCATATCTAGTGTGCGGTTTAAGTTTAAATGGGGCCATATTTGCTTGGTGTCGTTACAACCCTTGCAATTCTTCCATCGAATATTGACCATCATAACAGCCTTCTCACGCAGTGGCCAGATGCATACCAACAGATTCTAGGTCCCCTGGAATATGTAAGGTAGTTCCTAGCCTTGCTAACTCATCTGCTTCGCTGTTCCCCGGTATGTTCCTATGGCCAGGCACCCATATTAGGTGAATATTGTACTGCTCAGCCATCTCGTTGAGAGATTTGCGGCAGTCTATGACCGTTTTCGAGTTAAGGAACACAGAGTCCAAGGATTTTATTGCAGGTTGACTGTCTGAGTATATATTAATGCCAATGTTTGTTGGAACATTACTTCTCAGCCAATTCACCACCTCTCTTATTGCCAATATTTCAGCCTGAAAACCACTGCAGTGATTAGGTAATCTTCGAAGTTCCAGATCATTAGAATATACTCCGAAACCCACTTGTCCATTCAATTTGGAGCCATCAGTATAGAAATCTATATATCTTTTATTCCCCGGAGTCTGTGTACACCACGCCTCACTGTTGGGAATTAGAGTTTCAAACTTTTTGTCGAAAAGTGGTTTTGCCAAGGTGTAATCCACTACGTTAGGCACATCTGGCATTACTTTGAGGACCGAACTATGACCGTACATTTATTCCGACCACAGCGATAGCTCGCGCAACCGCACAGCCGTTGTTGCAGCTGACTGTTTGGCCAAAATGTCTAAAGGCAATAGATGTAGCATGACATTAAGGGAGTCTGTTCCTGTCTTACTAAATGCGCCTGAGATACATAAGCTCGCCATACGCTGAACTTTACCTAAACAAGTCGGTTTCTGAAGTGCCGGCCACCAGACTACAACACCATATAGCATTATAGGTCTAACTACTGCCGTGTATAGCCAATGCACAATTTTTGGTCTTAGTCCCCACTTTTTCCCCTATTGCCTTTTTGCACGAGTACAAAGCTACCGTTGCTTTTCTCGCCCTTTCTTCAATATTAAGCTTAAAGTTCAGCTTCCTGTCCAAAATAACGCCAAGGTATTTTGCACACTCACCAAAGGGAATTTCAAGACGCCCTAAGGAAATGGGCCTAACCGTGGGAGTTTTGCGATCTTTGCTGTACATGACTAGTTCTGTCTTTGCAGGACTTACCCCAAGACCATTGTCTTTCGCCCATTTCTCAGTCATCCGGAGGGCTCTCTGAATTATATCTCTGATTGTGGATGGGAATTTCCTCTGACTGCTAGAGCCACATCATCTGCCCACCACACTTGAAATTCTTAGTAGGTACCTATTACGATGAGTTTATCCGCTATTAAAAAACACGTCCATTCCATTAATGCTCCAAATCGTACAACTAGAAACTTTGTATTCTTAAAGACAGAATTTTGCAGACATAACTATGAATTCTTTAATCCACTTAATGTTTTCTGTAAAAACTATAATTCGATATATTCATTGATTTCTTTAACTGCTTCGATTCCTGCCATCAAGGAAATTATACATAATTTTATCAACACAGTTTCTGATCCAAGGGTTGTTGCCTTCTGTATTGTAAAAAAATGTTGATCCTGCTCATCCAATTGCTGTTTCTACGATACTGTTTTGCGCTCCCTTTCCGTCTATGATGGCACTTTTTAAACTTTGTCTGGTTCAATAGGGTCCTTTCTAACCCATCTTTGTATATATGTTGAACTTTAATGAGTACCGTGGAACCCTTATTGACTCAACGGGGTCCCTACTGACCCATCTCGAATAACTAGCTTACGAGTCCCTTCTGACTGGCTGTGGTCCTTACTGACCTATAGGGTCCTTTCTGGCCCATTTGGAATATATAATTATATTTAATTGAATTAAAACAGTTATATTTGGTAATGCCCTAGCTGCTATAAGCTGTGTAAATAAATAAATAAATTTAGCGTTTATTTAAATCAAAACTTTCGCAACTTATTGAAATCAATGGTATTATACGAGTATTGAGATAACTTGATGAAATGCTGTTGAATTCCGTTCTCAAATTTCCAATATTTGAATTATATTGTACTAGTAACCACACACCAAAAAGTTTTTCCTCTCAGTAATGCTGGTGACATTTCTGAGTGTTTCAAAGCTTCTCATCGAGCAAAACTAGAGGACTCGGGCAGCACTTAGTGCTAAGAGAGAAGTATACCACTTTGGTATCACAATGGACTGAAGAGTCTAATGGCGATTTCGATTGGAATAAAAGGTGCAACATTTGAAGGATTGGAAAATATGAAGAACTCCATCATTGGTTTCGAGTCCTGTATCCCCCACAAAATTATGAATTTATAATAATTTTGAAATAACACTATTATTGGGGCGAAAATACAATCAGGAAAAAGACAAACTACTTTTAGCAAAACGAAATCGGTCTAAGTGAGCCCGAAACATCGAGTTGCCACTATGCCTAACCTAACCTAAAGTTTCAATAATTTAATTCATTAGTAGTAATGTAACTGAATTGTTTCTGATTTAAATATATAGACCCCCTTATATGGACCAACTTTTTCATTTAATAATAAAATACATATTTATCAATTTTTGAAATCAACCATCAATATTTTGTTAATAACAGTCTTTGTTGGGAATTTTGGGAAAATTATGGAATTTTAATTCTTCACTTCTTCATTTCACACATGAAATTTTCTCGAACTCTTCAAGGCAAACAAAAATATTTGAAACTTATACATGTTGTTATAATATCATCTGAGTTGTCCCTAATGCGTATGAGTTATAAATGCTACACGTAAATCAATCATGCGTCACATAGTCCAACCCAAGTCGAATGCCGTTGTTGAGAATAAAACGTTTGAGTGGCAGTTTTTATGTCATCGGGCCATTTAACGTACATTACAATATGTGATACATCAATTAACGAGAAAACTCTATATCTATCCATGCGACATTTCCATGTAAAATCTGTCAGCAGCAGATTTTATAGATTAATATCCTCATTTACCTGAAAATACCAAAAGTTCATTACTGAAAAAAGCAACAGATATTTGATGTTAATCCGCGCGAAAAAAACCAAATAACATTTCATCAATTATTTTTAAGACTGATTGTTATTGCCCTTTAAGAAATTTTGTCCAACGTTTTTGAATATGGGAAATGCCTACAGTATTGTTCATAAGTTCGATTTAGGGTTTTTTCCCCGGGAACGGGATCCCAGGACTGAAGTGCGGGAATTCCCGGAAAATTTTCTTTACAATATTTTATGTATAATAGAGGGTTTTATATGGCAAATGACAGTTGAAATCTAGTTAAAGTGGATTTTGGAAGTGTAATGTGAATAACTATGGTACTGTAAGTTCACGTTTTAGATGTTTAAAATAACAGCTTCTTTATTTGAGTTTAAAAATGGAATGAATATTTAATCTATAAAAATTGACAAGAAGAAATTATAATTCTATTATAATAACATTCGTGATGAATTTGAATTTAAAATTGTGCGGTGCAGGTTCGTCGCCACATTCACCCTCCTTCCAAAAGCATTCCATGGATTAGTTTCTTTCGACATAAGCTGGTTTTAAACGATCGATGGAAATGCTGTCTTGTTTGTTTTTTACATTCACTATAAAATATTTTGGGTATAAGGACCAGAATATTTTGAAGATAAGGGTTTCCGTACGCTGTCGATTCTTACCCAGATATGTGAGCATGTTGATAATTCTTTGAAACAAAAAGGTTTTTCTGCAACATGATGTGGCGTCGAAACTGGTCGTAAGTTTTCTATAGTCCTTCAAAGTGTTGTCAGGAATTCGGCGTGCCTTATTTCATTATGATAACTTTCTAAGAACTCTCCAGGAAGCTTCAGGTTCGTCGCCACATTCACGACTGGTAGACTGAGTAAACCTTTAAAAACAACGGGACATTTTACCTTATGTAACCCACGTTGGCAATTGCATAATTTCAAAATTTCATAATTATTGCAAGGATGTTTTTTTTATTAAATAAGAAAATTCCAACCTTTTTTGAGAGATTTATATCTTATACACATTAGGCTTGAAATCTATTAAAATTGGAGTTTAATGCCCTTATTTATAGGGCATACGACAACTGAAATCTAGTTAAAGTGGAAGTGTATTGTGAATGTCGTATTGCATGGCAGTGTTTCCCTTTTGGGAATATTGTCTGAACATGTGCATTTATTGACCCCGTTCAACGATGGTGACATCGAAATAAGTTTCTTTCATTTCCAAACATATTTTTAGTGTCACAAAAAAATCCACTATATTAATAGTGTTCTTCCGAAAACTATGCCTTAACCATTGTCAAAACGTTTTGTATTACAAAATTGTTCGTATTCTAGTACGATTTATGGCTGATGTAAGAGAACAATATAATATATATTGTTAGATGTCCAGAGAGCTCCTTATAACCGTAGCTTTAGGCAATTTCTAATTTATTCAAATGTCTAAATGTATTCCACATCAAAGCAGGCTTCCCTTTGACCGGGATCCCGGGAAATTCGAAAAAAATTCCCGCTTTCCTGGGAGTGCAAAAACTCCGGGAAAAAGAAACCCCTAGTTCGATTCTTAACAGCGAATAGTTTCCCGAATCACACTATTTGTCACATATTCCTAGATAAAGAGTGAGACAACCAAAAAGAAAGCGACAACTATACAAGCTAATGTGTACTCTGTATATAAAATTCTACGTGTTTTAAAATGAGAGTGCATAGATGCACTCTCCTCATTGGTCGTCTCCATGTAAAATTAATTAACTTTTTTTTTATAATTCACGATTAGTTGGCAATGAAAGCTTTTGTTGAGGATGGGAGCCACCGTGGTGCAATGGCCAGCATGCCCGCCTTGCATACACAAGGTCGTGGATTCGATTCCTGCTTCGACCGAACACCAAAAAGTTTTTCAGCGGTGGATTATCGCACCTCAGTAATGCTGGTGACATTCAAGGGTTTCAAAGCTTCTCTAAGTGGTTTCACTGCAATGTGGAACGCCGTTAACCTATATATATAAATCGCCGGATTTTCCAAAATTTGGCCATAATTCTACTCATATTTAGACTATTCGTATTTAGACTAACATGTAACTCTTACATACTAACATTGTCCAATTATGATTAATCAACATGACCACTACAGCGCCAAAAGTTGAATGTATTAATGAATCCAAGAGATATTCCATGTTTAACCACGTAAATGTAAAAAATTTTTGAAACTACTTTTGTGATATTTTCAATAGAGTTCTTCCCATTGCGTATGAGTTATAAACGCTAGAAGTAAATCAATTATGCGTCACATGGTGCAATGCAAGTCGAATACATTTGTTGACAACAAAATGTTTGAGGGGTAGATGTTACGTGATCGGGCCATTTAACGTACATCACTCATCTGATATAATAATAAACGAGAAAACCCTACATCTATCCCAACGACTCTACCATGTAAAATCTCAACGGAGCAATATTTTATAACTGTTGACAAAAAATTTATTTCGAGTGTCATGAAAATTAAATTAATTTCATTATCTCAATTATGTTTCATATCCTCTTGGCCATCAAAACACAAAAAGGTCATTGTTTTAACAAAACCAAGAGATATTTGATGCTAAGCCATGCAAATGAATGATTTTGACGACTGATTGCTATTGTCCTGTACGGGCATGTGTATGAGGAGGATAACGAAGAATATCCTGGCATTTATAGTTCGGACACAACGCATTGTCCATTGTGAATGTTGATATGAAATTGTCGCCGAGCTTTTGTTGTCGAAGCCATGTAAATTCCATTTGCAGTTTGATGGCAATGAACAATTGTCATAACTCACACACGTACATAAAAACTGACTGCATTAATTGTATTACAATGTGATTTATGTGACAAATCACACACACACACGTCTAAAAGTAAACACATATTCACAGCTCACACATAACCAAACTGACCAATAGCTGGCATATGTGCGAGCCAATGTTGGACAAAGACCACTATTGCGTGTGGCGTTCGGCCAAATACAAAAGTGATTACTGAAGCAGAGAAGCCTTACACGCATACAATTCCTTTTGAATGCGAGCGATTCGTATACCACAGTAATACTGGTGATTAATAAAGGTTTCATGTTTGCCACTGCTGTGGTCAGAATCAAAATACCATCAAAGTCCTTTTCGGTTCAACTTGGCTAACCGAATACGTTAAACCAGCTGCAAATAAGGATGTATTGGAATGGATGAATGAAATATGAGCCACTCACCCACACAACAATGCCACTCGGCCATACAAAAATGCGTTTTTGTGTGGGTGAGTGACTCATATTTATATGAATTGAAATCGGATTTATTCACTCAATTTCTTATAACTTTGTCATTTTTCGGTCGATTTCCTTCTTGTTGGTTTTATTTCTTACGTTAAAGTATCATCTTTACGAACATGAAGAGAACCCACACGATTTTGCAATGGTTTATACGGCGACACAAAGTCACTGTAAAACACGATTTTCTGAAAATTCGTCCTATAAAGGAAAAAGAACAAAAAACTAAAAATATCTCAGAAACTATTCCATAAAAAAATTTTTAACCTCAATTTTAGAATTCAGCAGATGAAACTACATAAGAAAAGTCACCTCTCATCAAACGTATATGAAAACCAGTAAGGAAAGTCTAAAGTCGGGCGGGGCCGACTATATTATACCCTGCACCACTTTGTAGATCTAATTTTTCGATACCATATCACATCCGTCAAATGTGTTTGGGGCTATATATAAAGGTTTGTCCCAAATACAAACATTTAAATATCACTCGATCTGGAAGAATTTGATAGACTTCTACAAAACCTATAGACTCAAAATTTAAGTCGGCTAATGCACTAGGGTGGAACACAATGTTAGTAAAAAAATATGGGAAACATTTAAATCTGAAGCAATTTTAAGGAAACTTTGCAAAAGTTTATTTATGATTTATCGCTCGATATATATGTATTAGAAGTTTAGGAAAATTAGAGTCATTTTTACAACTTTGCGACTAAGCAGTGGCGATTTTACAAGGAAATTGTTGGTATTTTGACCATTTTTGTCGAAATCAGAAAAACATATATATGGGAGCTATATCTAAATCTGAACCGATTTCAACCAAATTTGGCACGCATAGCAACAATGCTAATTATACTCTCTGTGCAAAATTTCAACTAAATCGGAGTTAAAAATTGGCCTCTGTGGTCATATGAGTGTAAATCGGGCGAAAGCTATATATGGGAGATATATCTAAATCTGAACCGATTTCAACCAAATTTGGCACGCATAGTTACAATGCTAATTCTACTCCCTGTGCAAAATTTCAACTACATCGGAGCAAAAAATTGGCCTCTGTGATCATATGAGTGTAAATCGGGCGAAAGCTATATATGGAAGCTATATCTAAATCTGAACCGATTTCAACCAAATTTGACACGCATAGCAACAATGCTAATTCTACTCCCTGTGCAAAATTGCAACTAAATAGGAGCAGAAAATGGGCCTCTGTGGGCAAATGAGTGTAAATCGGGCGAAAGCTATATATGGGAGCTATATCTTAATCTGAACCGATTTGGCTGATATTTTGCAAGTTTTTCGAGACTCATAAAATATTCGGATGTACGGAATTTGAGGAAGATCGGTTGATATACACGCCAATGATGACCAGATCGGCGAAAAATATATATGGCAGCTATATCTAAATCTGAACCGATTTTTTCCAAAATCAATAGGGATCGTCTTTGAGCCGAAACAGGACCCTATACCAAATTTCTGCGGTTTATCTGGGAGATAAACCGCAGTTGCATATTTAAGAAAATTAAGGGGTACATGTCTATGGGTGCTTTGTGTCAATCTGACTATAGCTCATAGTCAATGTTGCCAGGGAAAATGTTCGGTTTACCCTACAAGGACAAAAAAACGTTCCCTACTTTCCTATACATTCCCAAACAATTATCCCTACTATATTTTTCGTTAAATTTAAAAAATTTTACAAAACAAAAATGGTTCTAAGTACTTTATTATCTTGAAACATGAATATGCAACGTATATAACTTAGAATATAAATTTGTATTACGACCACGGTTGCCACAGTTGGTAGAATTCTACCCAAATTAGTAATCTTTTTTGTTAAATCTTTATAAAAATAAAATTTTGGAAAAAGTTTCTATAAATAAATTTTTGTGAGAAATTTTTCTATAGAAATAAAATTTTGACAATAAATTCTATAGAAATAAAATTTTGAGACAAAATTCCACAGAAATAAAATTTTGAGAAATTTTTTATAGACATAATATTTTGAAAAAAATTTCTATAGAAATACAATTTTGACAAAATGTTCTATAGGAATAAAATGTTGACAAAATTTTCTTCAGGAATAAAGTTTACCACACATTGTTAAAGATCAAGCCTTACCAATTGTGTTGAGTGAAAATGTCCTACATTGTGGCCCTACGTCCCTACAAGACGCTAAATATTAGAAAAACCCTACATATAGGGAATTTCCCCTACTTCTAGCAACACTGGCTGTGTTGATATTGCACCTACGGAGTTAGGTTAGGTTAGGTGGGAGCCCGATGTATCAGGCTCACTTAGACTATTCAGTCCATTGTGATACCACATTGGTGAACTTGGTATGCCACTAATATTGAGCCCATTATTAAAAAAGAGAGAATCGTTAAATTAATGTGGGTAATAAATACAAATTTGTAAAAATCGAGCAATATTCTTACGTAAGAGCTACAAGTACGTATAAGTACGATGGGCTAGTACATCAAAATTTGAAATTTGAGTAACATTGGTTAATAAATAAGAGTACTATGGCCAAATTTGGGAAAATCGAGCGATGCATATATATGGAAGCTATATCTAAATCTGAACCAATCTGCATAATATTTTGCGGGTTTGATTAATACCACAAAAGGTTACTTTGTGCAAGATTTGAGTAAGATCAGTTAAGAAATGAGGCCTGTATGGTCAAACATAAGGTTATTAGGGGCGAATTTTTCAAAATCGGGTGATACATATATGGGAGCTATATCTACATCTTAACCGATTTCGATGAAATTTTGCACATATAGTTAGTACTATAGAGGACTGGATCTAGCCAACTTTTAGTAAGATCGGTTAATAAATAAGGGTTCTATGGCCAAATTTGGGAAAATCGGGCTATACATATATATGGGAGCTATATCTAAATCTGAACCGATTTCGATGATTTTTTGCACATATAGTTAGTGCTATAGAAGACTACGTTTAGCCAAATTTGAGTAAGATCGGTTGATAGATAAGGGTTTTATGGACAAATTTAGAAAAATCGGGCGGTACATATATATGGGAGCTATAGCTAAATCTGAACCGATTTCGATGATTTTTTGCACATATAGTAAGTGCTATAGAAGATTATATTTAGCCAAATTTGAGTAAGATCGGTTGATAAATAAGGGTTTTATGGCCAAATTTAGAAAAATCGGGCGATACATATATATGAGAGCTATATCTAAATCTGAACCGATTTGGATGAAATTTTGCAGACTTGAAGGGCGATGGAAAAGATTACCTGTTGCCAAATTTGGTGACGATCCGTTTGAAAAAAAGCGCAACGTGACCCCATTTGTCGAAATCGGGCGATACATATATATGGGAGCTATATCTAAATTTGATCTGATTTCTTCCAAATTCAATAGCGTTCGTCCTTGTGCCCAAAAAACTCCCTGTACCAAATTTCATCAAAATCGGTTAATAATTGCGACCGGAATCCTGTGAACAACAAATACATGGACAGACGGACGGACGGACACCAAGCGCTAGATCGACTCAGGAGGTGATTCTGAGTCGATCGGTATATATTTTATGGGGTCTAAAATCAATATTTCTGGTAGGCACATTTTTTGGCCGATCAAACTTATTATACCCTGACCACTATGTGGTTTAGGGTATAAAAAAAACTATTTTGTAAACTAGTGCTATCAACTTATAAATTTTTTGACTTCTCGGCTTTTTTAAATGTCGAATTTTGCGATTATTGAAAAATTGACCATGGAATGGTGTAATACCGGAACAACGGCAACAAATTTTACATTGGCTTGTCAATATTTTCAACATCCATTGTATTGATTTTGCATTATCTCTTCAAACATGAATCTACTTCGCCATTTCGGAATTAATTTAATTTAAGTTTATACGGCGGGCCGATATGTTCAAAGATATTTTTTCAAGGATATTAACGAAGTTAAATTTAATTAAGTTTGCACTTATGCAAACTATATTATATTATGGCGAGATAAGAGCTATATTAAATTGCAAGAATTAAAATTGCGACTTTTATGATCTAAATAAATCAAATCGTGAGATCGGTATTTTTTGGGGGTTATATCAGAACATGGACCGATACACATACATCTATGTTTGGGCCAAACTAACACACAGAAAAAAAGTAATCTCTTTTATAGCAAGAAGAACTACGTCGGATGAAAATTGAACTAAATTATACTCCACATTTAGAGACTTCCACGAAGTGTATTGCCCTCATGTACTATTTAACTACAACTCACGAACACAGAAGGAAATACCTCCATTGGTACAATTAATATTTTAATTAAACTAGAAACATTAAATCAATTAAGTCAGTGATTGAACATTTTTAAGTAAAGAATTAATTGATACAATTAATTGTTTAATCCAACTTGGAAGACTACACGCAAAGAAAAAAAAAACGTTTGGAAAACGTGTACCGAAAACGTTTTTCTTTTGTTAGAGTTTTTTGAATTGCTTCGAAAATTTTTAACTTTTATCACCAAAAAAATTCGTTTGTTACAAAATTTTTATTTTTTCAATAAAAAAGTTATTTTTGAAACAACAACACAGTCCATTTCGTTTATATCAAACACTGTTCTTTTCTGACTTTAGGTCTTTAATAAGACACATTTTACAGTTCAAAATTTAATATACTACAATGTAATGTTGAACATTTTTTCGGAATCTTCCGAACATATCTGGAATATATGTAAAAAAAAAACAAAAAAAAAACTTTGGTCGAAGCAGGGATCGAACCCACGACCCTTGGCATGCAAGTCGGACGTAGCAACCACTGCTCCACGGTGCCAAACTAAATGTTTGTTTCTGTTAAATAAACTTTGTTTATTTGGTTCGTGGGCGCCGCAAGCTATGCTATATAAATATAACTTATATGGATATTTATCTATTGATGACCATAACAGGTACATAGCTCAGTAGTTAGTGTGCTGGCTTACAAAGTGCATGGTCCGCGGTTCGATTCTCCGTCCAGGCGAAAGGTAACAAAAAAATTTAAATATTTGTAAAATCGTATAATTTCTTCTACATTGTTGGTATTACAGTAAAAGGTGTTAAGAACTAAAAAAACCTCGTGGATGTGAGAAAGATGTAAGGGAAAATGCAATTAGCAAGAAAACAATTTTTTTTGAGTTTGTCTTTATAAGATTGTTTTTACATCCTGGAAAAGAATAAACGTTTATCACAAACAGTATATACTTTTCTTCTAAATATACTTCCTTACAGCGAAAAGCAAATGAGAAACGAACTTTGATTGTTTAAAATTTCGTTTGGGAGGAAAGAATTATTTTTTTGCGTGTAAGTCAGTTAAAACAATTAATAATTCAAAATTTATTTGAAACAATAAATTTGTAATCCAACTAAAACTATTATGTCAGTTAAGAAAGTGTTTGAAAGTAGTTATGTTTTTTTATTAAAAAATTAATTGAGTTTTTCCATCAACATTAATTAAATTTTTAAGTGAATCATTTAAAAAATTAATTGAAATTTGCAAATGAAATCAATTAATTTTTTAATCAAATATTATTTTGATGTCCAATTAAAACTGTGATTGATACTATCATTTTCGTGATTGAATACACTTCAATTAAAAATTTCAATTAAAATGATTGAATCAGAAATTTTTTTCTGTGAAATTACAACCCTCTCATAGTAGAAAAAATTATCTAAATGTTCATTTTTACTATTTTGCCAGCGAAAATAGTTAGAAGTTGTTCTAAAGGCACAACTTCAAAAGCACTTCCAGAAATGTATTCCCATAGATGTTTTTTATTTTAACTACACATGAAGTTCCTTTAATTCCGGTTTTTATTATTCGATTTTTTTATATTTTTAATGGGTAATTTTTATCTTTCTTGTTTCAAATAGGTTGAAAACAGAGTAAGAATTAATAAAATGGTAAAACTTATTTAAATTTTGTCGAAAAAATACTAAATCCGTTTCTAGAAAAATTGCGAAAATATTTGAGGTTAAACATTTCAAACAAGCATAAGAATGCATTAAAACTCATAAAAATTATAAAAAACTATTTATTTATCAAAATATCACAAAATTTTGTAATTCACATCCAAAGCACAGAATTCGGATCACACCTTAAGAAGTAAAGCAAAAATTAAATAATGCAGTACAACGGCTGTTAAAATAGTGGACTATGAGAAGCCCAAGTTAAATTCACCGCTTCTGCGTCAATTGTGCGTCACTTCCGGATCCAAAGAGAATATTTGCACTAATTTTTTTGGCGACGCTTTGTTTTATGCTAATCCACACAATTTTTCAATAGCCCAAAAAGACCGATTGGTCAAAAGAAATGCTCCAAAAATGCGTTCGCGGGGCTTCGAAATATATCTATGACATCGTGACAGGTGATGACTATCATCACCACGGCAGTATGAGTTGTCACACACCGGCAACTACATTTTTGAGCACTCAAAAAATCGATTTGATGGGTCAGTCCTGACTTGGCATAGAATGCGAGGTTAACGTTTTTCGATAACTGAAGAAGCGGTTGTTGCAGAACGTACGTTTTGGAGATAATGTATAGATCTAAATGGGGAATATTTAGAAAAAGAATAAAGCGATTTCATGTTCTATTTTCCCGAACTTTAAAGGCAAACCCAGCACTAAAATGTCCCAATTGAAATTCCCCTATAAATAAGGAAATATATCAGAGGCCTTTGACGCACTGTAAAAGATAATTACGAGAGAGATTCAAAATAAATATCTTCGGTAATGTCAGAAATTGCTCCGAATTTCTACAAAATTCGACTCCCATTTCATTTGACAAATGAGTTTAGGTTGTTTTGTTAACAGTCGTTTTTGACGAACAAAACAACGATGAATGGATTTTGTCTAATAACAAAATTCGATTTGACTTGATTTCCAAAGCTGCTAAAAATTAAAAGTCAATTAAAAGAATTTGTCGACTTCACATTTATGACAAAAAAAGAGAAAAATATATTGCACAGACTGTCTGATCAAGGCGCTAGGGATTTAAGAAAAGCGGAAAGGGTTTAAGAAAAGGGAAGATGTCTACACATATATGCTTGTCACGTACAGATGTTGCAGTTCTTCAGCAATATGAGATTTCTGGTATCGACAGCGATATGTAGGACTGATTGCAATTAAATTAATGTCGTAACTATTGGCGGTAGTCATATATAATATTGTTAAGTGCTTCTTAATTCTTCCATAACAAAAATATTCCTCCAACATCATCGTGGCAAAGGTACAAGTATTGCAAGGGTCGTAAAAAGGCCACGGTTAAACCTAACCCCACAAGTGGGAGGTGAAAACAAATCAATCCGCAATAGATCACGATTCACTAGACTCTTTTTTGCATCATAGAAGCGGAATTATTGAAAATATTCTTGCATATTAGATTCTGGTGTAGAGTTTGCCCCAGAAAAAAATATTTCCGACAACTGGCGAGGTCTTTTGGAAGTACTTATATTAAAATAAGCTTCTGAAAGAATGACCTTTCCTTGTTTTTGACCTTCCCTTAAAGATTTTGATATTGATTCCGAGCCGAAGATGTGGCTTCTTTAAAATAAAGACATTTTAGCAACATATCTGGCTGGTTCAATCTAGGATTAATAAAATTAAAATTATGATACATATCTCATTTATAAAGCTATTCACGTACAAACAAATGTTGTTTTAAAATTCCCAATTATAACGGATACTTCAAAGTAAATAAAATTTTCTTAATTACAAAAAAAAAATATAAAAATTTTATAAAATGTATATTCACTCCTGTGGATTTTGTTTATTCTTTCAAAGTCACAATTTTCCTTTTTCGAATATGTCCTAATGTCTTGACGGAATTCTTTGCACAAAAGGCCCAAATAATCAGATTAACAAAGCGAGACACATGCTTCATTCTTGGTATTGTCGGTTTTGATCAATTTACGTATGGTTGTATGTGTTTGTTTTTGCCTTAAGTACTCACTTTGGGAGCCCCGTAAAATATGCATTACTGTGTGTGTGTGTGTGTGTGTGTGAGTGAAAGTGTGTGCGTATGCAAAACGACGTAACGTATTTGAAACGAAATTCTTCAATTTTAACAAGCATTTGCCACTTGTGTTAGTGTTTGTGTGTACCACAGTGCATATGTGATGTATACGTGTGTTTCATATAACCACGAATGGGTAAACTGGCACTTTCGTTTAAAACATGGAAAATTATTCCCATCTACTCCCCAAGTGCTTAATGGATATGTCAGTGGTTATGTCACAACTAAGGAGGAACTTTCTTTATTATGGAAAAATTGTTTGTCGGTTGGATGTCATCAGAAGCCAGCTTAACGACATTGGTTAACAATATTAAGAAAGATTACGAAGTTATTGAGGGATAGAGAATTTACATATTTTGAAAAATCTTTAATTGTTTTTCTCTCTACTTTAGGATGGTTGTTAGCCATAAGTATCTGTTACGTACAGATAAGTGTAAAGGTTGTTTAGCTATTATATTTTTGGCAACACTGGTTTAAACAGCCGACGCACGTTTCGTATTTTGTTTCCCTGTCAAACATCTGCAGGTTGGTCTATAATTTAACCATGGGTCCTCTTACAAATGAAAACCACGTGCAGTTCATTGAACATTTTATTTCACGTTCGGAACCAGTCAATTTGGTCCTACATCGTGCGATTTAACGGCCTTAGACAATGTTTTGAGGGACTATATTACAGCTCATTTATACCGGCTGAAATGTTTCAAAAGGATATGCCTAAATTGGACTACGCGGATGGAGCATAATAAATTTGCCATTCCGTTTGTAACACATCGAAATATCGATTTCCGACTATACAAATATTCGATTTCCGACAAATATATTCTTGATCAGGGAGAAATTGTAAGACGATATAAGCATGTCCGTCTAGCCGTCTGTCTGTCTGTCTGTTGCAATCACGCTACAGCCTTCAATAATGGCGCTATCGTCTTGAAATTTGGCAAAGATTCGTCTTTTGTCGAGTTCGAAGATGGGCTATATCGGTCCAGTTTTTAATATTGCTCCCATATAAATCGATCCCCCGATTTGGGGTCTTAGGTTAGGTTAATAACCCCCTATAGACCGATCTCTCGATTTAACTTCTTGAGCGCGTAGAGACCACAATTTGTATCCGATTTGGCTGAAATTCCAAGTGTGAATGTCTTTTACGTCCACAAAGAGTTGTGGTGAATATGATGTATATCGGCCCACTTTTTGGTATAGCCCCCATATAGACCGATCTCCAGATTTGACTTCTTGGGCTTCTAAACACCGTAATTTTCCCCCAATTTGCCTGAAATTCAAAATCTAGACATATTTTAGGGCCAGAAGAAGGTGTAATGAACATGGTGTGTATCGGTCCATTATTTGATAAAACCCCTTATAAAACCATCTGCTGATTTGATTTTTTGAGCGTTCAGAGACGCCAATTTTTATACGATTTGGCTGAAATTCACAATGGTATATTAAGTCCAAAAAGTATTTTTCAGTCCAACAAGTATATACGGCCGTAAGTTCGGCCAGGCCGAAGCTTATGTACCCTCCACCATGGATTGCGTAGAAACTTCTTCTAAACACTGCCATCCACAATTGAATTACTTAAGTTGCGGTAACGCTTGCCGATGGCAAGGTATCTTAAAACCTCCTGACACCGTCTTCTAAATTGTATGTAAGCCCATATATTAAATCAAAAAAGATCGACCAAATACGTATATAATTCTGTTTGATAAAGTTTTCTATAGACATAAAATTTTGACAACATTTTCTATAGAAATAAAATTTTAACAAAATTTTCTATAGAAATAAAATTTTCAAAAAATTTTTTATAGAAATAAAATGTTGACAAAATTTTCTACAGAAATAAAATGTTAACAAAAATTTTCTATAGAAACAAAATTTTAACAAAGTTTTCTATAGAAATAAAATATTGACAAAATTTTCTATAGAACTAAAATGTTGACAAAATTTTCTATAGAAATAAAATTTTGGTAGATTATTTTTGGCTCGAGTGGCAACCATGATTATGAACCGAATAAAATTTTAACAAAATTTTCTATAAAAATAAAATTTTCAAAAAAGTCTTTATAGAAATAAAATTTTAATAAAATTTTCTACAGAAATAAAAATTTAACAAAAAATTTCAATAGAAATAAAATTTTAACAAAATTTTCTATAGAAATAAAATTTTGACAACATTTTCTATAGAAATAACATTTTGACAAAATTTTCTATAGAACTAAAATTTTGACAAAATCTATAGAAATAAAATTTTGAAAAAATATTCTATAGAAATAAAATTTTGGTAGATTGTTTCTGGCTCGAGTGGCAACCATGATTATGAACCGATATGGACCAATTTTTGTGGGATTGGAGATCGGCTATATATAACTATAGACCGATATGGACCAATTTTGGTATGGTTGTTAGCGGCCATATACTAATACCACGTTCCAAATTTGAACCGGATCGGATAAATTTTGCTCCTCCAAGAGGCTCCGGAGGTCAAATCTGGGGATCGATTTATATAGGGGCTATATATAATTATGGACCGATATGGACCAATTCTTGCGTGGTTGTTAGAGACCATATACTTACACCATGTACTAAATTTCAGCCGGATCGGATGAAATTTTCTTCTCTTAGAGGCCTCGCAAGCCAAATCGGGGGATCGGTTTATATGGGGGCTATATATAATTATGGACCGATGTGGACCAATTTTTGCATGGTTGTTGGAGACCATATACTTACACCGTGTACTAAATTTCAGCCGGATCGGATGAAATTTGCTTCACTTAGAGGCCTCGCAAGCCAAATCGGGGGATCGGTTTATATGGGGGCTATATATAATTATGGACCGATGTGGATCAATTTTTGCATGGTTGTTAGAGACCATATCCCAACACCATGTACCAAATTTCAGCCAGATCGGATAAAATGTGCTTCTGTTAGAGGCTCCACAAGCCAAATCTGAGGGTCCCTTTATATGGGGGCTATACGTAAAAGTGGACCGATATGGCCTATTTGCAATACCGTTCGACCTACTACTTGTGCCAAATTTCAAGTCGATAGCTTGTTTCGTTCGGAAGATCGACTTAAAATTTCACCACGACCCAGAATATATATACTTTATGGGGTCTTAGAGCAACATTTCGATGTGTTACAAACGGAATGACAAAGTTAATATACCCCCATCCTATGGTGGAGGGTATAAAAAGAGTTGTGGCGTATATGATGTGTATCGATCCACGTTTTGGTATAGCCCCCATAAAGACCGTTCTTGAGCACCTATATGCCGCATGAGATTTTCCTGAAACTGGAAATCTAGAAAGTCTTTAGGTCCACAATGATGTGTGGTGTGTATCGGTTCACCACGGTCTATATTTTGGTATGACACCCATATAGACTGATCTCCCGTTTGGAGTTCTTGGACCTCTAGACATCACAATTTTTATCCGATTGTCGTGAATTTGTAAATCTATAACATATAATCCCCTAATATAAAGAGGGGATAGAAGGGGCACTGGTCATCTTAATTGCACGAAACTAGAGGTAAAAATTTCCCGAGTTCACTCCACGTGCTCATTCGAGTAATGGGGGGTAAACATCTTAAGAATTTAGATTTCAAATCATATGAAACGCGTTATTCTATCGGATTTTCGAGACTATTTTTACGAGGTATTTATGATTCTTTTAAAACTAAAAGAAAACTGGTTCTTATAATTCTAAAATCTGATGTAGCATCCACATGTAGAAACTCTAAATGTTACATTCGGGAAGATTACTTGTGATCAAATCCACCTGAAATGCTATTCTATTCTATTTGATTCATGGAGATTTAGCCTGGCCTAACTTAATGACGTATATACTTGTTAATTTTCCTATAGATCTTAAAAATCACCTTTTATATGAAACTTAGAAAATCTCATATTCTCCGTCTCCATATATCTTGTTTTTTGTCCAACTACACATTTTAATAAACAGTTTTAATAAGCAGCTGTAATGTAAACCTAACTTCATGTTCTCAGACCCTAAATGTTTTGATTTATCTACCATATCACTCTGACCTTGGGCCATCAGGCTACTGCTTGTTTCGCGGGTTAAACTGTGTAAAAATTGGAGGATCTAATTAGATATGGTTAGATCTCAAATTACCTAGATATGATGGGACAGAATTTGATATAATTATTATATATAATTCCACATATGACGAGATCTAATATCAGATCCAACTATATATAGGGATAGATATAATTATACCTAAGAAATTTGATCTAGGCCAATATTGAGATATGATCAGATCTAATTCCATAGTAATTAGATATGATTAGATCTTAACATTTTTCCGATGTACTCATATCTAATTGTATCAAATGAGATCCCTCAATTTTTACTCGGGATTGCAGAACTCCTTTATTAGAGCCAATTGTATCAAATGAGATCCCTCCCTAATTGTATCAAATGAGATCCCTCAATTTTTACTCGGGATTGCAGAACTCCTTTATTAGAGCCAAGTTGGCTTCACGAGAAGGCTGTGAAACTTACTTGTCGCAGTTTTTTTTTTTTTTTTTTTGGCACAAAAACCACGCACGAAATTTTCTTTGTCGTACACTTTACAGGAAAATCGCATAAAACTAGGTCTGTCTTGACAGGACCATCCCAACCCAATTTGATTTGCGGCCCAAAAACTTGATGGATTTTGTTGTGAGAAGCGCTAGTCTAGACCAGAGCTTCCCAACTTGGGGGCACCACGTGGTTCCAGGGGGCGCAGCGTCATTTTTGGTTGAGCAGCTTTTGTATCTTTGAATTTGTTAAAACAACACAAATTTATAAGCTCAAAACATAAATAATATACCACAAAAGAACGTACCATTCGTACCTTTCGAAATGTTAATTTATAAACACAGTGAGAAAAGAGTAGAAGTGCCCTGCAATACCATAATTTGGTGTAGGTTTTCCATTATTAGTCGTTCACTACCTTTATTTGCACTCGCTAAATTTCTTGCTAAAATATCAGAAATAGTATCCACTTTTTTTAAATGTGTGAAGACAAAACACATTTTAAAATTTTTGATACAATTTTCGTCACTTTTAGACATACAGTCGAAATATAAAAATGCCTTAATGTTAAAACTGATTTGAGATGTACTTTATCAGTAATAGTACCAATTATTAAAAAACTATCTAATGAACAGAACAATTGCCAAATTTCCCACTAATTGATAAACTCGTTTAAAGGGTGATACGGTCAAAATTTGGTCAATATAAACTTGACGTATTTCTTTCAATTTTGCATTTAAAAAACCTGAACACCCCTCATTTTGAAGGTGTGTGTGTAGAATGTTGCTCCTATTTTGATTTTGGAATTCACTCTTCAGTTGTCAAAATGCCGTCCAAGCAAGAAGAGCAGCGTATCAAAATTTTGCTCGCGCATCGCGAAAATCCGAGCTACTCGCACGCAAAGCTGGCAAAATCGCTAAAAGTTGCCAAATCAACCGTTACAAATGTAATTAACGTGTTTGGGGAACGTTTGTCGATAGCCAGGAAGTCTGGATCGGGGGGCAATCGAAAACCGGAAGCCGCTGAGACGACAAAAAGAGTTGCCGGTAGTTTCAAGCGAAACCCTAACCTCTCTCTCCGAGATGCCGCAAATAAGCTGGGTGTATCGTCTACAACCATGCATCGAGCCAAAAAACGAGCCGGACTATCGATTTACAAGAAGGTAGTGACTCCAAATCGCGATGATAAACAAAATCCGACAGCCAAAGCGCGATTCCGGAGGCTGTACACGACGATGCTGACGAAGTTTGACTGCGTGGTAATGGACGACGAAACCTACGTCAAAGCCGACTACAATCAGCTTCCGGGACAGGAGTTTTATACGGCAAAAAGAAGGGGAAAGGTAGCTGATATTTTCAAGCACATAAAACTGTCAAAGTTCGCAAAGAAATATCTGGTTTGGCAAGCCATATGTACCTGTGGCTTGAAAAGCAGCATTTTCATAGCTTCCGGGACTGTCAACCAAGAAATTTACGTGAAAGAGTGTTTGAATAAACGTCTGCTGCCTTGAACGGTTGTTCCGTACTGTTTTGGCCGGATTTGGCATCTTGCCATTACAGTAAAAAGGCCATGGAGTGGTACGCCGCCAACAACGTGCAGGTGGTTCCCAAGGACAAGAACCCCCCCAACACGCCAGAGCTCCGCCCAATTGAGAAATACTGGGCTATTGTCAAGCGGAACCTAAAGTAGACCAAAAAAACTGCTAAGGACGAGCAGCATTTCAAGGCAAACTGGCTTTATGCGGTGAAGAAAGTGGACAAGGTGGCTGTACAAAATCTGATGGCAGGTGTCAAGCGTGAGGCCCGGCAATTCGGATTTGGAAAAGCGAAAGCCTAACTGAATATTTTTCCTGAATTTTATACTAATTGAACTTGAAACAGAAATTTAATTTGATTTTTTAAATAAACGATTTCACTGATTTACACGCGTTTTCCCTTGACCAAATTTTGACCGTATCACCCTTTATATTAATATTCATTAACATTGTTATTTTTAATCATTATTGATCACATTTTTAGGTTTTGTTAACATTTTTTTCTGATTGTTTGGGTAATCAGAATTTGTTTTAGGTTGGGGGCGCAGCGAAATCGAAACAGTTTTTGGGGGGCGCAAAGCAAATTGGGTTGGGAAGCTCTGGTCTAGACGATCAAGAAGTCAAATCGGGCTATACCAAAGCATGAACTCATTCACACCATATTCGGCACAACTGTGTGGATAAAAACAACGGTTTATATGGTGGCTATATCAAAACCTGGACCTGGATATAGCACATGTTCGAATTTAAACTGCTTGCAAAGAAAAAACAAATATGTGCCAAAATTTAATTGTGATAATATCAAAACTGAAGTCTAATGTGTGATTACCACAGACAGACAGACGGATATGGTTATATCGTCTTACAATTTCTCCCTGATCAAAAATATACAAACATTATAACATATATAGTTAGAAATCAATATTTCGATGTGTTACGCACCCTTAATATCTACCTATATAAGCCTCGTTAGTACTTAGGTTATGTATATTGGAAGCCCTATATTTTAGGCTCACTTATGGTACGGTCACACTGGGCAAATATTTGACAGAAATCACAAAAAAAATCGTCGCCAGCAAACCATTTTAGCTCATATTGGATATATTAAATAACAATATTTTCCAAAAGTTGTATCCAAATATTTCGAAAGTGCTCCCGGAAAAAAGTTTCATATTCATTTTAGACAAATATTTGCCTAGTGTCACCAGACAATTCAGTCCATTGTGATACCACAGTGGTAAACTTCTCTCTTTTTGCAGGTTTTAAATAGATAATTCTATAAATAATTATGAACCGGTATGATCTGATCTAAGTTTACCACGGTAATTAGAGAAGCAACCACACCCTCATAAAAAATCGCTTCTGTAACATATACTCCCAAACATATTTTGCTTCAAGCATATACATTTTTGGGTATTGCCCAAACATTTATATGTTTGATCTCTTCCAATATATAATATGTTTGAAAGCATATTGGTCTAAACAATATATGTTTGGGTAGTCTAAGTTCCAAACATTTTGTATTTTTGCATCCAAATTCAATAATGTTGTCTTCCAAAAAACAATATGTTATTTTGTGAACATATAATATGTTTGGAAGCATTTTGCACCCAAAAATATTATATGCTTAAAAAAATTCTCCCAAACAATATTGTGCTCAAAATTTTATTTATTTATTTATATATTTACAATCATAATGAATTATGAAAATAAACAGGTAATATAGGTGCTAACAACATAGGTTTTCGACCTGAATGCTCAAAATTTTGTTTCTGCCTAATTGTATATTCCCCCACATCTTTCTCACTTCCACAACATTTTTTAGTTCTTAGCACCTTTTTCTGTAATACAAACATTGTAGAAGAAATTATTCAATTTTTTTTTATTTTAATTTTACCTTTTGCCGGACGGGGATTCGAACAGCGGTCCACACAGTTTGTAAGGATCAAAGAAGTAGCTGATCAATTGCCCAAGGAAAAATAAAATGTTAATTTTGTAATAACAAGCAACAACCACCAACTTAATTCAATATCGCTCCCTGTTAAATAGCGCTCGAAGCTACTAAACACATATATGTTTATAGGCTATTTCTAAATTAATATATGTTTGCATCCAAGCATATTATATTTACAAACATTTTATGTCCCAAACATAATATGTTCTAACATATTAACATATATGTCCCAAACATGTTATGCTAGTTTATGAACATTATATGCTTGCACTCAAAAATATTGTGTTTAAAAATTTGTGTTCCAAACATATAATGTTTATAGCCAAACATATGAAAAACAGTCTTTTTCATCCGTGCAGGCTTCCAAAGTTAAATCTTGGGAGGTCGATTTATATGGGGTTTACATATAATTATGGAGCGATATGAAGCAATTTTTGCATTGTTTTTGGAGGGCATATACTCGAACTCCATCAATAACGACTTCTTGTTCCAAGTTTCCAGCCGATAGCTTGTTTCGTTTGGAAGTTAACATGATTTCAACAGACGGACGAATATCGCTAGATCGACTCAGAATTCAACCACGACTCATAATATATATATATAATTTATGGGGTCTGAAATCAATATTTCGATGTGTTACAAACGGAATGACAAATTTTGAATACACGTCCCCCTCCCCCCATTAAAAGAAACACCCCTTAGGGAGATTGGTCGACCTACTTACCACATTAATGTAGCAGATTCATTATATTGAAATACATTGCATGCCTTCCTATTTTTCATTCTCACTCTCTCTGCTATCGTATATTCTTTTCTAAAATTTAAAATTAATGCTTTATTTTCTTCCTTTATTGTTTTCATTGACCAGATATACTAAGCAAAAAAGTTACGGCTGTAGCAGTGGCCTTACCACAAACCCAGACAACAGCATCATTAGGTGGAGCAACGGTGGCATTTGTTGAAAATTTCCAATTCGATGCTTTCGATACAACGCGAACAACATTTGCCTCGTCCTCGTTATCGTCGTCGTCTGCGTCATTGTCATCATTTGAAGAGGCCGGTGGTACACAAATGTCGTCTTTCCCAACATCTTTAGCCACTTCATTAGGGCCTTTCTCCTCTATGACATCATCGTCATCATCATCATCATCAGCAGCAGCAGCAGCATATCCAACGTTGGTATCAACAACTTCAACTGGATATCATAACTTCAAGACATCCAGAATTATGAGCAGCCTGAACAGTATTAGCAGTAGCATACATCCCATCAGTCCAACCTATGGGACACCTACAGCTCATGGACTGCATACTACATTTAGGGGCAGTACCGCGAGTAGCAGAGGCAGCACTAGATCCAAATTTATGGGTACACAACAGACCAGCACGGCCACATTGGGACTTGGCTCCACCAGCGCATTACCTTCATTCAAGAATTTCATGAAGAACACAAATACCCATAGTGGAGGAGGAGGAGTCAAACAGGAGTATCCACTTGATTTTACATTTTCCAAGAACCATTGGACAAATTCAGGTAAGCGGATGGTGGTGGTAACAAAGCATAGCCTCCCCTAGGTATAAGCCGTCCTTGCTACATGCAATCCATTTAAAACGCCATGCTTTGATGAAGTTTGCTCAAACTGCATCAACATTGTCCAGATGACTGCCATGCCAGTTGATTGAATGTCTTGGACGCTTTATTAAAGTGCACTTTGCATCTTGGAAAGTCCTTTCACAATTTTCTGTATGATGAGACTGACATTGATTAAATAAAAAACTAAGATTGAAGTAATTTTTCATAATCGTCAAAATTTGTTCTGGCATTAGCTTCGTTGTTCAGTTCAATGGGGAGCAAAATAGCGATTGCGTATTTAGCCTTATTCTAAGTTCAAGCTGCAAGTAATACATTGAGTCACCATCGTGGGACACAAGTCGTATATCTCGTAGTTCTTATAAAAATTAAAAATTCTGCTTTAGGGTTGAATATTGGATGAAATACTAGGCCACTTGGTTGCTTGAAAGAAAACAAACTCTTTGCAACTAAGTTGAGTGCATTTTAAATGACCTAAATTTTCCTCAGCATAAGAAATGATAACAGCTTTTATGCCTAAGGTTTTCTGTGTACATTTTCTTTAATCATGCATGGTAAAGTCTCAAACGCAATTATCAAGAGAATGGAAAGTTCGTTATCACATATTCAAAAATATCTTAATAATTGGAAAATCAAAATAAACGCTGACAAAACGCAAGCAATCATTTTCCCCTTTAATAAATCGCCAAAAAGGGTCCCCACCAAATCACTTAAGTTTTGTGGTGCTACTATCCCTTTACAGAAATCAATAAAATACTTGGGAATAACTTTAGATAAAAATCTAACTTTCAAGGAACATGTAGATGAATCATCTGAAAAAGCACTGAAATGTGGTCGTGCGCTGTTTCCTTTGCTAAACAAGAGATCACTGCTAAACACGAAAAATAAAATACTACTGTTCAAAATGTGCATTCGTCCAATAATGACATATGGTTGTCAAGTCTGGGGAACTAAATGTGCAAAAACATATTTGAAAAAACTTCAAATCATTCAAAATAAAAATCTTAAAATCATTCATAATTTAAATAGACGTTATCCAATACATAGACTTCACGAACACTATAAGGAGGACATGATACATAATGTTATCACAAATATTACACGAAACTTTGAAAATAGAAATAGAACATCATCGTATAGATTAATCAGAAATCTCCACGAAGAGATAAACTAACTAAACCCATATTCAAAGTTTAGAAATATATTATATTTTATATTTTATTATTTGAAAGGTTTTCCCCTATCTTTTTTCCTTAAACTGATATGAAATTATTACAATTGATATTTATTCGAAAGAAAATTTTCCTTTATATGTTGCAATACTTTTAGTAATATCTCATAATAAGGTAATATAATATAGAGAAAAATCTTGTAAATATTTTGAAGTGCCAAAATGATAGATGAAATTTTAAATAAAAATACAAAATAAAAAAATTTTCTACTCGAAGGATATTGCAAAATATCAGCTTCCATCGATAATATTTCACTTGCATATTTAAATTTGCTCAATAAATCAACGTTGTTGAAAATATAAAATTAACTTAACCTAATGTATGAATTTGTAGCCTGGAGTGCATAGAAATCACAAGAAACACTTTGGTGTGTAGGGGTGTTTTTCCCATTCGGGTGTGGTACACTTCCGTTTGTAACACTTCGAAATATTGGTCGCAGAAAGTACATATATTCTGATTCGTGGTGGAATTCCGTCCGTCCCTTTTGAAATCACTTTTACTTCCGAGAAAAAAAGCTATAGACTGGCCAGATTTGAATTCCAGGAGAGCAAATTTTAACCGATCCCGTTGAATTTTCGTACCTGATAAATGAATATGACGTCTCCCAACAATGCAAAAATTGGTCCACATAAATCTAATGCCAGATTTGTCCTCAAATGCCTCTTGGAGGAGCAAATTCCATTCAATTCGGCTGAAATTTGTTACGTGATGTTAGTATATGTTTTCAAATATCCATGCAAAAATTTATCGATATCGTCGATCCATATAAACCGACATCCAGTTTGATATCCCGAACCTTTTGGAAAAACAAATTTTACCGATACGGTTGAAATTTTGTACGAGACGTATGTACACGCAGAGAATTTATATGGACTTTTCCTAGAGTAAAATGTTATTTTTGGAAGGGTAACATGGTGCACTTTTGCCGCAAAAATTTTATTTTCTCGCCAAACATAAAATGAATGTCGGAATTATATACATAATGTTCCAGAAAATAACAAACATGGTCCATGTTAACCGTCCAAAAACACATTTTGCTCTAGGATGTGATCATATTCCTTCCCTGGGTGTATACGCCCTCTATCAACCATAAATAAATTGGTCCATAGCGGTCCATAATTATAAATAGTATAGCCGTATTTCATAGCTGTTTACACTGCAAAAAATATTGTCGTGAGCAGGGCTGTGGAGTCGAGTCAATTTTGTTCGACTGCGGCTCCGACTCCGACTCCAGCATTTCTTATTAACCTCGACTCCGACTCCGGAGTCGACTCCAGGTGGTGTACCTAAATCTCATTTTAACAGTATTCCAATTGTAATTTTAAGGTGTAGTGTTCCAAAAAAAGACCGATATAAGTATTCTACCTTGCCATATGTGTTTATATGTCCTAAAGAACCCTAATTTTAAATTTTGTTACGACTTGACGACAAATCTCAGCATTTTAGGAATGTAAAGAACTCTACATTTTAATGTCAGGTCAATAAATTAAAATACGACACAAGACTATACAGAAACCTCGTCAAAATATGGGTAGATAACAACAATCACCAGAATATGTACACTGAAAAAAAGCATGCCTGGTTTCAAAGATTTTGTCTTTACGTTAACAATTTTGGTATTGATTCCGAGCCAAAGAACCGGAGAATTCAAGTAAGGATACTTTCAAGACACAATTCTCTTGGTTCTCTTGGGTTTTGTTTACTTGACTCTAGGAAGCAAATATTAATTTTTCGTTTTTTCAGCTTTTTTTTTCATCATATGCTATCAAAGTCCTTTAAGGTTAACGACAACTTTATTTTCCAAATCCAGACTCGACTTCCAGTAGAAATTATGCTATGTTTCAAGTCAAAAACGCCTTTAAAATAAAGTGTTGGAAAACATGCGCTATATTTGAACGATTTTTTGCTTTGTAGTCAAGATGCAAAAAGACAACAAATTTAAAGATATTTTCATTAATTTTAAAGAATTCTTCTGAATTATTAAAGTCAAGTTGACCCTAACCCAAAAAAAATTTTTTCTTTCATGTTTGTTAAGTCAAATCACTTAATTATAAGGACAACACGACTTCATTCAAAAATTTATCGACTTTTGGACAAGGGACAAAACGTTATATAACAGAAATGCGCTAAGCAAATATTGAATAAAGAATTTCGAGTGGTTTGATGAAACAAACTTTCTTCTAAAAGACCGGCTCAAATGGCACGTTGGCAGAGGTTCAATTCAAAATTAACGCTTCCAAGGACATCAGGTGTATATGGAGATTTCTCAAGAAATTATCTCCATATAAAAATCTGGGCCGACGGAAAATTTCCGCATTTATTTATGGATCTCAAATAACTCTAAAATCAACATTTTTATAAATCTGATGAAAATTTTAGACTGGGAAAAACTTCTTAAAACAAATGGGAAGATGGATTTATATGTAGGTGCTTTATCACAAAATTGTCCGGTATGACCCATCTTCGAACTTGACATGCCTGCCAAAAATTTAGAACGTTAGGTTCTACTGCTATATATAACATTTTACCTTTATCAAGAGTACATATATGGTCAAAAATCGATATTTTAATATGTTAAAAATGGACAATACAATTGATCAATTCAGCCCATATTCTAGTAAAACCCACTTTTTATATCACCGTGAAATTTCACCCATATAATTTCACTTTGAATGGCCTGAAATCCATTACTTCGTTTTTTGTTTTTCGATAGGATAGGAAGTGTTTTGAAAAGTTTGTTTCGCCGGAGTCGGAGTCGAGCAAAATTTCTACGACTCCGGCTCGGACTCCGACTCCAGCAAAATCTTCAGACTCTGACTCCAAGACTCCGGCACCGACTCCACAGCCAAAGATTTCATGTCCTTAAAATACGAATGCAAATTTTGCTTAGCGTAGACGACGCATTTCTCTAATATAAAGTTTTTTCCAAAAGTCGATAAACTTTTCAATGAAGTCGTGTTGTCCTTATAATTAAGTGATTAGACTTAAAAATAGGTATCATAACATGAAAGAAAAATGTTTTGGGCTAAGGTCAACTTGACTTTAATAAAATTCTTTAAAATTAATGAAATTGTGTTTAAATTTGTTGTCTTTTTGCATCTTGACTACAAAGCAAAAAATCGTTCAAAAGTAGCACATTTTTTCAACACTTTATTTTAAAGAAGTTTTTTTGATTGAAAAATAGGATAATTTATACTGGAAGTCGTGTCTGAATTTGGAAAATAAAGTTATCGTTTACTTTTTTTTTAAAGAACTTTGATAGAAAATGAAGAAAAAAGGCTGAAAAATTAAAATTTGCTTCCTAGAGTTAAATAAACAAAACCCAAGAGAACTAAGAGAATTGTGTCTTAAAAGTATCCTTACTTGAATTCTCCGGAATCAAAACCAAAATTGTTAAAGTTATGACAAAATCTTTGGAACCGGGCATGTTTTTTTTTCAGTGTAATAACATGAATACTCTGTGAAATAGTACTTTGCTCAATTTAATTGTTTTAGTTAGGGTGGAGGGTACATAAAATTCAGCGCATTTTCAGCCGTAGATACTTGTTTTCTGTTTTTATTATTCAGCCAAATTTGAAGGAGTTTTCTTCTTTCAATCGATTAATATTTCAACTGGATGGGGGAGATTATGACAGCAAACCAAAGCTTAGAAAGTTACGAGCCAAGTGATTAAACCTCCTCGGGAAATTGTTTTTTATACCCTGCACTCAAAAAAAAGTTTACTTGGATCCAAAGATTTTGACCTTCCTTTAAGGATTTTGGTATTGATTCCGAGCCAAAGATGCGGTTTCTTTAAAATAAGGAAATTTTTTTGCGACTTATCTGGCTTTAAATCTAGGATCTATAAAATTAAAATTAGGATACAGATCTCATTTATTGAATTTTCATTCTATAACTTTAAACCAAAGATGCTAAATCCTCAAAATAAGTCTTAACTTATATTTGAAACGTTTTGATCTTAAATCTAAAGATTCAATATTTAAGTTAACTTAATGACGATTTCTTTAAATCAAAAATGTGTTTCTTTACTTTAAGGAAAATTTGCCTTATTTGAAATACATGCGACTTTAACGGAGGGATGCAAATTTACAAAATTTGTGTCCTAAATTTAATGTAACAATTTTTTGAAGCAGGGATTATAAACTTTATTTTAATTAAAATTTCATTGCTTTAAAGGAATTTGTCCTTAATAGTGAATAAATTGTGCATCCTAAAATTGAGGTTGCGTAATCTTTAATATTACGCAAATAAAGGGTGATTCTTTTGAGGTTAGGATTTTCATGCATTAGTATTTGACAGATCACGTGGGATTTCAGACATGGTGTCAAAGAGAAAGATGCTCAGTATGCTTTGACATTTCATCATGAATAGACTTACTAACGAGCAACGCTTGCAAATCATTGAATTTTATTACCAAAATCAGTGGCAGAAAATCCGCTTTTTTATCGACAAATTTTGTTCAGCGATGAGGCTCATTTCTGGTTGAATGGCTACGTAAATAAGCAAAATTGCCGCATTTGGAGTGAAGAGCAACCAGAAGCCGTTCAAGAACTGCCCATGCATCCCGAAAAATGCACTGTTTGGTGTGTTTTGTACGCTGGTGGAATCATTGGACCGTATTTTTTCAAAGATGCTGTTGGACGCAACGTTACGGTGAATGGCGATCGCTATCGTTCGATGCTAACAAACTTTTTGTTGCCAAAAATGGAAGAACTGAACTTGGTTGACATGTGGTTTCAACAAGATGGCGCTACATGCCACACAGCTCGCGATTCTATGGCCATTTTGAGGGAAAACTTCGGAGAACAATTCATCTCAAGAAATGAACCGGTAAGTTGGCCACCAAGATCATGCGATTTGACGCCTTTAGACTATTTTTTGTGGGGCTACGTCAAGTCTAAAGTCTACAGAAATAAGCCAGCAACTATTCCAGCTTTGGAAGACAACATTTCCGAAGAAATTTGGGCTATTCCGGCCGAAATGCTCGAAAAAGTTGCCCAAAATTGGACTTTCCGAATGGACCACCTAAGACGCAGCCGCGGTCAACATTTAAATGAAATTATCTTCAAAAAGTAAATGTCATGGACCAATCTAACGTTTCAAATAAAGAACCGATGAGATTTTGCAAATTTTATGCGTTTTTTTTTTTTAAAAGTTATCAAGCTCTTAACAAATCCCCTTTTATTTTTTTCAGTGTGCGCCATACGTCGGAACACATTTTGCTTGTAAAATTGGCACTGCAAGAATGAAAGCTTCACACAAAAAAATATCAATGAATTTTATTGTCAATATAATTACAATTATGTTTAAATTTGGGGTAACAACGTCATTTGTAAATACAATTACGATTTTGGTAATATTTTGTCACATTAGCATCCAATTTTGTTACACCAACAAAAGTTTTGTTCTACTTAAAAATTTTCTTTAACAACTTTAATTTATTGTAAGTTCAAAAAATATAATATTATTACTAATTTTCGTAAGGTACAATTGTGGTTCATTTTTGGGTTTAGTGAACTGCCTGAATTTATTCTGATAATTGGTTGATAGTTTTGCTGCAAGTAGTACATCCAACCATCTTGCAGTCTATAGGGCTTTGCCCCAATAAATTTGACAAACATTCTTTTCCTCTGTTGGTTAAGCTACACTTGTAGTTTAGTCAATGCATGGTTTTAAGCTGAAATCAAAAACAACAAGAAACCAACAATAACAAAACAAACCGAGAAAAATATTACTAATTATAATATTATTAGTACAATACTCCTTTACGTCCAATACAACCGATAAATCGTAAAGACACTTTTGCGATATTGCAGAAAAATGGTTTTCGATTTCAATATTTCCCATATTATTTTACTACATTGTGCTCCGCCCCAGGGCATTAGCAGATTTAAATTTGAAGTCCAAATAGTCGAAAAAATTTTGTGCAAAACGGTTCAGATTTAAATAAAAATTTGGCACCCATTTTCCACACTTTTGGATCGTTCCCATAGCTTTTAAACATTCAGAAATTGTTTCTTGTGCAACATTGCTGCCATTCGCTTTTGACTATCCATTCAATATGGTTTGCAATTCGGCGTCTTCAAACTATTTTGGTGATCTTCCACATTCTTCATTTCTCACATCAAAATCATTATTTTTGAACCGTTGAAACCATCTTTTGCATGCCTCGACAAGCATTCGATGCGACCCTGCAGCACTTTTCTTCAAATGAAAACAAAAAATTAAAGCTTTCCGCAAATCATCACTTTCTGGTACAAAATTCGATATTTTTAACACGATGAAAAAATATGATGTTGTCTATTCAATGACTTGATGTGTGCTAAATACACAAACAAACACAAACAAAAACAAGTAAGGAAAGTAGAAAGTCGGGCGGTGCCGACTATATCATACCCTCAACCACCCTTACAGAATTAGTAATCATAGCATTTGTGGGGTAACATATAGGTCTGGGAGATAAACCGCAGTTGCATATTTAAGAAAATTAAGGGGTACATGTTTATGGGTGCTTTGTCTCAATCTGACTATAGCTCATAGTCAATGTTGCCAGGGAAAATGTTCGGTTTACCCTACAAGGACAAAAAAGTTCCCTACTTTCCCATACATTTCCAAACAATTTTCCCTACAATATTTTTCGTTTAATTTAAAAAAATTTTACAAAACAAAAATGGTTCTAAGTACTTTATTATCTTAAAACATGAATATGCAATGTATATAACTTAGAATATACATTTGTATTACCACCACGGTTGCCACAGTTGGTAGAATTCTACCCAAATTAGAAATCTTTTTTGTTAAATCTCTATAAAAATAAAGTTTTGGAAAAAGTTTCTATAAACAAATTTTTGTGAGAAATTTTTCTATAGAAATAAAATTTTGACAATAAATTCTATAGAAATAAAATTTTGAGAAAAAATTCCACAGAGATAAAATTTTGAGAAAATTTTTTATAGAAATAATATTTTGAAAAAAATTTCTATAGAAATACAATTTTGACAAAATGTTCTATAGAAATAAAATGTTGACAAAATTCTCTACTGGAGTAAAGTTTACCACACATTGTTAAAGATCAAGCCTTGCCGGCTTCTAATTTCCTCCTCTAGAGCCACCAAAATGTAAAAATTATTACAAATTGTGTTGAGTGAAAATTTCCTACATTGTGGCCCTACGTCCCTAGAAGGCGCTAAATATTAGAAAAACCCTACATATAGGGAATTTCCTCTACTTCTAGCAACACTGGCTGTGTTGAGTTAGTATGCCACTAATATTGAGCCCATTATTAAACCAGTAAGGAAAGTCTAAAGTCGGGCGGGGCCGACTATATTATACCCTGCACCACTTTGTAGATCTAAATTTTCGATACCATATCACATCCGTCAAATGTGTTTGGGGCTATATATAAAGGTTTGTCCCAAATACATACATTTAAATATCACTCGTTCTGGAAGAATTTGATAGACTTCTACAAAATCTACACTCTTAGAAAAATATGTTTTTCATATGTTCCGATATAAACAAAATGTGTTTCGGGCACAATTTTAAAACACAATATATTTAAGTGCAAACAAGGTGTGTTCCTAAACTAACACTAAATGTTTGGGACATCTATGTTAATATGTTAGAATATATTATGTTTGGGGCATGAATGTTTCATAAAAATCATATGTGTGAATGCAAACATATATAAATTTACAAATTTCGACTAAACATACATATGTTGTGATATTTTATTCAAAGCGACAGAGAGAGTATAGAGAAAGAAATAGAGATGGAAACCGGGAGAGTTGACTGGAGAGTCCACGTGGCAAACAAATGTATGTTTCTGTTAAATAATGTTATGTTTGCATGGGCTCGTGGGCGCTGCAAACTATGCTATATAAGTGTAACTTATAACGATAATTATCTACTGGTGACTATAACAGCTACGTAGTCCAGTGGGTAGTTTGTTGGCTTACAAACTGTATAGTCCTCGGTTCGATTCTCCGTGCAGGCGAAAGGTAAAATTTAAAAAATGTATAAAAGTGAATAATTTCTTCAACATTATTTGTATTACAGAAAAAGGTGCCAAGAACTAAAATATTTCGCGGAAGTGAAAATTACGAGTATGTTAGAGAATGAGCACAATAGTCATTGGGAAAAATTCTTCCAAGCATATAATATTTTTGGGCTCAAAATGCTTCCAAACATATGATATGTTCACATAAAACAAACATATTAATGTTTCGGCAGTATCCAATAATATATGTGCTTCCTGCAAAATATGTTTGGAACATATGTTAAAGAAGCGATTTTTTTTGAGGGTGTATAGACTCAAAATTTAAGTCGGCTAATGCACTAGGGTGGAACACAATGTTAGTAAAAAACAAGTAAGGAAAGTCTAAAGTCGGGCGGGGCCGACTATATTATACCCTGCACCACTTTGTAGATCTAAATTTTCGTTACCATATCACATCCGTCAAATGTGTTGGGTGCTATATACAAGGATTTGTCCCAAATACATACATTTAAATATCATTCGATTTGGACAGAATTTGATAGACTTTTACAAAATCTATAGACTCAAAATTTAAGTTGGCTAATGCACTAGGGTGGAACACAATTTTAGTAAAAAAATATGGGAAACATTTAAATCTGAAGCAATTTTAAGGAAACTTCGCAAAAGTTTATTTATGATTTATCGCTTCGTATATATGTATTACAAGTTTAGGAAAATCAGAGTCAGTTTTACAACTTTTCGACTAAGCAGTGGCGATTTTACAAGGAAAATGTTGGTATTTTGACCATTTTTGTCGAAATCAGAAGAACATATATATGGGAGCTATATCTAAATCTGAACCGATTTCAACCAAATTTGGCAGACATAGCTACAATGCTAATTCTACTCCATGTGCAAAATTTCAACTAAATCGGAGCAAAACATTGGCCTCTGTGGTCATATGAGTGTAAATCGGGCGAAAGCTATATATGGGAGCTATATATAAATCTGAACCGATTTCAATCAAATTTGGCACGCATAGCTAGAATGCTAAATCTACTCCCTGTGCAAAATTTCAACCAAATTGGGCCAAAACTCGGGCTTCTGGGGCCATATAAGTCCATATCGAGCGAAAAATATATATGGAAGCTATATCTAAATCTGAACCGATTTCAATCAAATTTGGCACACATGACTATACTACCAATTGTACTCCTTGTGCAAAATTTCAAGCTAATCGGGATAAAACTCTGGCTTCTGGGTCCATATAAGTGCATATCGGGCGAAAGATATATATGGGAGCTATATCTAAATCTGAATCGACTTCAACCAAATTTGGCATACATAGCTACAATGCTAAATCTACTCCCTGTGCAAAATTTCAACCAAATTGGGTCAAAACTCTAGCTTTTAGGACCATATTAGTCCCTATCGGGCGAAAGATATATATGGGAGCTATATCTAAATCTGAACCGATTTCAATCAAATTTTGCACACTTGACTATACTACTAATTGTACTCCTAGTGCAAAATTTTAACCAAATTCGGCAAAAAATCTGGCTTCTGGGGCCATATAAGTCCATATCGGGCGAAATATATATATGGGAGCTATATCTAAATCTGAACCGATTTCAATCAAATTTTGCACACTTGACTACACGACTAAGTGTTATGTTAATACAATATTTCAAGCAAATCGGTATAAAACTCTGGCTGCTGGGTCCATATTAGTGCATATCGGGCGAAAGATATATATGGGAGCTATATCTAAATCTGAACCGATTTCAATAAAATTTGGCACACTTGACAATAGTACTAATTGTTCTTCTTGTGCAAAATTTTAAGCAAATTAGGGTAAGACTCTGGCTTCTGGGGCCATATAAGTCCATATCGGGCGAAATATATATATGGGAGCTATATCTAAATCTGAACCGATTTCTTCCAAAATCAATAGGGATCTATTCTGAGCCAAAACACATACTTGTGCCAAATTTGAAGTCGATTGGACTAAAACTGCGACCTAGACTTTGATTACAAAAATGTGTTCACGGACAGACGGACAGACGGACAGACGGACATCGCTATATCGACTCAGGAACCCACCCTGAGCATTTTTGCCAAAGACACCATGTGTCTATCTCGTCTCCTTCTGGGTGTTGCAAACATATGCACTAACTTATAATACCCTGTTCCACAGTGTGGAGCAGGGTATAAATATGGGAAACATTTAAATCTGAAGCAATTTTAAGGAAACTTTGCAAAAGTTTATTTATGATTTATCGCTCGATATATATGTATTAGAAGTTTAGGAAAATTAGAGTCATTTTTACAACTTTGCGACTAAGCAGTGGCGATTTTACAAGGAAATTGTTGGTATTTTGACCATTTTTGTCGAAATCAGAAAAACATATATATGGGAGCTATATCTAAATCTGAACCGATTTCAACCAAATTTGGCACGCATAGCAACAATGCTAATTCTACTCTCTGTGCAAAATTTCAACTAAATCGGAGTTAAAAATTGGCCTCTGTGGTCATATGAGTGTAAATCGGGTGAAAGCTATATATGGGAGATATATCTAAATCTGAACCGATTTCAACCAAATTTGGCAAGCATAGCTACAATGCTAATTCTACTCCCTGTGCAAAATTTCAACTAAATCGGAGCAAAAAATTGGCCTCTGTGGTCATATGAGTGTAAATCGGGCGAAAGCTATATATGGGAGATATATCCAAATCTGAACCGATTTCAACCAAATTTGGCACGCATAGTTTCAATGCTAATTCTACTCCCTGTGCAAAATTTCAACTAAATCGGAGTTAAAAATTGGCCTCTGTGGTCATATGAGTGTAAATCGGGCGAAAGCTATATATGGGAGATATATCCAAATCTGAACCGATTTCAACCAAATTTGGCACGCATAGTTACAATGCTAATTCTACTCCCTGTGCAAAATTTCAACCAAATCGGAGTTAAAAATTGGCCTCTTTGGGCAAATGAGTGTAAATCGGGCGAAAGCTATATATGAGAGCTATATCTAAATCTGAACCGATTTGGCTGGTACTTTGCAAGTTTTTCGAGACCCATAAAATATTCGGATGTACGGAATTTGAGGAAGATCGGTTGATATACACGCCAATTATGACCAGATCGGCGAAAAATATATATGGCAGCTATATCTAAATCTGAACCGATTTTTTCCACAATCAATAGGGTTCGTCTTTGAGCCGAAACAGGACCCTATACCAAATTTGAGGACAATCGGACTAAAACTGCGAGCTGTACTTTGCACACAAAAATACATCAACAGACAGACAGACAGACGGACAGACAGACAGACAGACAGACAGACAGACAGACAGACGGACATCGCTAAATCGACTCAAAATTTAATTCTAAGACGATCGGTATACTAAACGATGGGTCTCAGACTTTTCCTTCTTGGCGTTACATACAAATGCACAAACTTATTATACCCTGTACCACAGTAGTGGTGAAGGGTATAAAAAGAGAAAATCGTTAAATTAGTATGGGTAATAAATACAAATTTGTAAAAATCGAGCAATATTCTTATGTAAGAGGTACAAGTATGTATTAGTACGATCGGCTAGTACATAAAAATTTGAAATTTGAGTAACATTGGTTAATAAATAAGAGTACTATGGGCAAATTTGGTAAAATGGAGCGATGCATATATATGGAAGCTATATTTAAATCTGAACCAATTTGCATAATATTTTGCGGGTTTGATTAATACCACAAAAGGTTACCTTGTGCAAGATTTGAGTAAGATCGGTTAAGAAATGAGGCCTGTATGGTCAAACATAAGGTTATTAGGGGCGAATTTTTCAAAATCGGGTGATACATATATGGGAGCTATATCTACATCTGAACCGATTTCGATGAAATTTTGCACGTATAGTTAGTACTATAGAGGACTGGATCTAGCCAACATTTAGTAAGATCGGTTAATAAATAAGGGTTCTATGGCCAAATTTGGGAAAATCGGGCTATACATATATATGGGAGCTATATCAAACTCTGAACCGATTTCGATGATTTTTTGCACATAGAGTTAGTGCTATAGAAGACTACATTTAGCCAAATTTGGATAAGATCGGTTGATAAATAAGGGTTTTATGACCAAATTTAGAAAAATCGGGCGGTACATATATATGGGAGCTATAGCTAAATCTGAACCGATTTCGATGATTTTTTGCACATATAGTTAGTGCTATAGAAGATTATATTTAGCCAACTTTGAGTAAGATCGGTTGATAAATAAAGGTTTTGTGGCCAAATTTGGGAAAATCGGGCGATACATATATATGAGAGCTATATCTAAATCTGAACCGATTTGGATGAAATTTTTCAGACTTGAAGGGCGATCGAAAAGATTACCTTTTGCCAAATTTGGTGACGATCCGTTTGCAAAAACGCGCAGCGTGACCCCATTTGTCGAAATCGGGCGATACATATATATGGGAGCTATATCTAAATTTGATCCGATTTCTTCCAAATTCAATAGCGTTCGTCCTTGTGCCCAAAAAACTCCCTACACCAAATTTCATCAAAAACGGTTAATAATTGCGACCGGAATCCTGTGAACAACAAATACATGGACAGACGGACGGACACCAAGCGCTAGTTTGACTCAGGAGGTGATTCTGAGTCGATCGGTATATATTTTATGGGGTCTAAAATCAATATTTCTGGTAGGCACATTTTTTGGCCGATCAAACTTATTATACCCTGACCACTATGTGGTTTAGGGTATAAAAATAAGGTCTCCTTCACCACAAATGTTCCCTATCGAGACATTCGTATCTTGACGCTCACTTCATACGGGTATACCTGGTATACTTCACAGCAAAAGATGTTTTATAGATAGTAAAAATGCATAATTCTTAAATAATTCTTAATCCGTATTTAAAGTTTTTTGATCTTTCAAAGATATATTGCATCTCAGTTAATTTAAAGATTATTTCGTTAGGTCACAAAGTTATTCTTTAAGTTAAGAAAAACTTGCTTTACTTCAAAAACAAATTCGTTTCCTAAATTTAATGAAAAAACAAATTTAACAAATGATTGTGAACTTGTAAAGAAATATGTCCTCAATATTATAAAATTTCATGTCGTATTTCATCTCTTTTTTTTCAGTGTAGCTACTTTCATAACAAACAAAACCAGAAATCACTCTGCACTGAACAAATATTGACTTAAAATATTTTATAATAGGCAATTTACACAAATTTTGAGAACAAATTTCTTTAAAATAAAAAAGTTTTATTAAACTTGAACGAAAATTTCTCGTACACGGTATTAAAATTTAAATACCGTTAAATTAAAATTTAAATACGAAATTTTCATATTTCTCTCTTAATATTGTTTTGATATTTATCTTTAAATTTATTAATTTTTTTATTAGAATTAATTATCCAACATTTTTTAAATACTATGTATTAGAATATTACTTTCTGATATTCATATTGAATTGATTTATCAAAATTAAGCTAGTATTGCAAATTATAAGATATAAAATCTTGTTGTACTGGCGTTCCAAAAATAATAAATAAATTATTAACAATATTTTTATTTATTTTTAGGACACGAATCTTTGAAATTTAAGGTCCTCCGATAGAGTCATAAGTCTTTGAAGAAAGCCAATTTTTCCTTAAAATGAAGAAAAACTTTTAAAATAATAATCTTTATATTAACTGAGATATTGGATATTTGGATTAAAGACAAAAAATTCAAATATAGACATTTGTTATAATTTCGATTTATTGAGCTGACATTTATTTTTACTTTAATATCTTTGTTAATATAACGCAAAAAGACAATTTAAAGTCACATAGCTCATAAAGAAATTTTATGCTCGAAATCAATAACAAATATTTTGACGGAAGTCAAAATCTTTCAATTTAATTAAGCATTTTTTAGTGTGTTTAAAAAGCTGAGTCCGGTGAACACACATACAAGAGAGAGAGAGAGAGAGAGAATACGCATGATTCAGCATTACATTTTTCATCATGTACCAAATTTAAACCGGATCGGACGAATTTTCGAATATCGAATCTGGGTATCAGTTTATATGAAGGCTGTATAATTATAGATCGATATGGATTATTTTTTGCGTGATTGTTTGAGGGCATATATTAATATCACGAATGAAATTTGCACTTCCAACACGCTCCGGAAATCAAATCTGGTGGGTCGGTTTATATGGGGCTCAATACCATCTGACCTATAACGGACATCGCTAGGTTGACTCTACATTTCACTACGACCTAGAATATGTACTTTATGGGTTCTAAAACCAATATTATTTTTTCGTTTTTTGTTGTTTCTTTTTTATACCCTCCACCATAGGATGAGGGTATATTAACTTTGTCATTCCGTTTGTAACACATCGAAATATTGCTCTAAGACCCCATAAAGTATATATATTCTGGGTCGTGGTGAAATTCTGAGTCAATCTGAGCATGTCCGTCCGTCCGTCTGTTGAAATCACGCTAACTTCCGAACGAAACAAGCTATCGACTTGAAACTTGGCATAAATAGTTGTTATTGATGTAGGTCGGATGGTATTGCAAATGGGCCATATTGGTCCACTTTTACGTATAGCCCCCATATAAGCGGACCCCCAAATTTTGCTTGCGATTGCTCTAAGAGACGCAAATTTCATCCGATCCGGCTGAAATTTGGTACATGGTGTTAGTATATGGTCTCTAACAACCATGCAAAAATTGGTCCATATCGGTCCACTTTTACGTATAGCCCCCATATAAACGGACCCCCAAATTTGGCTTGCGATTACTCTAAGAGAAGCAAATTTCATCCGATCCGGCTGAAATTTGGTACATGGTGTTAGTATATTGTCTCTAACAACCATGCCAAAATTGGTCCATATCGGTCTATAATTATATATAGCCTCCATATAAGCCGATCCCCAGATTTGACCTCCGGAGCCTCTTAGAGGAGCAAATTCATCCGATCCGGTTGAAATTGGATAGGTGGTGTTAGTATATGGTATCTAACAACCATGCAAGAATTGGTCCATATCGGTCCATAATTACATATAGCCCCCATATAAACCGATCCCCCGATTTGGCTTGCGGAGCCTCTAAGAGAACCAAATTTCATCCGATCCGGCTGAAATTTGGTACATGGTGTTAGTATATGGTCTCTAATAACCATGCAAGAATTGGTCCATATAGGTCCATAATTATATATAGCCCCCATATAAAGCGATCCCCAGATTTGACCTCCGGAGCCTCTTAGAGGAGCGAAAGTCATCCGATCCGATTGAAATTTGGTCCGTGGTGTTAGTATATTGTCTCTAACAACCATGCCAAAATTGGTCCACATCGGTCCATACTTATATATAGCCCCCATATAAGCCAATCCCCAGATTTAACCTCCGGAGCCTCTTAGAGGAGCAAAATTCATCCGATCCGGTTGAAATTGGGTACGTGGTGTTAGTATATGGTCTCTAACAACCATGCAAGAATTGGTCAATATCGGTCCATAATTATATATAATTATATAAATCGATCCCCAGATTTGTCCTCCGGAGCCTCTTGGAGGAGCAAAATTCATCCGATCCAGTTGAAATTTGGAACGTGGTGTTAAAATGTGGTCTCCAACAAACACGCAAGAATTGGTCCATATCAGTCCATAATTATATATAGCCCCCATATAAACCGTTCCCCAGATTTGATCTCCGGAGCCTCTTAGATGAGCAAAATTCATCCGATCCGGTTGAAATTTGCAACGTGGTGTTAGTATAAGGCCGCTAATAGTCATGCCAAAAATGGTCCATATCGGTCTAAAGTTATATATATGCGATCCCCAATCACACAAAAATTGGTCCTTATCGGTTCATAAACATGGTTGGCGCTCGAGCCAAGAATAATCTACCAAAATTTTATTTTTATAGAAAACATTGTCAAAATGTTATTTCTATAGAAAATTTTGTCAAAATTTTATTTCTATAGAAAATTTTGTCAAAATTTTATTTCTATAGAACATTTTGTCAAAATTTTATTTCTATAGAAAATTTTGTCAAAATTTTATTTCTATAGAAAATTTTGTCAGAATTTTATTTCTATATAAATTTTTTTCCAAATTTTACTTCTATAGAAAATGTTGTCAAAATTTTATTTGTATAGACACTTTAAACTTAATTATATACGTATTTAATCGGCCTTTTTTACTTTAATATATACTACGTATGGACTACTCTGATTTGTTTGTTTAACATTTATTGGTCTTGTACAACAAGACTTAGGTCTTATATGTACTATGGACTATGTGGTATATATTACGGTGTTAGGAAGTTTTAAGATACCTTGCCATCGGCAATTGTTACCGCAACCCAAGTAATTCGATTGACAGTCTTTAGTAGAAGTTTCTACGCAATCCATGGTGGAGGGTACATAAGCTTCGGCCTGGCCGAACTTACGGCCGTATATACTTGTTATTTATTATTTTCTTCCAAAAAAATAATAAACTGTCAGCTATGTATAAATAAATCAAATTTTGTTTAAATGTTGATGTATAAAGTGAAATTGCAAATGGGTCTCCTGCCAAATGTCATCTCATTTAAAATTTACTTATCTCAGCACATTTGTTGCCCTAGAAACTTCTAACAAAGAAAGCTCTACCTGGTGGCATTTGAGTATTCTCCTTTCAGACCAGCAAGGACATTGGAGCACAATATGGCAATCATGTATCTTTTGAATGTCTTATAGATGTCCACCTTGGAAGTTTCTATTCGATGTAATTTCTTTTTATGATTATGATCTACAAAATTCTTTCAATAGATGAACAAAAATTGCCATCTGCTTTCTCTTAATGAAATATGTTAAATGGACTTCATTTGGTAAAGTTCTAGTGTTCGCTCACAAATGATCTGCACAATTGCACAAACTATTTTATAGTTTCCATTTAATTATTCGTTAAGGTAAGACTATTATGATAAGGGTACTGTCAATAAAAGCGTAATCAAGATTTAATGCAAAGTGTACCATCGACTATAGATGGTTTGTTTAATAAATTTTTTTTTTTACCTATTTGTAATGTTGTTGTATGACTCGTTTATTTGTCTTCACTAACTCAGGGTTAATAACTGTGGTCTGCGTAAAACTTTTTCTAATATAAACAAATTAGATCCCCCTAATTGTATATATATACTGATGGGTGAAGAACCATTTCTTCGGAAGATCTACACGTACACCATAAAAAAAAATTCTGTAACATATACCCCCAAACACTTAATATAATATTTCATGCATACACGCACAGAAAAAACATGTTTGGACATGGTTGCCGCATCCATTTAATGCTTATTTAGAGTATGTAATTGTCGCGAAAACCATGTATTTTGTCTTTGTAAAAATAATTTTCGAGCGGAGAAAAATATATGTTGGCAATAAGCATTTAAATGGTTCTCAAATGCCGCAAACATGTTCTATTATTTAAATGATAGAATTTGAGACCATTATATGGTCAGGAAAATCATGTATCTGACCATTCAATTTTTTTACTTTTTTGCAAAGAAAAAAATATTTTTATAGTTTACGTATAGACATGTCTACAACCATTACATGGCCATAAAGACCATGTACATTGTTTTCGTGACCATTTAATTTTTTAATTTTTTTGCAGCGACAAGAATTTTATAAAAACATTGAGCAGGTACACACGATTTTCATTTTGCGCGTCAGTCGTGTGTTGATTGTTTCTTGGAATGGACGGAGAATACGGAATTATTGTGTTTTGTGTTAATTTATTTATTCAGAAATGGCACGTGGTTTTATGTGAATGCAAACAAGGAAAGTGTAATTGAAAAAATATACCTGGTTTTTGTTCTGCATTTTTATATATGGTATAATTTATTTTTATTTGCAGTTACATGATGTCTGCGTTTGTACATTTGATGGTCACGAAGTAAATATGGAATGATTACTTATTGTTGAAATTGAACCAAACTAGAGTGTGTAAAAATATGTGAAGTTTGCTTGCACGACATTATAAATACAAATAAACAATGAATTAGTTTATAAATAAATAAAAACAAATAAATAAAGTTGATTTTGTGTTTTCTTTTCTCAAGTGGCGTCCTTTTTTCGACGACGAAAAAAGTTTTTTCATAAAAATCAAAACATTTTAGGTTGTGACCATGTTCTTTTAACTAGAAGAAAAACATTTTTGACGAATAACATAACATTTTAGATCGTGACCATTGTCTTTTAATGGAAACAAAATTCTTTTTATCAATATAATAACATTTTAGATGAGGACAATTGTATTTTTCTTAGAACCATGTTCACTGAGCCAACATGGTTGCAGGTTAAAATGTTACATGGTCGCCGCAAAAATAGCTGCTATCATATTATTTTGCTCTTCGAATATGATTGTGGCAATCATGTTTCTTCTCTGCGTGTATATATAAGGTATATATTATATTAAGGCGCCATTTGGTTACATCCATTTTATACCCTACGCCACACTGTTGAACAGGGTATTATAAGTTAGTGCATATGTTTGCAACACCCAGGAGGAGACGAGATAGACACATGGTGTCTTTGGCAAAAATGCTCAGGGTGGGCTCCTGAGTCGACATAGCCATGTCCGTCTGTCCGTGAACACTTTTTGTAATCAAAGTCTAGGTCGCAGTTTTAGTCCAATCGACTTCAAATTTGGTACAAGTATGTGTTTAGGCTCAGAATAGAACCCTATTGATTTTGGAAGAAATCGGTTCAGATTTAGATATAGCTCCCATATATATCTTTCGCCCGATATGCTCTTATATGGACCCAGAAGCCAGAGTTTTACCCTGATTTGCTTGAAATTTTGCACAAACATAACACTTGGTCGTATAGTCAAGTGTGCAAAATTTGATTGAAATCGGTTCAGATTTAGATATAGCTCCCATATATATCTTTCGCCCGATTTTTCGTCATATGACCACAGAGTCCAAAGTTGTAGTCCGATTTACGTGAAATTTTACACAGGGAGTAGAACTAAAATATTAAGTATGCATACCAAATACCAAAATCGGTTCAGATTTCTATATAGCTTCCATATATATGCTTTTCCGATTTGGGCAAAAATTACCAAAATACCCACATTTTTCTAATAAAATCGCCACTGCTAAGTCGAAAGCTTATAAAAGTGACTCAAATTTTCCTTTATTTCTAATACATATCTATCGCCCGATAAATCATAAATACACTTTTGCGAAGTTGCCTCAAAATTGGTTCAGATTAAAAGGTTTCCCATATTTTTTTACTAACATAACATAGTGTACCATCCCAAGGCATTAGCCGACTTAATTTAAGTCTATAAATTACAAATTTTGTTCAGATGGAGTCAGATTTAAATGTATGTATTTGGGACAAAAACCTTTATATATAGCACCCAACACATTTGTCGGATTTGTGTAGTATCGAAAATGTGAATTTTGCAAAGTGGTGCAGGGTATAATATAGTCTGCCCGACTTTAGACTTTCCTTACTTGTTTACTTGCAGCAAAATGCAATAAACATACTTGTGTTGAATTACAAATAAAACAATATGTTTATAATTTATTTAAATATTATTTACACGCATAAACATATTATAAAAGTCAACAAGCAATCACGAACATTTACGTTTTACTATATTCCTTCATGTTGGACTTGTAGCCTCACTGTGTGGTGTAGACGTCTGTCGTTATTTCTCTTATTCGCCATGTTTAGTTTTTTTGTTTATACTCTCTGGGTCGCTCCTTCTAAATACATATACAGTAAATCACAGTGAAAATGGCCCACCATAGTGAAATTAAATATTTCGAAACCTTATCTCATATTGGGTCAATCAGAGATCCATATTAGCGAGAACTCTTAAGTAAATTTAATTAACAACAATATTTGGGGAGTATAAAGAAAAAAGAAAAAACAAGTATATACGGCCGTAAGTTCGGCCAAGCCGAAGCTTATGTACCCTCCACCATGGATTGCGTAGAAACTTCTACTGAAGACTGTCATCCACAATCGAATTACTTGGGTTCTGGTAACACTTGCCGATGGCAAGGTATCTTAAAACTTCCTAACACCGTAATATATACCACATAGTCCATACGTGGTATATATTAAACTAAAAATGGCCGATTAAATACGTATATAATTAAGTTTAAAGTTTCTATGAAATAAAATTTTGACAAAAAAAGCTTCGACAAAATAAAATGTTGACAACATTTTCTATAGAAGTAAAGTTTGGAAAAAAATTCTATAGAAATAAAATTTGGAAAAAATTTTCTATAGGAATAAAATTTGGAAAAAAATTTCTATAAAAATACAATTTTGACAAAATTTTCTATAGAAATAAAATTTGGAAAAAAATTTCTATAAAAATACAATTTTGACAAAATTTTCTATAGAAATAAAATTTTGACAAAATTTTGTATAGAAATAACATTTTGACAATGTTTTCTATAAAAATAAAATTTTGGTAGATTATTTTTGGCTCGAGTGGCAACCATGATTATGAAACGATATGGACCAATTTTTGTGTGATTGGGGATCGGCTATATATAACTATAGACCGATACGGACCAATTTTGGCATGGTTATTAGCGGCCTTATAGTAACACCAAGTTGCAAATTTCAACTGGGTCGGATGAATTTTGCTCCTCCAAGAGGCTCCGGAGATCAAATCTGGGTACCGGTTTATATGGGGGCTATATATAATTATGGACCGATATGGACCAATTCTTGCGTGTTTGTTAGAGACCACATTTTAACACCATGTTCCAAATTTCAACCGGATCGGATGAATTTTGCTCCTCCAAGAGGCTCCGGAGGACAAATCTGGGGATCGATTTATATGGGGGCTATATATAATTATGGACCGATATTGACCAATTCTTGCATGGTTGTTAGAGACCATATACTAACACCACGTAACAAATTTCAACCGGATCGGATGAATTTTGCTCCTCTAAGAGGCTCCGGAGGTCAAATCTGGGGATCGGTTTATATGGGGGCTATATATAATTATGGGCCGATGTTGACCAATTTTTGCATGGTCATTAGAGAACATATCCCAACACCATGTACCAAATTTCAGCCGGATCGGATGAAATTTGCTTCTCTTAGAGGCTCCGCAAGCCAAATCGGGGGATCGGTTTATATGGGGGCTATATATAATTATGGACCGACGAGGACCAATTTTTGTATGGTTGTTAGAGACCATATACTAACACCATGTACCAAATTTCAGCCGGATCAGATGAAATTTCCTTCTCTTAGAGCAATCGCAAGCCAAATTTGGGGGTCCGATATGGCCCATTTGCAATACCATCCGACCTACATCAATAACAACTACTTGTGCCAAGTTTCAAGTCGATAGCTTGTTTCGCTCGGAAGTTAGCGTGATTTCAACAGACGGACGGACGGACGGACATGCTCAGACCGACTCAGAATTTCACCACGACCCAGAATATATATACTTTATGGGGTCTTAGAGCAATATTTCGATGTGTTACAAACGGAATGACAAAGTTAATATACCCCCATCCTATGGTGGAGGGTATAAAAAGTGCAAACACGTAAGAAAGTGATCGATTAAAATTTCATTAAAAGAATACGAAAACCGAAAAATGGGACCTCACACTTCGTTTGAGATGCGAAATTTAATAAGTCAAATTCACACTTCGTTTGAGATGCGAAATTTAATAAGAAATAGTCCAAGTCTCTCGTGGAACCATTAAGAATATAATTAAAAGGTATACCGATGAAAATCGGATCATTGAGTGCTCTAAATATCTAAAAGTGAATTGTCATGCAGAAACCATCATAAGAGTTCTTCAACGATCACGATTACATGGGCACATTGCAAGAAAGAAACCTTCGGTGGGCTGATAAGTCCCCGGTCTGACACATAGATGACGTCGCTAGTATTAAATGTATATTATTTTTATATAGTACCAACCTTGAAATTTTTATATAGTACCAACCTTAGATATGCGGAAGCTCTGTGCAAAATAGGTGCCGCGCGAGCTTACATTTGACCAAAAACAACAACGTGTTGATTATTCTGAGCGGTGTTTGCAGCTGTTAACTCGTAATACACCCGAGTTTTTCCGTCGATATGTGACAATGGATAAAACATGGCTCCATCACTACACTCCTGAGTCCAATCGACAGTCGGCTGAGTGGACAGCGACCGGTGAACCGTCTCCGAAGCGTGGAAAGACTTAAAAATCCGCTGGCAAAGTAATGGCCTCTGTTTTTTGGAATGCGCATGGAACAATTTTTATCGATCATCCTGAGAAGGGAAAAACCATCAACAGTGACTATTATATGGCGTTATTAGAGCGTTTGAAGGTCGAAATCGCGGCAAAACGGCCCCATATGAAGAAGAAAAAAGTGTTGTTCCACCAAGACAACGCACCATGCCACAAGTCATTGAGAACGATGCAAAAATTCATGAGTTGGGCTTCGAAGTGCCTCCCCACCCACCGTATTCTCCAGATCTGGCCCCCAGCGACTTTTTCTTGTTCTCAGACCTCAAAAGGATGCTCGCATGGAAATAATTGGCTGCAATGAAGAGGTGATTGCCGAAACTGAGGCCTATTTTGAGGCAAAACCGAAGGAGTACTACCAAAATGGTATCAAAAAATTGGAATCGTTGTATCGCTCTTGAAGGGAACTATCGTTGTATCGCTCTTGAAGGGAACTATGTTGAATAATAAAAACGAATTTTGACTAAAAAAGGTTTTTTTCTTTGTTAGACCGGGGACTTATCAGCCAACCTGGCAAATTGATAGAATTTGAAGTTTTTCCCATTATCATATTTTGCTTGTATTTACCTATATTTTAAGAAAATATAAGAAATTGAACTATATATTTGCAAGAAAATGAGGGTTTCATTCTGATCAGTGTATGTGTTTAGAAGGAGAGACCGATTTCTAAATTAATTTTATTTACATATGTTTGTATCTATACACGGAAAAAGACTGTTTTTCATATGTTTGGGTGATGGGCAACAGCTAATGGTCTGCTACTAAATCCACAAAAGTCTGAATGTTTGATTATACACAAGAATAGAAGGTTCTCTTTGTCCAATGCTGAGATTAGGTTGAATGGTCAAAAAATCGATGTAGTCACTAGTGCTAAGAATCTTGGAGTAGTATTCAATAGCACATTGAGTTGGTCAAGTCATGTAAACACAGCCGTTGGACAAACATATGCAAAACTACGTGCTTTATGGGTTACTCATTCCTACACACCAGTCAATATTCGACTTCTCCTGGCGAAAAGTTTTTTGTTACCGGGTTTAATTTACGGATCTGAACTCTTCGCGAATTGTGACTCCGTGAGCAAAAATAGACTTAACGTGGCATTCAATAGTATAGTTCGTTATGTGTATGGGTTACGCAGGACCGATCATGTTTCGCATGTTACAAACTCCCTCTTTGGCTTTAGTTTTAATACCCTGCTTAATGTCAAGTCGTTAGTATTTCTACATAAATTGAGACCTAGAGAGTAAGCTGCAAGTAAAATAATGGCGCCTTACAATTATATCCACACAAAGAAAATGTCATTAAAATTTGTTTCTACCAGTGTATGCTCTAAGGTGAAACATAATATGTTTGAACAATACAAACAATATTTTGTTTAGACCAATCCTGAAAATATATATGCTTGAAGCAAAATGTGTTGGGGTATATATTACAGAAGCGATTTTTTTTTTAAATGTTATGTTCCAAACGTACTATGTTCTATCATATTAACATATATGTCGCAAACATGGTATGCTAGTTTATGAACACTATATGCTTGCACTTAAAAATAATATGTTAAATATTTGAGTTCCACCATCTTTTTCATCCATGTCAATGTTCTTATACTCGTGTGTCCATGTATTTGCTGTTCGAAAGTTACAGTTCACAATTGTCGCTTAATTAATAAATACCATGTAAATAAATACCTGATTATTACAACCGTATTAGCAAAGGGTATATTAGACCTAAAAAAGTGATGAAGTCAACTTCACACATGTTACAGCAGACGCCCTAAAGTCGGCTGAAGAAAATTTCTGTCTTATTGCGTCTTACTTATCCAAGTTCACTGAAGCCAAATTATGGCCAGATTAGGGTTTCAAGACTCATCCCCACCTATCACCACAACTATCCTATGTTTATGTTGCGAGTTTCGGTTAAAACCCCCAAACGTACAAATTCCATTAGAATTTGAATTGAAGTTAATAGGAAAAACGAATTCCATAAAACCTTAGCTAATTGACAATACGGTAATATTTTCATGGAGACTTTCTATTTAAATCCTTTAAGATGCTTATGCTTTGGATAGTGGCAAATTTAAAAATTTCCCAGAAAAGTAAAAATTGCATTAATTTTTTTGCTATGTCCCAGAGTTTATTTTGTTCGTACAGAAATTGATTTAGTAAAAAAAATCCTTTTCGGTTTGCTTGTTTTTTCTTAGTTCACTGGTATGTGCTTCTGGGTTTGTTGGCTTATTTACGCTTGAAGAAAATCGAGACAAACCGCACTTACCTATTCTTAAAATTTTCAATCACTTTTTTATTTTTTTTTCTACGGATAGAAGAAATCAAGTATAAAATTGGTTTTTGTTATTTTCTCTATTGAAATGCCCTCACCTAAAGATCTTATTCATTGAATGTTTCCTAACAACTCCTATGGTTGATTGTCGTCATGCGGAGAATGTAAGAAGGAAGAAAAAAGAAAGTGCACAGAAGTGGTTGTCTGGCAATTGGTATTAGAGAAGACCAAATATCTGATTTTTTGTTTTTCCATTTGGTACCCGAAGAGCCAACTAACTTCTATGTTGTATGCAACTCTGTTTTGATTTCCTGGTTATGAATACAGTCGAAATTGGATTTTCAGGAGAAGGGGCTAAAGCAAAAGCCATAGATGTTGCCCTATAGTCTTAATTAAATTTTCCAATAATTAGCCCCTTATTGTATTGAATTTCTCTCTTGAGTGAACGTAAATACGAAATCTCTGTGGAGAAGTACAAAGCACCCAATCGCAACATTGAGAGCTTTGGAAGTCAAGGCATCATTCAGTGTGCACTCGAAGTCAAAATGAAAGAAAACCTCATTCGATCTAATAGAATTGGCCACTGAGTCATCTTGTAGACGAATACCCGCACCATGGCTTCATTAAAAGTGAAATGGTGAATATCGTTTGAATATTAAATTTTCGTAAGTTTGGTTTGGTCAAGCAGGAAAATTTGTTGAAAACATCTACGGTTGCCATTACACAAAATTGGAAAATAAACAAAAGCCGATTTATGTTAAAACTGGTCGAATCTACAAAACTTCGGGTTATGACGGAAACGCATCGAACTATTGATCCATAAAATACCATAAAGTATAACTAACCATTCATCTATATGTTTGTCAGTCAGTTGGAATTACCCTTATTTTCGATCGAATAGTGGGATCGGCTTTGAATCTCCTTGAAACCCTGGCAGCTAACATATTCTCTCGAGTGCGAAAGATTTCCGACCAATCAGCTTACCCTCATTCCTACTTAAGACTCTGGACAGGATGATATAGATATTTATCTTAGAACTAGTGTCGATTCAAGTTTGTTCTCGAAACGACAGCATGCATACTCGGAGGGAAGGTCTACTGAGACCGCATTGAATGAAATAGTCAGCTTTATTGAGAGCTCACTATCTGTCATTAAATACACAATCGTGGCTTTTTTAGACATCGAAGGGGCATTCAATAACGTCCATCCGAGTTCGATATTAAATGGACTGACAACTCTGAATGTTGATCCAGGTATACATAGGCTGTTAGACGAGCTTCTAATGAAGAGGCGTATTTCAGCCACACTAGGGCAAGCAAACATACAAAGGTATGTGAACAGAGGCACATTTGGAATGTTGCTATAAACAACCTTCTGGTTTCCCTAGAAAAAGAAAGGATAAAAGTGATGACATATACAGATGAAAATTCCCATATCCGGATGACTGAGAAATGGGCGAAAGAGAATGGTCTTGGGGTAAATCCTGCAAAGACAGACCTAGTCATGTACTACAAAAATCGCAACACTTCTACAGTTAAGCCCATATCATTAGGGGGTATTCCCTTTGGTGACTATACAAAATAACTTGGCGTTATTTTGGACAGGAAGCTGAACTATATGCTTAATATACGAAGAAAGGGCGAGGAAAGCAACGGTAGCTTTGTACTCGTGCATAAAGGCAATAGGAAAAAAGTGGGGACTAAAACCGAAAATTGTGCATTGGCTATACACGGCAGTGGATAGACCTATAATGCTATATGGTGTTGTAGTCTGGTCGCCGGCACTTCAGTAGCCGACCAGTTTAGACAAAGTTCAGCGAATGGCGTGCTTGTGTATCTCAGGCGCATTCAGTAAGACAGGAACAACTTTCCTTAATTTCATGCTGCATCTATTGCCTTTAGACATTTTGGCCAAACCGTCAGCTGCAACAACGGCTGTGCTGTTGCGCGAGTTATCGCTGTGGTCGGAAAAAATGTACGGCCACAGTTCGGTCCTCAAAACAATGCCAGATGGGACTAACGTAGTGGATTACACTTCGGCGAGACCACTTTTCAACAAAAAGTTTGAAACTCTAATTCCCAACAGTGAGGCGTGGTGCACACAGACCCCGGGGAATAAAGAATATATAGATTTCTATACTGATGGCTCCAAATTGAATGGACAAGACGCAATTCACTTTTAAACTAGGTTTTGAGCATTTATTGAGCATAATCACTGTAGTGTTTTTCAGGCTGAAATATTAGCAATAAGAGATGTGGTGCATTGGCTGAGAAGTAATGTTCCAAAAAATGTGGGCATTAATATATACTCAGACAGTCAACCTGCAATAAAATCCTTGGACTCTGTGTTTCTTAACTCGAAAACGGCCATAGACTGCCGCAAATCTCTCAATGAGATGGCTGAGCAGTACAATATTCACCTAATATGGGTGCCTGACCATAGGAACATACCGGGGAACTGCGAAGCAGATGAGCTAGCAAGGCTAGGAACTACCTTACATATTCCAGGGTAACTAGAATCTGTCGGTATGCCCCTGGCTACCTGCAAGCTCATACTGCGTGAGAAGGTTGTTATGATGGCAAATGTTCGATGGGAGAATTGCAAGGGTTGTAATGATACCAAGCAAATATGGTCCCATTTAAACCTAAACCGCACACTAGATATGCTAGTGTTCTCAAGACGTCAGATATCACTCCTGATATCTGCTATACTCGTAACGGGCCGCTGCCTGATAGGCAATTTTGCAAAAACTTTTGGTACGAAGTATAATGACTATTGTATGAGCTGTCATGATCAGGGCTGTGGAGCCGGAGTTGGAGTCTGAAGATTTTGCTGGAGTCGGAGTCGTAAAAATTTTGCTCGACTCCTACTCCGGCTAAACCAAATTTTTTAAAACACTTCACATTTTTGTAACTAAGCAAGTTTTTACGCAAATAAGTTTCCATTGCGTTATTCATTCGATCAATGTACAGCATGATTGTAAATGGAAATCAACTTCCAATTACGGCTATCTTTTTATGTTTCCTAGAAACAAATTTAGTCAAAATTTTATTTCTATAGAAAATTGAGTCAAAATTTTGTTTCTATAGAATATTTTGCAAAATTTTATTTCTATAGAAAATTTTGCAAAAGTTTGTTTGTTACACAATTGTTTTTTAAATTTTATTTCTATAAAAATTTAAGTCAAAATTTTATTTCTATAGAAAATTTTGCCAAAATTTTATAGTAATAAATTTCTTTATTAGAAAATTTTGTCAAAATTTAATTTCTATAGAAAATTTAGTCAAAATTTTGTTTCTGTAGAATATTTTGCAGAATTTTATTTACTATACAAAAATTTTTCTAAAATTGTATTTTTATTGATAATTTTTTTCAAAATTTTATTTCTATAAGAAAAAATTGTCAAATTTTATTTCTATAGCAAATTTTCTCAAATTTTTTTTCTTACTGATGCTCACTGCTATAAAAAATGTATTCGAAATTTTATTACTATAGAAATATTTTTTTCTATATAAAATTTAGTCAAAATTTTATTTCTATAGAAAATTTAGTCAAAATTTTGTTTCTACAGAATATGTTATTTAGCAAAATTTTATTTCTATAGAAAATTTTGTTTGCTACACAATTTATTTTTTAATTGTATTTCTATTGATAATTTTTTCAAACTTTTATTTCTATAAAATATTTTGCCAAATTTTATTTCGTTATTGTTGTTTTTTTTTTTTTTTTGATCTCAGCTTAAAGCCATGCATTGACTAAACTACAAGTGTAGCTTAACCAACAGAGGAAAAGTATGCTTGTCAAATTTATTTGGGCAAAGCCCTATAGACTGCAAGATGGTTGGATGTACAGCTGTTTCGGAATTACCACATTCCTCATCAGCATCCTCTACTTGCAGCAAAACTATCAACCAATTATCAGAATAATTTCGGGTAATTCACTCAACCCAACGTGAACTACACTTGAACCTCCCGAAAAAGGGTTTGATAGTCGGCTACTGCCTAAACTGTACATCCAACCATCTTGCAGTCTATAGGGCTTTGCCCAAATAAATTTGACAAGCATACTTTTCCTCTGTTGGTTAAGCTACACTTGTAGTTTAGTCAATGCATGGCTTTAAGCTGAGATCAAAAAAAAAAAAAACAACAATAACGATTGAAGAGAAGCCAACAATAACAAACAAAACGAACAAATTTTATTTCTATAAAAATTTTATTCAAAATTTTATTTCTATATATTTGGTAAAAATTTGATTTCTATAAAAAATTTTGCCAAAATTTTATTTCTATAAAAAATTTTGCCAAAATTTTATTTCTATCGAAAATTTAGTCAAAATTTTGTTTCTGTAGAAAATTTTGCAAAATTTTATTTACTAGACAAAATTTTTTCCAAAATTGTATGCTCACTGATACTCACTGCTAAGTCGAAAACTTGTAGAAATGACTCCAATTTTTCAATGAATGAATCATAAATGCGTTTTTGCGAAATTGTCTAAACAATTATAAATATTTCCCAAATATTGCCCGAGATTTTGTAGAAGTCTGATTTGAGATCTTATCAAAATGTAGATCTAACTACAAAGTTGTGCAGAGTACATTATAACCGGACTTTAGACTTTCCTTGCATTTTTATTTTTTGTTAAAATTGTGTTACGTCCTATAACGTTAGATTTAAATTTAAAGTACATAGATTTTGTAGAAGTATATACCATTTTGTCTAAATCGATTCAGATTCAAATTCATGCATATGGGAATATAAACCTTTATATAGCTCGCAACAAATTTAAAGGATTTGAGATAGTATCAATAATTTTGGTCCACAAATACATATACTGTTGGTATCTTCTCATATTATGATGGGTATTTATAACATTATTTTATTTATTAAACATTGCCCTAAATTTGAAATATAGAGTTTAATTGGCATCTAATGTGAAATTAAACCTTTTTTTGCACACATAAATAAATACGATACTTTATATCGATCCACTTACGGTACCCCCACAATAGAACTACAAATTAGTGGTATTAAAATGAGATTTAGTTATATTACCCGGAGTCGACTCCGGAGTCGGAGTCGGAGTCGAGCTGATGAAAAATGCTGGAGTCGGAGTCGAGCAAAATTGGCTCGACTCCACAGTCCTGATCATGATGCGGAGGAAAAGGAATCAATTCAGAACCACTTGTGTGAGCGTCCTGCATTTTGTGTAAGGCGTAAGCAAACTTTAGGGGCATTCTGGCGGACCTGGAAAACGTTTACTTAAGCAGTCTGCTAATGTTTTTGGAACAATCTGGTTGGTTCAACAGATGAAAATAATTGAGAAGGTTCAGCGGTTAAAACTAGAAGTGCCCTATATGTAATAGGTACTTTTAGTTAATGTGGTATCACAATGGACTGAATAGTCTAAGTAAAAAATTGTGTCTAAAGTACCACTTCAACGTTCAAGAATGGTTTCTGAACCAAGGTGATACAGTGCATATTTGTCTAATAGAGTACAAAAATAAACGTATGATTCCTAATGCAACAGTAAATTTGAAGATGATTGGAGAGCATGCAACAACAACTCATGACCATATACCCAAACAGTGAATGAGTCTAAAGTCGATTTTCTGCATTACTGGGAGTTACTTTCACCAAAGGCTAACAATTCTTTTACAAATAGACTGGTAATGGGAGAAGTTGTACTAAAGACTGTCATTCACAATCAAATTATCTGGTTTGTGGTAACAGTTACCAATGGCAAGCAGTGTTGCAAGTATTGCGGATATTCCTCATATTGGGGATATTTTTTCGTGAATGGGAACGATATTTTTGAGGTGGGGATTTGCTGGGGAATTTCCAGAAATTTGGGACTGTTTGTGGGGAATTTTTGAAATCTGTTCAGTATAATATGACAGGTTTAGTGTCACGGTTTATATGAAATTATTGTAGAAGAACTAAAGGGTGATTCTTTTGAGGTTAGGATTTTCATGCATTAGTATTTGACAGATCACGTGGGATTTCAGACATGGTGTCAAAGAGAAAGATGCTCAGTATGCTTTGACATTTCATCATGAATAGACTTACGATCTGCCACAACGTCGAATTTTCAGTGAATGGGCCCTAGAAAAGTTGGCAGAAAATCCGCTTTTTTATCGACAAATTTTGTTCAGCGATGAGGCTCATTTCTGGTTGAATGGCTACGTAAATAAGCAAAATTGCCGCATTTGGAGTGAAGAGCAACCAGAAGCCGTTCAAGAACTGCCCATGCATCCCGAAAAATTCACTGTTTGGTGTGGTTTGTACGCTGGTGGAATCATTGGACCGTATTTTTTCAAAGATGCTGTTGGACGCAACGTTACGGTGAATGGCGATCGCTATCGTTCGATGCTAACAAACTTTTTGTTGCCAAAAATGGAAGAACTGAACTTGGTTGACATGTGGTTTCAACAAGATGGCGCTACATGCCACACAGCTCGCGATTCTATGGCCATTTTGAGGGAAAACTTCGGAGAACAATTCATCTCAAGAAATGGACCGGTAAGTTGGCCACCAAGATCATGCGATTTGACGCCTTTAGACTATTTTTTGTGGGGCTACGTCAAGTCTAAAGTCTACAGAAATAAGCCAGCATCTATTCCAGCTTTGGAAGACAACATTTCCGAAGAAATTCGGGCTATTCCGGCCGAAATGCTCGAAAAAGTTGCCCAAAATTGGACTTTCCGAATGGACCACCTAAGACGCAGCCGCGGTCAACATTTAAATGAAATTATCTTCAAAAAGTAAATGTCATGGACCAATCTAACGTTTCAAATAAAGAACCGATGAGATTTTGCAAATTTTATGCGTTTTTTTTTTTAAAAAAGTTATCAAGCTCTTAACAAATCACCCTTTACATGCTTAAAGAAATGCAGCGAATCTTCTAAATAAAACAAACTTTCCTTCTCTTTATTCCACGGCATTTATTTAGGGGTTCAAAAGCTGATTTACAATTTACTCTGCTTGCCTAAGAAAATATTAAACTATTGTGAAATTATTTCGTAAAGACTCGGCTCGAAGTGTTGTCTCCTCATCTGCATACATCCCTGATTTTGAAAATATACCCCATGCATATAGAATAGAGTTCATATCCAGAGTTTGAATAGTGTAACTCGTAAAGAGGGATAACAAAAATGTATATTTTTTCATTTTTTTACTATTTTTTTCACATTGTCAACAACTTATTTGTGGGGAATTTAAATTGAAATTGGGATTTTGGGAACGAAATCGTCCAAGAAAATACTTGAAACAATGATGGCAAGGTATATTAAACCATCTTAAAATTGTCCTCTAAATTGAATGGTAGTCCATATGGAGCCATTAATCGTTTTATAAAGAGACTACTCGATATAAAATGCTATGAATTATGCAGCTATATGAACCTATTTTTCCATGGTTCAAATTTCAACCAGATCAAAGATCCTTCATGAGGTTTCCAAAGTTAAATTTTGGAGGGGCTTATATGGGAGCAATATATAATTATGGAACAATATGACAAATATTTACAGCACCACCTACCGAATTTCAACCGGATCCTTCAAAAGGTTCCGGAGGTCAAATCTTGCGATCGGTTTATATGCACCCAGAAAAAAGTGACCCCTTCTTTAAGTTAAAATGAACTCATTGTGAAGAAAGTTGAACTTCGTATAGCGCCAAAGACATTTTTATTTGTTTGAACGATGTGATTTTCGTAGAAATTAGGAATAATGCATTCCATATATTAGTTAACATTTTCCTATATTTATATACCACTATACTACAGAATGAAAAAATTTAACTAATTTGAATTCATATATGGAATGATTTTATTGAAATTTTTTCATTCATTTCGACAAATCTTACACATTTGTGGTAAAACTTTTACTTCATAATTAGAACTGCTTACCTTCGTTTTTAAATACAATTTTATTTATTTCTACAAGCAATTTTATCTTCAATAAAAGACATGTTTTATTAATATATTGAATATATTTATTAAGAATCAACAGCATCGAATCTCTTTGAAATATTAGTTTATTATTCCACTATTTCCAATTTCCGTGTGATATTATCAACTGTAAAACGCACTTTTTCTTCTTCTTGTACTTTTCACTTTTAATAAGTTGCTGCCTAACGATTTTGTCCTCCTTTTACAATTTCAATACCTACAAATATAAAAAATCATAAAACATTTTTGTTGCAAAAGGTTAGCGTCACTGAATATTACCTGATAATTGAAGATTCCAAAATGAAGACAAATGAAAGGGTTGTTATTCTGCTGGTGTTTTCTTTCTTTATACACTATCACGAACATTGATAGATTTATTTAAAAAACGAAAATTTTTCTCACTAATTTAAAATAACAAATATTTTATATATTTTATTTGTTATTTATTATATTATTTTACCATATTATTTTTTAACAATCTCTCCGTATACCAAAACAACGCGATTCCAACTAAAAAAACAACCGACGCGCAAATATATCGATTACACCCACGCGCAAACACATCGATTACGATGACAGGTATCGATTACAGGTAGACAATAGAAATTTAGGAAAATTTGCTATATTCTAACAAGTGTGTTTCCTTAAGTTTTGAAAGGATTGCATACTTCTTAGTACGAATGAACTAAAATATTTTTCTATACCAAGTGTTGTTCGTATGTATGAAAAACTTTCTATTATAAAGGAAGTCGCAATTATCATTTTATAAGAAATTTTACTAATTTTGAGGAAACTTGGTTTTAGTTCGGTTTTTGTTTATTTTTACGAATGCTTTGTTATCGGCGAATAAAATTTTCTTTTTCAGTAGTAAATTCTTATACCCAGCGAAGAAAATAGTATGAGTAAAATTCCATGCCTTATTCTAGTTAATGAACTATTCCTAACTGCTTACAGTTTAGGATTTTTTTACTGAAACGAGTAAATTTTATTATTTTTCACAAAAATTTACCTTAATGGAAATAAAATGGATAAACTATATTGATGAAAATTTTTTCCTTTAGTTTCGAAGGCACTTTTTTCTGGGTGTGGGGGCTGTTTATAATTATGGACAAATTTTTGCATGGTTGTTGTAGGGCATATACTAAATTCACTTTCTAATAGCCTGTTTCTGTATATCGAACTAAAAGCAGTCACTCGAATTCGAATCAACTTTGGTTTTTCTATTTTTGAAAGTTCATATCGTTTATATGAGAGTACATGGACTATCAAAAATGCATATTTTCAAATTTTTGATTCAAATTTTAAAATTGTTTTTATTTTTTTCTTGACACTTGTTGTATATGTTCGTTTGCTACTCGACAATCAAGGCATATTTAGGAAGGTAGTTTCAAGCTATCAGGTGATTACATTTTTGTCATTTGAGCAGAACATTGATTGTCGGTATTTTGTTAATGGCAAATTATTTTTTTTTAAGTCTATAGATATATACATCCTTACAGACTTATATATACATTATTTCTTATCTATTTAAATGTAAAATAATATTTCTTCTTAATGAATCTACAGACAGGTTTATAATACCATAAAGTTGATTAAATTGTAGACATAATCGACGAAAAGGATCATTATTACGATAATTAGCTCCATAGTATGAAATACGTAAAAATTCTAAATTTCTACTCGGCCTGATCGGAGCGTTGATCAGAATTCTACTAATGAGAAATTCTGATTCAATTTTCCCTGAATAATATTCATCACAAAAGTTACATTTAACATAGTCCTCCTGCTTGACAATGAGGGTAATTTTATAATATTTAGTATATGTTCGTATGACGGAAGTGAGCTATGGTTCCACCCAAGTCCCGCGAAGACAAAATAAAAGGACTTGCTTCTGAACAGATTCAAGCATATTCTTAATAGGGGTCCCAAATTGAATTCTTTGCTCCACCGTTTCATGAAGCCAAGGGCAGTGTAAGCTTTAGTAACTACCATTAGAATATGCTTACAGAAGTTCAGACGTTGGTCCATAAGTATACCTAAATCTTTATAGGAATCTACAGCTTCTAGCTCGTTAGATCCAAAAAAATAGTTAGTATTGAGAGGAGTTCCTCTTGGCATAGGCGTAGCTAAAGCGGTTTTATGGTTTTGTCATCTTCAAACTATGATTATATATAAATGAACTAAATATTCTGGTTTCTTCCCATCTACAAGAATTTATTTGTTCTCTTTTTGAGGTATCTTCAAAATGAGAACATATTGTAGATTTCACCCCTAACGTAAATGTTGCTAGCTACGCCAATGTTTAATTGACAATTGTGACAAATAAAAATTCAAAATAAAATTATTCTATACCAACATTTTTCAAATATTCAATTAAATTTATAACAGAAAAGTACCGAAATAAATGGTCCTCATAATTGATGGTAAGAATTACTTCAATTATTCTTGCGAACCGTAGCACATTTCCTCATATTTCACAGCATACATCGAAACAATTCCAGATTTTCTCTATTTTAAATTTCCCACTTGTTGAACACAGTCAAAATGAATCAATTAAAACCTCTTGTGTGAGTGTCCTGCATTTTGTGTAATGCGCTTTACAGACTATCAGTTATTCCGGACGACAGTGCTCGTGTCGAACATATCCCATATATTGTGCACATTATAAGTTAAGTCCGAAGGTATAATCGATACTGCTGCATGTTTATGGGATCGATGACACATTTACCGATTATTTAGTCATCGCCGACAAGTCGTATCGATCCGACACACTGAAAGATTCTTTATAAACACCGACATTCCGTCCGGAATAACTGATAGTCTGTAAAGCGCATAAGGCGTAAGCGAATTTTGAGGACATATAGCTTTAGATTACTTGCGGACATTGAAAACGTTAACTTAAGCAGTATGCTAATGTTTTTGGAACAATCTGGTTGATTTTACAGAAGAAAATAATCGAGAAGGTTCAGGACTTAAAATTAGATGTGCCCATTATGTAATAGGTACTTTTAGTAAATGTGGTATCACATTGGACTGAATAGTCTAAGTGACCCCGAAACTAAAAACAAAAATGTTTCATTTTAAATGAAACAAGTTTCATTTGAAAAAGGATAAATTAATCCTTTTTCAAATCAAGTTGAACAAATTTTTATATGATTTAAAAAGGTTTAAGTTTTTTAACAGACTTTTTAGTCAGTTTTAGTAAATCAAACGATCTGATTTCGTTCGTGCTTTAAAAGAAAAAAATCGTATTGGAAAAGTCGCAGAATGCACTTTTTGGTGTAATTTAGAAAGCGAATATTAATCCCTAATGCTTATTTTAACGTGGTATTTGACACCGGTGACGCTGGCAGTCTTACCAATAAAACTATGACAAATGGATTAACGCGAAAAATTTTAAATTACTCATAGTCTAGAGAAACGTTGTATTTCCATTTTAATTTGTTCCTATCTAAATGGTAAATTATCTTTCTTTTTCATTGCTCTTTGTATAAAATATTCTTTTTTATTGTACCAACATTTATTGGCCATTCAAAATCAAATGTTATCATAGATTTTTCAAATTTAATTACTTCGAGGGATGAATTACAAAAAATATCATAAATTCCCTTCATTTTCCTTGGTTCTTGTTTCCAAAAAAAAAAAACAAAGAAAAATTCCCAAAGCAACCTAATTATTTTCCTTACCTTATTATCATGATCTCAAGACCGTTTTGTATTTAACTACCAAAATCTTTCTAAATCGTTTCCCTCAGTTCTCATTGAAAGGGTAGTTCTGTCTAATGTTGCAACTTACTTAGCACTTAGCTCTCAAAGTAACCTTATCTATTCATATTTTTCACCTTCATTTTCTTCTCTTTTGCTCAATGTAATAAAGTACAAATTAATTTTGCCCATTTTGGGGATAGAAGTGATGAAGAATAGAAAGAATTTCCCTAAATCATCTTGTTTGACAGACATCAACAATGCCACCCTCCGTAAAGCAGTTAATAAGTAAGACCATTATTGCCACTGCTGAACGACCCATTAATTTTTATAGTGAGAACTGGTTTTGGGATTAAGCAACTATTTCCGCAACATTTATTTGTCATTTTCAGAGAGAAGCCAGAAGCAATCCGGTTTGCCATCTAGCTAAATGGCAATCTCCATGTATTCAACTCAAAGGACACACACTTATCAATGTCGCTTATAAATAATTACGGGCAATAAGCAACTTTTATGAGAGGAATTCATTAAAATAATTTCACTAAAACAGGTACTTGGAATGTGCGAGTGTGGCAAACGTTAAGTATCATGTCACGGGAAATTTAATAAATAATTAATTTCACAATGTAGTTATAAAAACCGTTGGAAATATTATTTGCAGTCTTTATAAACTGAAATTGCTTAGCAAAACTAATTTGAATAATTCTGCTTGTGTCAGCTATACAAAACAATTTGAGAAAAATACAAAAACTACACCCAGAAAAAAGTGACCCCTTCTTTAAGTTAAAACAAGTAAGGAAAGTCTAAAGTCGGGCGGTGCCGACTATATTATACCCTGCTCCACTTTGTAAATCCACATGTTCGATACCATATCACATCCGTCAAATGTGTTGGGGGCTATATAAAGGTTTATCCCAAATACATACATTTAAATATCACTCGATCTGGAAGAATTTGACAGACTTCTACAAAATCTATAGAGTCAAAATCAGGGATCCGGAGCGGAGCGGAGCAAGCCCTTTTTTGCCGGAGCGGGAGCGGCATTTCTAAAATCCGGAGCGGAGCGGTTTTCATTTGGAATAAAAGATTACTTGAATGAAATGTGTAACTTTGAAATTACACTGTGTAGGTAATTTCAAATATAGCTAGTACTTAGCGTAGTGTGAGTAAACGTTTAAAATTTACGATATGTATTTTTGTACGTACGAACATTGAGGAAAACACAACGTGTTTTTTAGTAATTGTTTTCAAAAACGGCAAATGTCAAAATATATCTCTACACTGAAAAAAAGCATACTCGGTTCCAAAGATTTTGTCTTTACTTTAAAAAATTTGGTATTGATTCCGAGCCAAAGAAGCGGAGAATACAAGTAAGGATACTTTTAAGACACAATTCTCTTTTAAATTTAGGTTTTGTGTACTTGCTTCTAGGAAGCAAATTTTAATTTTTCGCTTTCTCAGCTTTTTTTCTTCATATGCTATCAAAGTCCTTTAAAAACGAGTTAACGGCAACTTTATTTTCCAAATTAGGACTCGACTTCCAGTAGAAATTATGCTATGTTTGAAGTAAAAAACTTCTTTAAAATAAAGTTTTGAAAAACATGTCCTATATTTGAACGATTTTTTGCTTTGTAGTCAAGATGCAAAAAGACAACAAATTTAAAGACAATTTCATTAAATTTAAAGAATTTTTCTGAATTATTAAAGTCAAGTTGACCTTAGCCTATACATTTTTTCTTTCATGTTAAGATACCCATTTTTAAGTCAAATCACTTAATTATAAGGACAATATGACTTCATTGAAAAGTTTATCGACTTTTGGACAAGGAAAATAACTTTATTTTAGAGAAATGCGTCTTCTATGCTAAGCAAAATTTGTATTCGTATTTTAAAGACATGAAATCTTTGACCTCACGACAATATTTTTTTCAGTGTAGTATGTGTTGTAAAAGTAACAACAGTACTTTCGATCGATTTCATCCCGTATTACTACAAAGATGTTTGTAATGACCGTCAAACAAATGCAATTAAACGATCTTATTTATATTTAATTTTTTAGTTTTCTACACTGAAACAAGTATATACGGCCGTAAGTTCGGCCAGGCCGAATCTTATGTACCCTCCACCATGGATTGCGTAGGAACTTCTACTAAAGGCTGTCATCCACAATCGAATTACTTGGGTTGCGATAACACTTGCCGATGGCAAGGTATCGTAAAACTTTGTAACACTGTCTTCTAAATTGTAAGTTAGCCCATACGGGGTATATATTAAACAAAAAAAGCCGATTAAATACGTATATAATCTAGTTTGACAAAATTTTTTATAGAAATAAAATTTTGACAAAACTTTCTATAGAAATGAAACCTTGACAAAATTTTCTATAGAAATAAAATTTTGACAAAATTTTCTATAGAAATAAAAATTTGACAACATTTTCTATAGAAATAAAAACTTGACAAAATTTTCTATAGAAATAAAATGTTGACAAAATTTTCTATGGAAGTAAAATGTTGACAAAATTTTCTATAGCAATACAATTTTGACAAAAATTTCTATAGAAATAAAATGTTGACAAAATTTTGTATAGAAATAAAATTTTGACAAAATTTTGTATAGAAATAAAATGTTGACAGAAATAAATTATTTACAAAATTTTCTATAGAAATAAAATTTTGACAAACATTTCTATAGAAATAAACTTTTGACAAAACTTTCTATAGAAATGAAATTTTAACAAAACTTTCTATAGTAATAAAATTTGACAAAATTTTCTATGGAAATAAAGTTTTGGTAGATTACAAAATTTTCTATAGAAATAAAATTTTGACAAAATTTCCTATGGAAATAAAATTTTGACAAACATTTGTATAGAAATAAACTTTTGACAAAACGTTCTATAGAAATGAAATTTTGACAAAACTTTCTATAGTAATAAAATTTGACAAAATTTTCTATGGAAATAAAGTTTTGGTAGATTATTTTTGGCGATATGGACCAATTTTTGTGTAATAAGTAATCGGCTATATATAACTAAATACCGATATGGACCAATTTTTACATGGCTGTTAGAGGCCATATATTGACAAAATGTACCAAATTTCAACCATATCGGATGACTTTTGCTCTTCCAAGAGGCTCCGGAGGTCAAATCTGGGGATCGGTTTATATGGGGGCTATATATAATTATGGACCGATATGGCCCAATTTTTGCATGGTTGTTAGAGACCATATACTAACATCAGGTACCAAATTTCAATCGGATCGGATGAATTTTGCCCCTCCAAGAGGCTCCGGAGGTCAAATCTGGGGATCGGTTTATATGGGGGCTATATATAATTATGGACCGATATGGACCAATTTTTGCATGGTTGTTAGAGACCGTATGCTAAGACCACTTACCAAATTTCAACCGGATCGGATGAATTTTGCTGCTCCGGGAGGCTCCCCAAGCCAAATTTGGGGATCGGTTTATATGGGGGCTATACGTAAACGTGGTCCGATATGGCCCATTTTCAATACCATCCGACCTACATCAATAACAACTACTTGTGCCAAGTTTCAAGTCGATAGCTTGTTTCGTTCGGAAGTTAGCGTGATTTCCACAGACGGACGGACAGCCGGACAGACGGACAGACGGACGGACGGACAGACGGACGGACAGACGGACGGACGGACGGACATGCTTAGATCGACTCAGAATTTCACCACGACCCAGAATATATATACTTTATGGGGTCTTAGAGCAATATTTCGATGTGTTACAAACGGAATGACAAAGTTAATATACCCCCATCCTATGGTGGAGGGTATAAAAAATACTGTCGTGAAGTCAAAGATTTCATGTCCTTAGAATAAGAATGCAAATTTTGCTTAACATGGAAGATGCATTTCTCTGAAATAAAGTTTTTTCCTTGTCCAAACTTTTGATAAACTTTTGAATGAAGTTGTAATGTCCTTATAATTAAGTGATTTTACTTAAAAATGTGTATCATAACATGAGAGATAAAATTTTTGAGGTATGGTCAACGTGACTTTAATAATTAAGAAAAATTCTGTTTTTTTTTTCAGTGTAAGGACATTCATATTTGCTTTACTATTGTACTATATCCTAGCATTCTCTTATTTCTGATATTAGTTCTCGAAAATTTAATTAAAATTATGGATAGTTTCAATTTTGGTTGAAAAATGTGCGCATATACATTTATTTTAATTTTTTTCTCACATTGAAAAATAATGACTTGATTTGTATTATTGCATGTTATCTACTTTTTTTGAGAACGAACATTTCTTAAAAACGCTGTTCGAAAATGGATTTTTACAATAAAGGGGAAAAAAGCGAAATTAGGTAACACTAGATCTGAGTAAGAATATTCGTAGGTATACCACGGACTGATTTCGATGGAGGTTGTTGCAAACATAAACAAAAACATACACACACACATTACAAATATAACAAATCCTCTTCTCTACGTCTGTTGCAAAACAAAACTAGTAAGTAAAGTAGAAAGTCGGGCGGGGCCGACTATATCATACCCTAAACCACCATTACAGACTTAGTAATCATAAGCATTTGTGGGGTAACATATAGGTCTGGGAGGTAAACCGCAGTTGCATCTTTAAGAAAATTAAAGGGTACATGTCTATGGGTGCTTTGTGTCAATCTGACTATAGCTCATACACTGAAAAAACAGTGAACCCTTTTCCATTGCAAAATGAACTAAACTGTAGTAATATTGACAATGATTTAGCCCTTAAGATTTTTTTCAACTTGTCTAGTTTATAATTTTCTTACATTTTAGTTCATCTATAACATTGTAGTTTAGTTCATTTTTACAACACCATAAGATTTATATACCGCTACCAAGTTAGAAGGTCAGTATTTTTTTGGTTTACTTGCTTATTTTGTGGGAAACCCGATAATAAAAATTGGTTAACAGTCTCTTTAAAATGTCGACGACTAAACTATTTTTAAATCAATCGTTCCACAGTACAGAGAAATTAAATAATTAAAGGAACAACAAACCGTTTTACTATTATGAAAATTTTCATACATTAAAATTAAACTTTCTTTAAGCAAAAGTACTTTATTATAAAAACTTATGATGAAAGTTCTTAATACAATGTTTTTGTGAATAAAAATTATGACCACGTGGAACAGAGAGTAGTTCATTTGAACTCGCTATTTGGACATTTTGACTTATCCTTTTTGTATTCATCGTAGGTAATTTTTTCACATATCTTGCTGGAAAAAATGGAAACAATAATGAAAATTGTTAAAAATTAACATTATGTAATAAAATATAATTTTTAATTCTTCATTTTAGCTTGTAACTTACCATATTTGGGGGCATTTTATCAAATGGTGTAAGGAATTCAACTTTTCTTTGGAAAACGTATCTCATAAAATTTGTACCTGAAACAATTAGAGAAATAATGAAGTATTCTATATAAACTCATAAAACTGTGTTGTTAACGATGTGAAGGATATAATAAAATAAATATTCTAGTTGAAAGAAAGCCAAAGTTTTAATATAAAACTTACCAATTCTCTATTAAATTGTATGCTGAGGGGAAATATAAAAAGTTGTCCAAATTTATTTGGGTTACGCTGAAATTAAATATTTTTTTTACATTAAATAGTTTTTGAAAAAATCTTATAAAAAAAATAATAATATGCATAAAAAACCAAATATTCTTGATAACCCTAGACAGTCATCATTCGTCAAAATGACGACACGTAATTTCATTTTCGATTTAAAATTTTAGTCTATTGAGAAATGGTAAATTTAAGTTATACTAATTCGACCGTTTTATTAATTTTTGTTTTATACTACTGAAAACCAAATTGAATAAGAAAATAAATTCAAGTTTGGTTCACTTTTTCGCTCACGATGAAAATTATAGCGTCTTGAAATGAGCCGTAGTCAAAATGACGAAGGATGACGTTAATGTACAAAAAATAAGGATGACTGTCCAGGGTTAAAAGAAAGTTAAAGAATCCTTGCCAATTCACTATTAAATTACAGGCAAAGGAGTACTAAAAATTTGTCCAAATTTTTAAGGGGTTATTCTGAAATTAAATATATGTTTTTACATTAAAAATATTACATTGGTTTTAAAAAAAATTTATTAAAGAAATACTAAAATAAGGTATTAAAAACCTGTAATTTTGATGATAAAAATGTAAATATTCTAGTTGAAAGAAAGCCAATTTGTAAACTTACCAATTCTCTATTTTTTAAATTTGTTCGAATCCATCTGGGGTTGCTCTGAAATTAAATATTGCTTTTACAACAAAGAAAAACATTAAACTGGTATCCAAAAAATTAATTAACAAATAATAATATACATAAAAAGTATTATTTTTAAAAGAAAGCCATATTAAAAAAATACTTACCAATTTATGACTAAATTGTACGCTGAGATATAACACAAATTTTCCATATTCATCTGGAATTGAATATTAAGTTTTTTACATTGAATAATAAAAATTTCAATACACTTTCAATTTCAACATATTTTCCTAAATATTCTTAATAACTTTTTTCAAAACTACCCTTAAAATATTAATAACTTTCATTTAAAAGGTTTAATAAACAAACACTAATATATGTCTCAAAAATACAAAATATTCCATGCCTTTATATTTCCTTGTTGCACACAAACACTAATATATGTCTCAAAAATACAAAATATTCCATGCCTTTATATTTCCTTGTTGCACACAAACACTAATATATGTCTCAAAAATACAAAATATTCCATGCCTTTATACCCAGTGGTATAAAAATATTCCATTGCCGAAAAAGAGTGACGAAGTGGTCCCCTATTTGCCACCATTCATACTTTTGACGGGTGAAGTGGTATGCTCAGTGTTCCCTACCTCCTTTCATAGTCACTGGTAGATACTTCTTACAGGAGCGGGTGGTATCCCTAATTCGGCAGCTAAATTGCTACCTCATAGTACTGCATAAAACCATTTTTTTCTACGACAAACTTCGACCTCGTAATAACTCCTCACCACCTTTCGTGAGCTTATTCCCTACCGCAATGTGGACCGTCATTTCCTAAGGCTGGCTTTGCAATTTCTCTCTTTTGTATGAATAGTTGGGATATGGTTCTACCGCGAATGAGTTACGAAATTGTCAATTGTCTTGTATATACCATTTATAGGAGGATGTGGTATCCCTTATTCGGGGGTATAACGCGGCGGAATTTAAAAGAAAACCCTTTTAGAGTGGCATTTCCCTACCTCTTTGTCAACGAATCATCAAAAAATATATACAAAATTGAGCATAGGCATTTCAATGAATCATAATGCAGACACGTTCATTCGAGTTTTGTATTTCATGTTAAGTAAAATTCTTAAGGCTTTATCAGATCAAACGTTGGCCGAACGTTCCGATTTTATTTTTGAGACTTCTACCATATGATTGGTATATAACATTTTGTTGCAAAAATATCGGTTCAGGAATCTTGGTATAAACCGGTGGAAGCAAAATCATCATATTTAGCCCTGGATTTGGTTCGTATACTCTCCAGTTAGTTTTGCATTTTATATCTGACATCCACCACATTTTTAATTTCTTATTTTATGGCTCAGTAAGTACCGCCTTCGAATCTGGGATAAGTAGGGCGACTTTTTGGAATGTTATATAAAAATCATTCAAATAAAAGTAGTGTTTACGACGCATAATGCGATAACGAAATGGGGTTACCCACATGTCGTCTACAATGGACGGCCGCTATGGCCACCAATTAAGGGTACCACTAGGAGATAAAAAGGGTAGGTGGTACCGTAGGTGGACCCTGGTAAACGTGCTGACTGATATCTAAATTTATTGAACAGAATATTGTGTTACCATAGTAACCACAGGTAAATAAACATTTTCAGACATTTTAGTTAATTTTATGTTGTTTAGAAGAATAGTCGAGGATTTTCCCTTTTTTATTGCGTTGAAATTGTAATTAGAATTTAATTGTTAATGGAAGGTAAGTATGTTGCTTCTTTGAAACAAAAACAATTTTAGGGAGCTTTCTAACTTTAAATCTAGGCTTTTTAAATTTAGGACACAAATCTTGGAAATTTGCGTCCTTCAGTCAAAGCAGTAGGTCTTTGAAGTAAGGCGAATTTTCCTTAAAGTAAAGAAAAAACATTTTTATATTGAATATTGAATGTTTAGATTTAAGATATAAGGGTAAATCCAAAGTAAATGACCCCTACGGGCATATCAACTTTAAAAATCAACACCCTAAAACGCTTAGATTGTAATGATTTTTACAGTACTCATATCGAATAAAAGTAGGCAAGAATTATGCAATAGAATATGACCACCAATCAAGGGTACCACTATGTTTATTATTTTTAAATTTATCGTAGTAGGCGTGTGTATATTTTTTTCTGCTCTGTATGTATCTTATATTTTTTCTTTTGTTACTTCAATAATCGAATTCAAATATAACACAGCGCACAAACTTTCATTGTTGGTTTGGATTTTGCTGTGACAAAAAAGGTAATAATGAGGAAGCGAAATTTAAGACGATTAATCAAAGCGGATCGGGAGGAATTTTTGAAAAAATTTAATAAAATTGGACAGCCCAATAAAAAAATTGAAACAAAAAATACTGAAAATGGTGAAAATAGTGACGTAGTGAAATTTTTGAATATATTTAACCAAATTGGAAAAAATAATGAAGTGCGGGTTTTCAATGAAAATGATTTTTGTTTTAATAATGAAAATGACAAAAATAAAGAAATTTTATGTGAAAGAAATAATAAAACAAAAAGAACATTAACTGAAAAATTAAGGACGTGGTTTGTGCAGCATAGACCTTCACGACGATGTGCAGAAGGTTTATTAAAAGTTCTTAAAGAGGAAAATATTTGTGTTGATAAATTTTACGATTTTAAAGAAGATAAAAGACCAAATATAAAAACTATATGTGGTGGATCATATATGCACCTGGGGTTTGCTAGAACTTTAAGTAAAATATCCAAAATCGTGGGACTGCCAAACAAACTCGCTTTGGACATTAATATAGACGGATTACCACTGTTTCGAAGTTCTCGAACTCAGCTTTGGCCAATTCTTATCAGATTAAATAATGTGGAGTCCAAACCGATTTTTCCAATAGTGGTTTTCTTGGGCAAAAGTAAACCTTCAACTTGTGAAGATTTTCTAAGTGATTTTATTTTAGAAATGCAAAGTGTTAACAAAGCCGGTTTGGAAATAGATGGACAACGAGTTTACTTTGAAATTAAAAGCGTTATTTGCGACGCACCTGCTAAAGCATACATAAGTTGTATACCTGGACACACTTCAAGCCATGGGTGCTCCAAGTGCACACAAATTGCAAAAAAAAATTAATGGGGTCCTCACATATGAATCTGTTTCTAGGGATTTAATAAATGACGAAGATTTCGATGAAAGAAAATATGCACGGCATCACATACCGAAATATTTGCAAAGAAAATCTCCATTGGAAAAGCTTGGGCTTGGCATGATAAAACAACTTCCCCTCGATTGCATGTATCTCATAGATTTGGGTGTGACGCGTAAATTTTTACTTCGATTGTTACAAAATAAAGTATCTTGTCAACAAAAACTAAATTTTGAAAAAAATGTGTCTGAAAAAATTCACAGCTTTAGATCCTTTATTCCTTTTGAATTTGCTAGGAAACCAAGAGCTTTGGACGAAATAAAGAACTGGAAGGCTACGGAGTACCGACAATTTTTACTCTATACCGGAATTGTTGCTTTAAAAGGGGACGTAAATGAAGATATATACTATGAATTTCTTTTACTACACTGCGCATATAGATTCATTTGCTGTCCCAAACAACGCGATAGTAATTTAGAAAATGCTCAAGCTTTATTAGATCTTTTTGTTTTAAATTTTTCAGCAATGTTTGGGGAAAATAGTGTTTCATACAATGTACACAATTTGCTACATGTGAAAGATACTGTTTCACATCTCGGTGATCCCATATCAAATTCTGCATATGGGTTTGAAAATGAATTACAAAGTATAAAAAAATGTATAAAAAGTCCTGTCAAGATACTTGAACAAATATATAGGCAACAATCAGAAAAAAATTTTGTTGTATCTGAAAAATTAGTAGGTTTCTCAGAAAAAAGGAATGGAATAATTACATACAGCTTTCGGGGATGTACTTTAAGTACTTCAAGCCCTAACAACTTGTGTTACTTACACAATAGTATACCAGTAGAAGTTGTATCTTTTAATCAACGGGACAAAACTTTTGTTGGACGAAAATTTAATAACTTGACAAACTTTTTTGTAGAACCCTGTGAATCTATCAATTTAACCGATGTCGAATCGAAATGTGAACTCGAAACGTTCCCATTAGAAGAGTTGGATTGTAAGGGAATTGCTATTCCGTATAATGAAAAACTAGTAATACTGCCTTTATTACATAGTGCATTATAATTTTCACAACCGCTTATTTAAAAATAATAATTTAATAATCAAAAACCAAATTTAAAAATCATTCAGATATTTGTAAAACTAAAAAAATCGTCTATTTTTCGTTAATCCTAGTAAAAAGATCAAAAATGTCTGATAACAGAAGCCCCCCTCGCAAAATAAAACGCCAAAATTGCAATTGTGGCGAATTAAAAGAACAAATAAAAAAGCTGAGAGAAGATCTTCAAAAACGAGATGCTTTATTACAAGGTAAGTATAAATAAAAAAATAATGACCAACTAATTTTTTAAGTACTTCTTTTCAAATTTTTCTTTGTACAACTATAATAAAAATTAATATTTTTACAAATTTATTGCAGAACAAGTGAAATTCCTGGCCGAAGAGATTGCCAAGCAAAGTTCAATATTAAAGGCCATACACTCCAGAGAAAACGACGTGGATGCCTTAAAAAGAATGTTCCCGATAAATACAGAAGAAAAGCTACGGGAAGTTAACGAATCAATATTGGCAGAAAATAGACAAGAATATGTTAGTATCTTCCGGTAAATTTAAAAATACTGTATATAATATAATATTTATAATTTTAATAGATTCAAACCTTGAAAGGACTTATTGAACCAAATGGTATCAAGAAAAATTTGAGAAGTATTTTAATGCCGCAGATAACGTACGATTACAACGTCGATGGAGTGCAAGGGAAAAAATCTCTCAAAGGTTTATGTAATTTTTACAGTGTATTAATAGGTAACTGAATATTTTTATAATTATTTGGTAATTTTTAAAGTTATTTCTATACTAATTAACTCACAAATTTGTAGATTCTATTCAGTGTAGTGGATCTGGAAAGCCGGAAGAGGAATTGCGGAAAGCAATACAGCTGCAAAAGAAGCGTCACTTTAAAAGTATTTCGATTTCAAAAATAAATAAAAATTTGCCACAATGCCCTAAATAATATATTCGTAAATATTTGATTAGCATAAGATTTTATTTTAGGTTTTGTTTTCTTTTTTTAATTTTTCTTTCTATAATATACTGGATTGAATTTTTGTTTTGTTATGTATACATAGTTTTTTTGTTGTTTTTTATATATATTTTTTACTTTACTACTTTACTTTAATTTGAATTAATTTTGTATTATTTTAATCTTTTAACTAAATATATAAACAAAAAATATAAATGTATATATAAACTAAACAATGAAAATATAATTTTATAAATGGGCGGTAAAAGAAAACTGTTAATACGATGGCTAAATGGCGATACCCCTGTGGTATCTACTAAGAGCTACCATCACATGTGGTGCCTACAATAGACAGGTGCCTTGGGCACCAATGTGCGGTACCACTATGAGCTGAACGGAGTAGGTGCCGCCGTAGGTGGTCCCCCGTAAACGATGTGGGATCGATAGACCCCTTCCTAGGACAAGCCCATGTTAAATTCGCCACCCAAATGCATGTAAAAGGTATTGTGTAGGACCAGGGGTAGTGCCTAAAGGGCTAGCGAATATACAGGCTTTTCGTTGATCCCTCACACCACTGGGTATTTCCTTGTTGCACACATGCTTAAAAGATGCAACAGCCCACACCAACGCCAACTATACAACTGAAGCATGCTAAACAAAACCAAGCAAAGCCAAAACATTCCTACAACAACAAAAACACATGTGCCTTTATTGAAAACAACACCTCATCCAGCCAAATAAACCATCCGCGAATAACAAACACACACACACTCAAACCACTAAATGAACAAAAATAAAAACAACCCCACGCTAATGTATACACAACAGGGATGGAAAATGCAGTACTATAGTACTTTTTTCAATACTTTTTCACCCCGGTCAGTACCGTAGTACCCCCGCGAATGATTTAGTACCTTTTGTGTAGACATTTTTGAGTCGATATCAGATTTATGGTACAATAGCTTTGACAAAATATTTTAATATTTTGAGAAAGTCTTTATCAATCTTATTTGCTAATAGTCTTTTACAAATATTGCAAAACAGACATGTTCATGTGGGAAGAAAATCTCGATTTTGTAAAAGACATAGTCAAAAACAGGATTTTATTGAACTTCAAGAATGTTTTAGTCGAAAAAAGAATGCGATTCTATATTATCGATTTTTTATTTCGGTAGAAAATGTTGTCAAAATTTTATTTCTATATAGAATTTTTGCAAAATTTTATTTTTATAGAAAATTTTGTCAAAATTTTATTTCAATTGAAAATTTTGTACAAATTTTATTTCTATAGGAAATTTTTGCAAAATTTTATTTCTATAGAAAAAATTTGCAACATTTTTTATCTACAGATTTTTTTTGCAAAATTTTATTTCTATAAAAAATTTTTGCAAAATTTTATTTCTATAGAAAATTTTTGCAAAATTTTATTTATATAGAAAATTTTGTCAAAATTTTATTTTCTTTAAAATTTAGTCTCTTGACAATAATTTTCCAGTGAAATTTAGTAAAAAGTACCTTTCCGCTCAAAAAATACCTTTTTTGTACTTTCTTAAAAATTGTATTTTCCATCCCTGATACACAACAAAACTCAAGTAACATCATCTTTACATTAATCACATTCCACTATGGCGATAAAGATCTCTGTACTATGCATTAGTTCATCGCATCTGCTGACAATTTACTCTTAGAATAATATTCGTAAAGGCACACCAGTTTATGAACGATGAAACGTTTAACTTAAAATTTGCAAAAACTTCGTGAAATGTTATCTACCATTTTTGACGAAAATATCTATAAATTTAATTACATGTGAACTAAAAATATTTCATTGGGTAATTTTTTACCAACAATTATTAACTATAGGAATTGTCAGTAAGAAATTGCTATCCACTTTCAAGTTCATTTTTCGTAAAAAATTATTTTCTCATACAAAAAAAATCTTATAGTAAATTGCACTTATTATATAGAAAATACTTTACATTTCACAAGTAGTTTTATAGCATGACAAACGAATTTTTAACTACCAGTTAAGAAATTTTTTAAGGAAATTTCCATCGTAATTTGTAGGCCATGGACTAAACGATTGCTACTAAGAATTTGTAAAATTTCCTTTCGAGTAGTTAATTTTCGTTGAAGATACGAAAAATGAACTAAAATTCGGGAAAATTCTTGTAATAATTATTGTAAAAATCTTCTTAAATTTACGAGACACTTTTTTTTCTGTGTAGTCAATGTTGCCAGGGAATATGTTCTGTTTACCCTACAAGGACAAAAAAAGTTCCCTACTTTCCCATACATTCCCAAACAATTTTCCCTACTATATTTTTCGTTAAATTTAAAACATGAACCTTATTATCTTAAAACATGAATATGCAACGTACATAACTTAGAATATAAATTTGTATTACCACCACGGTTGCCACAGTTGGTAGAATTCTACCCAAATTAGTAACCTTTTTCGTTAAATCTCTATAAAAATAAAATTTTGGAAAAAGTTCCTATAAACAAATTTTTGTGAGAAATTTTTCTATAGAAATAAAATTTTGACAATAAATTGTATAGAAATAAAATTTTGAGATAATTTTTTATAGAAATAATATTTTGAAAAAAATTTCTATAGAAATACAATTTTGACAAAATGTTCTATAGAAATAAAATGTTGACAAAATTCTCTACAGGAATAAAGTTTACCACACATTGTAAAAGATCAAGCCTTGCCGGCTTCTAATTTCTTCCTCTAGAGCCACCAAAATGTAAAAATTATTACAAATTGTGTTGAGTGAAAATGTCCTACATTGTGGCCCTACGTCCCTACAAGACGCTAAATATTAGAAAAACCCTACATATAGGGAATTTCCCCTACTTCTAGCAACACTGGCTGTGTTGATATTGCACCTACGGAGTTAGTATGCCACTAATATTGAGCCCAGAAAATCGTTAAATTAGTGTGGGTAATAAATACAAATTTGTAAAAATGGAGCAATATTCTTATGTAAGAGCGACAAGAACATATAAGTACGATCGGCTAGTACATCAAAATTTAAAATTTGAGTAACATTGGTTAATAAATAAGAGTACTATGGTCAAATTTGGGATAATCGAGCGATTCATATATATGGAAGCTATATCTAAATCTGAACCAATTTGCATAATATTTTGCGGGTTTTATTAATACCACAAAAGGTTACCTTGTGCAAGATTTGAGTAAGATCAGTTAAGAAATGAGGCCTGTATGGTCAAACATAAGGTTATTAAGGGCGAATTTTTCAAAATCGGGTGATACATATATGGGAGCTATATCTACATCTGAACCGATTTCGATGAAATTTTGCACATCTAGTAAGTACCATAGAGGACTGGATCTAGCCAACTTTTAGTAAGATCGGTTAATAAATAAGGGTTCTATGGCCAAATTTGGGAACATCGGGCTATACATATATATGGGAGCTATATCTAAATCTGAACCGATTTCGATGATTTTTTGCACATATAGTTAGAGCTATAGAAGACTACATTTAGCCAAGTTTGAGTAAGATCGGTTGATAAATAGGGGTTTTATGGCCAAATTTAGAAAAATCGGGCGGTACATATATATGGGAGCTATATCTAAATCTGAACCGATTTCAATGATTTTTTGCACATATGGTAAGTTCTAGAGAAGACTACAGTTAGCCAAATTTGAGTAAGATCGGTTGATAAATAGGGGTTTTATGCCCAAATTTAGAAAAATCGGGCGATACATATATATGAGAGCTATATCTAAATCTGAACCGATTTGGATGAAATTTTGCAGACTTGAAGGGCGATGGAAAAGAATACCTTTTGCCAAATTTGGTGACGATCCGTTTGAAAAAAAGCGCAACGTAACCCCATTTGTCGAAATCGGGCGATACATATATATGGGAGCTATATCTAAATTTGATCCGATTTCTTCCAAATTCAATAGCGTTCGTCCTTGTGCCCAAAAAAACTCCCTGTACCAAATTTCATCAAAATCGGTTAATAATTGCGATCGGAATCCTGTGAACAACAAATACATGGACAGACGGACGGACACCAAGCGCTAGATCGACTCAGGAGGTGATTCTGAGTCGATCGGTATATATTTTATGGGGTCTAAAATCAATATTTCTGGTAGGCACATTTTTTGGCCGATCAAACTTATTATACCCTGACCACTATGTGGTTTAGGGTATAAATATTTAATAAAAAAAAATGCCGCTGGTGAGTTTTGAACCAGCGTTCTTTATTTTTTCATTCATTATAATAAAGAACATCTCAGGAAATAGTTAGAATGTCATTCCGTGGTATCATAATTGGTTCATATCACAAACATTTGAATAGACGTTTTGATGCATCGTGTTCAATGGCGTTTGTGGCTAAGTGTGCTAAGGAGTTCGTTATGGTGCCAATAAACCCAGGTTCAACCCCCGGTGGAAGCGAAGAAGTTTTCCAATTTGTAAAAACTAGATAAAAAGAAAGTATAGGTGTAGCAAATAGGTGTAGCATACTGATAGAAATAAAAAGTGAAATTGGAAAAATTTTTTTTTTTTGTTAAATTTCTTCATCCAAATTAACTTCAAAGGCACAACTTCTAAAGCAATGCAAACGACCCAAAAATGGATTACTTCCGTCCTATGACAAGCCCATGTAAAATTCATTGGAGATGATCCAAGTTTGCAGTACTTCCGGATCACAAATTGGAGATCCAAACTACTTTTTTTGCAATCTCTTTTTTTGCTGGGCAGTAATGTTCTTTTGCATCGGATGGAAAGCAGTTCATTTTTCTTTCATTTGACCATATAACTTATTTCCAGTCATCAACTGTCCAATCTTTGTGGGCCTAACTGTCTATTCTATTTAATATAGATTGAAAAATGTGAGAACATGCACTCGGTTTTGCTCCCCACTATATGTATAATGTGGGGTTAAAGCGAATTTTCATTGAAGTCTTTAAATTGAATTATTTTTCATTCTTCAGTACTATATTCTGGGACTTTGTTGGTGGATGAACAGAAAGAAAATGCATTGCAACTTCCGTTATACATCGGCATAAAGTAGATTTACATTTCAATGCGAAGACTTAGTAACCAAAATCTCTATTTGAGGATAATCCAGACGAAAGCAAACAGAAATAAAGGGTGATTCTTTTGAGGTTAGGATTTTCATGCATTAGTATTTGACAGATCACGTGGGATTTCAGACATGGTGTCAAAGAGAAAGATGCTCAGTATGCTTTGACATTTCATCATGAATAGACTTACTAACGAGCAACGCTTGCAAATCATTGAATTTTATTACCAAAATCAGTGTTCGGTTCATTTCATCATTGAATTTTATTACCAAAATCAGTGTTCGGTTCATTTCTGGTTGAATGGCTACGTAAATAAGCAAAATTGCCGCATTTGGAGTGAAGAGCAACCAGAAGCCGTTCAAGAACTGCCCATGCATCCCGAAAAATGCACTGTTTGGTGTGGTTTGTACGCTGGTGGAATCATTGGACCGTATTTTTTCAAAGATGCTGTTGGACGCAACGTTACGGTGAATGGCGATCGCTATCGTTCGATGCTAACAAACTTTTTGTTGCCAAAAATGGAAGAACTGAACTTGGTTGACATGTGGTTTCAACAATATGGCGCTACATGCCACACAGCTCGCGATTCTATGGCCATTTTGAGGGAAAACTTCGGAGAACAATTCATCTCAAGAAATGGACCGGTAAGTTGGCCACCAAGATCATGCGATTTGACGCCTTTAGACTATTTTTTGTGGGGCTACGTCAAGTCTAAAGTCTACAGAAATAAGCCAGCAACTATTCCAGCTTTGGAAGACAACATTTCCGAAGAAATTCGGGCTATTCCGGCCGAAATGCTCGAAAAAGTTGCCCAAAATTGGACTTTCCGAATGGACCACCTAAGACGCAGCCGTGGTCAACATTTAAATGAAATTATCTTCAAAAAGTAAATGTCATGGACCAATCTAACGTTTCAAATAAAGAACCGATGAGATTTTGCAAATTTTAGGCGTTTTTTAAAAAAAAAAAAGTTATCAAGCTCTTAACAAATCACCCTTTAGAACAACTGTAAGTTTCTTAGCGCTAGAAAAGTGGGGAAAAGAGATATACATAGTTGCTAGGACATCAACATTATCATCAGTAGCAGACTGGAACATATTTGCTTTAATGGCTTGCCTTTCTATTAGCATTTTTATGAAACATTTAAAATAATATCAGTCCATTACTCTCGTTGAATGTGTTTTTGGAGTTTGTGTGTGTTGGATGTTGATGTTGCATTTGACACACTTCTGGACATTCCAGCTGGACACACAGATCCATTTAGTCCAGCTCAGCTCAGTTAAGCTTAGTGTGGTTTAGTTTTAGTGGTCTTAGCGTTGGGTTTGTTGTTGATGCCATTAACATTTCATTATTATTACAGATGCTGCCTTCATTGATGGTGGTGGCACCGTTGGTGTTGGAAATGGTGGTGAATCCATAGGCAGCATTACCGGCAATGTTGGTGTTCCTGCTGTGGCCTCAGCTTCTGCCACTGGACGACTGGGCTCTTCATTATCATCTGAAACAGAGCGACCACGTATATTTCGCAATAGACACCATCACGAGCAACACTGGGGGCCATTTTTTGAGCAGCCACTCAACTCGACAACCTCGGGCGATAATAGCATCACAACGGCTCATCTTTATACGGAAGCTGTCCTCAATTGTCGAGTTGGAATGCTAAAGGACAAAACGGTACGTAGAACTTTTATTTAAATCAAAATAAAAGAAAAATATTTTGTGCATTTTGCACTGTGGACCGCAACTAAGGAATTACAAAAGTGTATAAACTAAGAGATTTCTTCAAATTCATTTTTATTTATTATTATTATTTTTTTAATTTAATCGTAAAACGAATATTTGCCTGATCTTAGATGTTATAATCTCATTTGCAACGGAAGAATCTTTCAAAGATTGATTTAGTTCCCTCACCACCTTGTGACCATATAGTGATTGCAGTTATACCTATACCTAAAAATTCAAAAACTTCATAGTAGAACATTTTTATCGTACTTGAGTACCTTTTAAGTGATATTCTTCCAAAGTCAACATTTACCATGAATCCACTCTGACAGATATTGCAAATAAAGCAAAGAATATTGAGGTAATTTTTAATTCGAATCTTACCAGTTCGGTTTGCTTCAATCTACGGAAGAGTATATTCAGATCTCAAAAAATCTATGGACTACCCAAAACCCTAACACGACTGAATATTAGAATATTATATATTACATTACAATTCCTTGAACTCTTCTGTAAAAAAAAACAAAAGGAAACTTTAAACTACTTTTCACAACACAGTACGATACGTTTATGGTTTAAAAAGATTTGACAGAATCTCACTACACTACTCACCACTAATTCCAAACCTGCCATTGGAAAAATACTTAATGGACACCAGTAAACCATCGTACCCACACTGAAAAAGATATTGTCGTGAGACTAACGATTTCTTCTCCTTCTTCTCCTTTCGAACCATTTTGCTTAGAATATGTATTAGACACATTTATCTGATGTAAAGTCTTTTTTTTCTTGTCGAAAAGTCAATAAACTTTTCAATGAAGTCGTTTTGTTCTTAAATTATGTGATTTTACTTAAAAACTGAAATCTTTGCATGGAAGCAAATTTAGTTTTACTAAGGAAAGTTTGGATTAATAAAATAACAGGTTGGCTGATAAGTCCCCGCTCTGACACATAGATGGCGTCGCTAGTATTAAATGTATATTATTTTTATATAGTACCCACCTTCAAATGATTCGTGTCAAAATTTGACGTCTGTAAGTCAATTGGTTTGTGAGATAGAGCGTCTTTTGTGAAGCAACTTTTTTTATTGTGAAAAAATGGAGAAAAGGAATTTCGTGTTTTGATAAAATACTGTTTTCTGAAGGGAAAAAATACGGTGGAAGCAAAAACTTGGCTTGATAATGAGTTTTCGGACTCTCCCCTAGATAAATCAACAATAATTGATTGGTATGCAAAATTCTAGCGTGGTGGAATGAGCACGGATGGCGGTGAACGCATTGGAAAGGCGTGGTTACCGACGAAAACATAAAAAAAATCCACAAAATGATTTTGAATGACAGTAAAAGGAAGTTGATCGAGATAGCAGAGGCCTTAAAGATATCAAAGGAACGTGTTGGTCCTATCATTCATCAATATTTGGATATGCGGAAGCTCTGTGCAAAATGGTTGCCGCTCGAGCTCACATTTGACCAAAAACAGCAACGTGTTGATGATTCTGAGCGGTGTTTGCAGCTGTTAACTGGTACTACACCCGACTTTTCCGTCGATATGTGACAATGGATGAAACATGGCTCCATCACTACACTCCTGAGTCCATTCGACAGTCGGCTGAGTGGACAGCGACCAGTGAACCGTCTCCGAAGCGTGGAAAGACTCAAAAGTCCGCTGGCAAAGTAATGGCCTCTGTTTTTTTTTTTTGATGCGCATGGAATAATTTTTATCGATTATCTTGAGAAGGGAAAAACCATCAACAGTGACTATTATATGGCATTATTGGAGAGTTTGAAGGTCGAAATCGCGGCAATACGGCCCCATATGAAGAAGAAAAAAGTGTTGTTCCACCAAGACAACGCACCGTGCCACCAGTCATTGAGAACGATGGCAAAAATGCATGAATTAGGCTTCGAATTGCTTCCCCACCCACCGTATTCTCCAGATCTGGCCCCCAGCGACTTTTTCTTGTTCTCAGACCTCAAAAGGATGCTCGCAGGGAAAAAATTTGGCTGCAATGAATAGGTGATCGCCGAAACTGAGGCCTATTTTGAGGCAAAACCGAAGGAGTACTACCAAAATGGTATCAAAAAATTGGAAGGTCGTTATAATCGTTGGATCGCTCTTGAAGGGAACTATGTTGAATAATAAAAACGAATTTTGACAAAAAATGTGTTTTTCTTTGTTAGACCGGAGACTTATCAGCCAACCTATTACATTTGTTGATTTTTTGTATCTTGACGACAAAATTAAAAGTGATAAAAAATAAAAGATGTCTTTCAATACTTTATTTTATAGACTTGAAACATTGCATAATTTCTACTTGAAGTCGAGTTTGAATTTGATAAATTAAGTTGTCGTTAGCACTTTTTTAAAACACTTTGTTAGCACATTAATAAAACAGCAGGAAAAACTAATACATTCAAATTTGTTTCATAGAGAATTGCGTATTAAAGGTATCCTCGCCGCTCGATATCAACACTTAATGCATTAAGGTGGGTATTAAGTTCGAGTTTAGCCGCTAAAATCGTCATTTTTTCACGATTACTTTTCCTTAATAATCCATTTTAAAGAAGAGAAACTTTATGACAATTTGCTTTGAGCTATTCCCCCATCGAGTTATAATAAATATGTATAATATTATGCCTTTTTTTACTGATTTAGTTTTCACTTTAGCGGCTAAACTCGAACTTCATACCCACCTTTAGTGTAAAGACTATATATTTGCAACAATTTTTTTTAATTAAAACAAAAATCAATCACAAAAATTAAAAGTAGCAATTATTTTTAAATAGAGTTTTGGTGATTGATCACGAAATTAATTGATAATTGTATCAAATAATTTCGTGATTGAATCCAAAAATATTTTTTTTGTGTGTTGACAAGCGAAGCGATATATATTTTCACTAGTAAGAAGTGAAGTATTTTCTTTTTTTCTATGTAGCAAAAATATATTTTCGGAGGGCATCTTCCCGGGCCAAGCCTAAAAAAATTAGTTCATTTCCTTCCATTTTCGTACATCCTTGAATGGCAATGAGAAGCGCTCTCCTTTTTGAAGAACATTTAAATACTTACTTTTTGGAAATTGGCAGGAGATGGGGAGGATTGTCAAAGGACGTAAATAAAAATTTGCATATTTTTTATATAAACCGTTAAAATAAAGTATTTAATTTATTTCAACTTTCATGCCACCATTAAAATTTCACTCATGTTATCCGATATGCATTAAATTGGAAGTGTTGGTAGTGGGTGTCGTAGGGATCCTAACCGGAATCGTTAAGGCGAATTGTAGAGCCGACTTTTTCAAAATTTGGAACATTGGGTGTTTTAAAATGTTTTGCGATGGTTACTATATTAAACAATATGTTCGATATCGTCTATTCATACACTCAAATATTATACAAATATTTGCATCATATTCTCTTTCTAAACCAATGTCGACTTTTTGAATATTTCATTAAATCGTTCGATGTAGAGATTTCCTGGTAAATTTGAATATAATACCACACCCTCAAAAAAAAAAAAATTCACCTCTGCAACATATACTCTCAAATATATTCTGCTTCAAGCATATATTTTCAGAAATTGTGAAAACTTATTTTATGTTTCACCCTAAGCATTTGGTTTTTAAGGCTCCGCACAGAGAATACAGATTGGTTGTAGCAACCGAATTTATAGCCAACCTCCTTTTGGCAGTTATAGCAACTACCAAAAGGCAGTTGTGTCTCCCAACTATTCGGTCAATACAACTAATACAACATAAGCTATTGGTTGTGTAAACCGATGGCAGTTGTGTTATCCAGCCTTATTATACTGGAAACCGTATTAAAATAAATTTTTTTCCTCATAATATATATTTTATTTAGATATGTTTAAATATATTAATATACAGATACATATTATTTATCAAATAAAGAAAGTGCAGCTTTCTTTGTCCATTCTGTTGTCCATTAAGCAATAAACAAACGGGATAACAGCCAAGCTAATTTAATTCCTTATTTAAGTGGGCACGGGTGATATATACCATACCACGATTTGAGGATTTGATTTCTTCTGCGCTTTACGTTCTTCCTGTCTGTACCTCTGGCCGTATTTTTTTTTTTTTATTTGAATTAAAATGTGTAATGTCTACACGTCTTCTTCAACTACTATAAATTGGAAATAACAAAATGACATTTGAAAAATATTTCACATGTCATTCGGTTATGAAGGCCGTATGTACCTGATGACTACTGAATGACTGTTGTGGAATTTATTTATGGTTGGTCGTATGAACCGATTTAAACTAAAATTTTTTATAGGTGATACATTTGGTTGCTACAACTATTTGATTATTATGAAAATAGATAATCTATTGACATGTTCGCCAAATGGTAGGGAAGATTGCAAAATGATTTTGAATATAGCAATAAGGTTGACACAACTGATGAATAACTACTAAAGTAGAATTTTCATAACTACAACCGATATACAACCAATCTCTTCTCTGTGTGCGTATACGCAATGTGCAATTGAATACTGTTTAAAGTTAAATTTATCAAAAAAGAGTTTTTTTAATTCGCTTTTTACAAAAATTTGTAACTTTACTTCCAAACGTATATTTTTACAAAATGATCGTTGATCAAAAAATTCGTTTGGAATGAAGGAGATTGAAGGTTTTATTTCTGTACTTGTAACCAAATACCCCCTAAAATCTATTCTAAATACCGACATGAAACACCCCGTAGAACACTCCTTAAATCAATAGACCCAGATCACTCCAAGATAAACGACGAATATATCGAGGTATTAAAATAACAATATACTGTCACTATAATCATTCAAATAATTTACTTTTCTAAAAGCCAACCTTAAAAAAACTGTACACTGTGTCTGATTTTTATACCGACATCTTCATATTGCTTTGCTCCTTTAGTTTTTCTTTTGTTTTCTTAAGTATCTTAAATATCATCATTTTTAGTACCAGCATCAGCAATGTTATCATCATCGTTTTGACTATAACTTGCTAACGATATGTTGCAATACACATGCACAAACACACACACACACACATAGCAATTGGCATGTATATGCACTTGTATTCACATCGGTGAAAGGAAAAGCGAAATGAAAGCTCTCAAGTCATAAGTGGTAAAGGGGGAAATGAAAGCAGTGGGGAACTTAAAATCCAAAAGGAAGTTGACAAGGGAAAACAAACAAACAAACAAAACGAAATGATGCGAAAACTGGCAGAGTGGAAATGCTCTCAGAAAGAAGGAGCAAGAATAAGAGGCATTTGTCATATATTAAAATTCATAAATAACACAATGTTGCCCCCAAAAGTCAACTCCAAGGAGATGACACTCCGTTACAAAATGTTCCAATTGTTCCACTGCATCCCATTGCTTTCCTATCCGACTTCACTTCCTATGTCATCTCCTGTCAGAGAGAAGCAAGAGCTTGCGCTATCCCTACCCAATTGAAGCAGATGTAGTTGTTATTGTTGTACTTTTCAGTGAAACGGAAAAATTTTTCATTCACTGGAAATCCATTAATGCTTTAAAACCTCCCAACGAAACAAAACAACAGAAGGAAATGAAGATGAAGAAACAAAAAAAAAACTCACAAAGCAATGATGATTACGATGACAACGAAACAAAAGAAAATGAAATGAAAACATTAGAGATCAACTGTGTGGGAGGGATGATGTGGAAACCGGAAATTGTACATGTGTGTATGGAAATATTTTTTTCGTTTGCGAACAACTTTTCTACTTCTCTACTGCTGCGAGTCCTTAAACCCCCTTAAGACAACTCCAATTTGACTAAAAGCTTAGTCCTTCTTAAGGAAGCAGACCTGACAGAAATTACTTGAGAAGTTAGATATCTGCTATGGTGACAGAGGGTTAAGGCAAAAACAAAACATTCCCACTTTTGTGTATTTCTAGAACTGCTGATGTTCTCAAAAGTCAACAAATACAGTAATGCAAATGAAAGAATATTTACGAATTGAGTAAAGTTATTAAAATTGAAATGAGAAGAAGGTAAAAGACTTTGTTGCATTCCATTGACATTTTATGTGTTCTCGTTTCGCATGGATTGTAAGTGAATTAAAATGCAAATGGAACTACACGCCCATAGATGCTTCCGATGAAACATTCACTAGTTAATATAACCAGCTTTAGTAGAAGGTAATATAGACTCAAAATACCTTGTCACGAAATCAGTATTAAAGAATATTTTTTAACACAACGTCTCATGACGCGCCGCCGTTCTAGTTATTTATGGCTAAGGAACATTTTCTCAACGGCGGGACCATTATTTAGTAAAACCAAATCGCAAAAGTAAAGTACGGTCCACCAGCGAACTATCAAACAATGCACGGGATAAAGAATGCGAATATGTTCAAGAGCGTAAACTACTTAGAGGGCATAAATTTGATCGCGGACGTGATTTTTTCGTGAGCGTAAAATGTGGCAGGGTGTTTTTATTCAGTATTGCCTAGACTATTCAGTTCATTGTAATAGCACATTAACTAAAAATACCCATTACGTATAAACTAGAAGTTTTTTACCGTTGAACCCACCAGTTTATTTTCTCCTGTTGAACCAACCATTCCGGAACCTTTAGCAGACTGCTTAAGTTAACTTTTTCGAGGTCCGTCAGTTATCTAAAGCTACATACCCCTAAGATTCGCTTACGCCTCACATAAATTGCAAGACACTCGAATTGATTAATTGATTCCTTTTCCTCCGCATCATGACACATGCAATAGTCACTATTCATCACGGCAAACTAAATCCAATACGGGTTTTTGAGGGTCCAAAATACCAGCATATTTACAATTTCACGCAACTGGGATAAAAACTACGGGTATTAGAAGCCCAAGGAACTAAACGGGGGATTGGTCTATATGGGGACTATTCCAAAAACATGCATCGATCCTTAGATACTTCTTGTATTCCAAGTTCAGGCTAATATGATAAAAACTACGGATTCTAGAAGTCCAAGAAGTAAATTCGAGAGATCGATCTATATGGGAGCTATACCAAAACATGGGCCGATACTCACCATTTTCGGCACACCATTTTACGGTCCCAAAATACATCTAGATTTCCAATTTCAGGCAAATTGAATAAAAACTACGGTTTCAAGAAGAAAAATCGGGAGATCGGTCTATATGGGGGCTATACCAAAACCATGGACTGATACACCACTAGATTTCTAATTTTAGGCAAATTGGATAAAAACTAGGTTTCTAGAAGTTCAAGAAATAAAATCGGGAGATGAGTCTACAAGGGGCTATATCAAAATATGAACCGATACTCATCATTTGCGGCACACCTTTTTATGGTCCTAAAATACATCTATTTTTATAATTTCAACCAAATTGGATAAAAACTACGGTTTTTATCTAATTTTATCCGATCCCAAATAGGGAGGTAGGTTTATATGGGGACTATATCGAAACCTGGACCGATATAGCCCATCTTCGAACTTGATCTGCCTGCAAACAAAAAACGAATCTGTGCCAAATTTCAGTACCATAGCGCCATTATTGTTAGCTGTAGCGTGATTACAATAGACAGACAGACATGGTTACATCGTCTTACAATTTCTCCCTGATACTTTATATAGTCGGAAATCGATATTTCGATGTGTTATAAACGGAATGACAAACTTATTATACCCCCTTCACAATTCCACCACAATGGTGGTGGGTATGGTCAGGTTACTTGTCGGCAATGACTTCGAAAAGCTGTTAAAATGATTTCCTACCTTTAAAGAAAATTAATGTCTTAATTTATACATTGCAGCTGTGGAAGAGCTCTAAAACAACTTTCATTAAAAATTGCTTCAATATTTAAGGAAATGAAATTTTTAAATCCTTAAATAGCATTGGAAATCGCAATAAAATACATTTTTAGTAAAAGTTGCTATGCTAAAACTCATCAAAGGTATTTAGCAACGTTTTAGGATGCATCACAATATTCTGAATTTGTTCTATCAATTGGGTCAAACGAATATTTTCTACCGTAACCATTGTAGGAACAAAGAATAGAATATAAGTAAAATCACGACATTTTGATTTCTATTTCACGAATGGAACCATTTATGTTGATATTTTTACTAAATAAAGAAACTGAAATTTTTTACAATAAAATATTTGCCTCACCGCCTATAGGTTTTGGTGAGGCAGTCGGCAGCAATCAGAAAAAAATTAATTTTATATTTATACCCTAAACCACATGGTAGTCAGGGTATAGTATGATTTGCCAAAAAATGTGCCTACCTATATGTATCGCCTGATTTTCCCAAATGTGGCCATAAAACCCTTATTTATTACCCGATATTATTAAAATTTAGCAAAAGGTAACCTTCTGTGGTATCAACCAATCTTGCCAAATATCATCTAAATCGGTTCAGAATTAGATATATCTCCCATATATATGTATCGCCCGATTTTCAAAAATTTACTCTAATAAGCATATTAGTAGCAAAATAGCCTTATTTATTACCCGATCTTACTAAAATTTAGCACAAGGTAATCTTTTAGTGTATCAATCAAACTTGCCAAATATTATCAAAATCGGTTCAGATTTAGATATAGCTCCCACATATATGTATTGAACGATTTTGAAAAATTTGCCCCTAACAACCATATTTTTAACCATAGAGGCATCATTTTTATCAGATCTTACTCAAATTTAGCACAAGGTAACCTTCTGTGGTATCAATCAAACTTGCCAAATATAACCAAATTGGTTCAGATTTCAACAACACACAAGGAACATTCCATTATCTCTAGAATCAAAACAACCAACAACAGCATAAATGACGCAATAACAAACACAAACAATCATACGAGATATAACATACACAAAATGTTTCTAAAAATATATACAAATTTTTTTTTCCATACAAAATTTTTTCTTAGTAAATTGTCCAGTAAGATTTTTATATTGCCCATGTATTTTTATAATAGAATCAACGATGCATTAACTACTGTGTTGGAAATTTATTTAAGGAAAAATCCTTCCCATTTCGTAGGTAGTGAACTAAAAAACATTTACTGAATTTTTATAAGTTTTCCTTTAGCTAAGTTAATTTTCGTTGTGGTTACAAAAAATGAACTATATTACAGTAAATTTGTTGAACTATGTGGAAGTTAAAATGGTCCTTAAATTTACAAGACACTTTTTTTCTGTGCATAACCATCTACCCCTTTATATTCCTACATACTGAAATGGGGGTTATCTCCCACTCCTATACCATTCATATCGCACAACCAATTTTTACAAATTCAGTAGGGGTGGTTTAGGGTATGATATAGTCGGCCCCGCCCGACTTTCTACTTTACTCACTTGTTTTTATACCCTCCACCATAGGATGGGGGTATATTAACTTTGTATAAAGTATATATATTCTGGGTCGTGGTGAAATTCTGAGTCGATCTGAGCATGTCCGTCCGTCCGTCTGTTGAAATCACGCTAACTACCGAAAGAAACAAGCCATCGACTTGAAACTTGGCACAAGTAGTTGTTATTGATGTAGGTCGGATGGTATTGCAAATGGGCCATATCGGTCCACTTTTACGTATAGCCCCCATATAAACGGACCCCCAAATGGCTTGCGATTGCTCTAAGAGAAGCAAATTTCATCCGATCCGTCTGAAATTTTGTACATGGTGTTAGCATATGGTCTCTAACAACCATGCAAAATTTTTTTCATATCGGTCCACTTTTACGTATAGCCCCCATATAAACGGACCCCTACATTTGGCTTGCGATTGCTCTAAAAGAAGCAAATTTCATCCGATCAGGCTGAAATTTGGTACATGATGTTAGTATATGGTCTCTAACAACCATACATGGTGTTAGTATATGGTCTCTAACAACCATGCACAAATTGGTCCATATCGGTCCACTTTAACGTATAGCCCCCATATAAACGGACCCCCAAATTTGGCTTATTGTAATTTAAAATCCATCCTCATTGTAATTTAAAATCCTTAAAGAGTTTGAGTCATTCCACAGAATTTCCTTCAACTGGATTTTCCCCATACAAACTTATTTAGAAACGGCTTATGCCACAGATTCCCAATTGTGCTGTGTATTTGCACCAAGTTTTTATCCAACTGTCATGCTTGGCAAAACAAACCATTCCAGTCGTTTTGCTTTTTTGGTTCTTGCTTTTTCAAATTTGGCTTACGAGTGCTCTAAGAGAAGCAAATTTCATCCGATCCGGCTGAAATTTAGTACATGGAGTTAGTATATGGTCTCTAACAACCATGCAAAAATTGGTCCATATCGGTCCATAATTACATATAGCTCCCACATGGACCGATCCCCCGATTTAGCTTGCGGAGTCTCTAAGAGAAAAAATTTCATCGGATTTGGCTGAAATTTGGTGCATGGTGTTAGTATATGGTCTCTAACAACCATGCAAAAATTGGTCCACATCGGTCCACAATTATATATAGCCCCCATATAAACCGATCCCCCGATTTGGCTTGCGGAGCCTCTAAGAGAAGCAAATTTCATCCGATCCGGCTGAAATTTGGTACATGGTGTTGGTATATGTTCTCTAATGACCATGCAAAAATTGGTCCACATCGACCCATAATTTTATATAGCCCCCATATAAGCCTATCCCCAGATTTTACCTCCGGAGCCTCTTAGAGGAGCAAAATTCATCCGATCCGGTTGAAATTTGGTACGTGGTGTTAGTATATGGTCTCTAACAACCATGCCAGAATTGGTCCATATCGGTCCATAATTATATATAGCCCCCATATAAATCGATCCCAATATTTGTCCTCCGGAGCCTCTTGGAGGAGCAAAATTCATCCGATCCGGTTGAAATTTGGAACATGGTGTTAGAATGTGGTCTCTAACAAACACGCAAGAATTGGTCCCTATCGGTCCATAATTATATATAGCCCACAGATTTGATCTCCGGAGCCTCTTGGAGGAGCAAAATTCATCCGATCCGGTTGAAATTTGCAACGTGGTGTTAGTATAAGGCCGCTAATAACCATGCCAAAATTGGTCCATATCGGTCTATAGTTATATATAGCCGATCCCCAATATTGTCAAAATATTATTTCTATAGAAAATTTTGTCAGAATTTTATTTCTATAGAAAATGTTTTCCAAATTTTATTTCTATAGAAAACTTTTTCCAAATTTTACTTCTATAGAAAATGTTGTCAAAATTTTATTTTGTCAAAATTTTATTTCTATAGAAACTTTAAACTTAATTATATACGTATTTAATCGGCCTTTTTTAGTTTAATATATACCACGTATGTGGTATATATTACGATGTTAGGAAGTTTTAAGATACCTTGCCATCGGCTTCAGTAGAAGTTTCTACGCAATCCATGGTGGAGGGTACATAAGCTTCGGCCTGGCCGAACTTACGGCCGTATATACTTGTTTTTTTTTTTTTTTTTGTTTTTTTTTAATTGAAAATTATAAAATTGATTTTACATCCTTTTTCATGATGTAAAAACCATTTCATAAAGACTAACTTAAAAAACAATCTTTTCTGGTTCATTGCATTTTCCCTCACATTTTTCTCACTTCCACAAGGTTTTTTTAATTCTTAGCACCTGGAAGAACCGCGGACCATGCAATTTGTAAGCCAGCACACTATCCACTGAGCTACGTAGCTGTTATTGTCATCAATAGATAATTATCCGTATAAGTTATATAAATATAGCTTGCGGCAACCACGAGCCGATTAAACAAACTTTATTTAACAGAAACAAACATTTAGTTGGGCACCGTGGAGCAGTGGTTGCTACGTCCGCCTTGCATGCCAAAGGTCATGAGTTCGAGCCCTGCTTTGGCCGAAATTTTTTTTACATATATTCCAGATATGTTCGGAAAATTCCGAAAAGGTGTTCAACATTACATACTACTATATTAAAGTTTTACTACGAATTGTAAAATGTGTCTTATTAAAGACTTGATATAAACGAAATGGACTGTGTTGTTGATTCAAAAATATTTTTTTTATTGAAAAAAAAATAAAAATTTTGTAGCAAACGAATTTTTTGGTGATAAAAGTTTAAAATTTTCGAAGAAATTCAACAAAACAAAAACAAAAGAAAAACGTTTTCTGTACACGTTTTCCAAAGGTTTTTATTTCTTTGCGTGTAGGTAGAAAGTACTTCCTAACTCAGCAGGTGTGTTATCTATGGATATATGGCTAATCCCCCTTGGGGGTTCTCAGAATAGAAGAATTGATGCCATGAGGCAAGCGAGTATGACTGCTCTTTTCAACCTAACCTAGACTTGCCAAATTAACCAAATGATCTTATTGTCCCAATCCATCCTCATTGTAATTTAAAATCCTTAAAGAGTTTGAGTCATTCCACAGAATTTCCTTCAACTGGATTTTCCCCAAACAAACTTATCTAGAAACGGCTTATGCCACAGATTCCCAATTGTGCTGTGTATTTGCACCAAGTTTTTATCCAACTGTCATGCTTGGCAAAACAAACCATTCCAGTCGTTTTGCTTTTTTGGTTCTTGCTTTTTTTTTTCGTTGGTCCTAAATCTTTCCTTTCGCCATATACAACACGCCTTTGCCATTTGAAACATGTCTTCGATAAAAATTTATATCTGCTCCATGTCACAAAACATTGATTGCACTTAAAACCTCAGCGTTCGAGATGAAACAAAACTGAAAAAAAATAATACGACATCGAAAACTTGGAGCTAAAATGCTGTCCCCACAGACCACAGTGTTCACAAGTGCAGCTGCTTAAACCGAAGCTAAGAGTCGAAGGATTTGTTGTGTGAACACAAAAACAACAAGAGTGAGTTGAATCCTCGAGTTCCTTGTAATTGCAATTGCCAGGATTGCAAAGTATGTGTATTGTAGAACATATACGAGAGTACTTAACTGAAATGACAGTGCCTCTTGTACTCTTACCGCTTCCGATCTCATCACAAATGTCGCTGATGGTGCGGCAGTGCAAGAAAAAAAAAATAAAACAAAAACGAAACATAAAACGACTATCGCTTCGCCAGATTTACTCCATGTGGCAAAGAGACCGCTTCGCTTGAGCTGCTGTGACATCTGCAGCATCCTACTGGCGAATGTTCCACATGTGTGGATCTGCTGCATGTGTACACATAGTTGACCTGGTTTCTTAACGGGATGTTCTTCATTAGAATCATTGTTAGCAAGTCGCTCCTTCTTGTCAAAGAGGTTCCTGCTTTTTTTGCTCTTCTGTGCACATGAACTTAGCCAAGTTGTAATTGCTGTTGTTAGTGTACTCATCATTGTTTTTGTTGTCATTTCCACGGTGAACAATATCAAAGTTAAATGTTTAACAATGTCCAAATACTCGAACATACCAACGAAACCATGGATATAACTCGTGCCCATTCTGGGGGTAATGGCGTTAATAGGGGACACAATCAAAGACTATATACCAGATAATTGTGGATACCTGAAAAACACATAAAGAAATGAAACTCTTAGAATACGGATACCGCAAACGTTTGTTAAATATTATATGTTTGGAACTCAAAATTTTAGCACATTATTTTTAAGTGCAACAATATAATGGTCATAAACTAGTATAACATGTTTGGGACATATATGTTAGGATATATTATGTTTGGGGCATTAAATTTTCTAAAATATAATGACTCATATATTCATTTAAAAATTCCGTACAAATATATATATGTTTAGAAACGTCAGAAAAGATATATAATAAACATCCCAGCAAACAAAACAAAAAAAGCTTCAAAAAAGTAGTTTGGATCCCCAATTTGTGATCCGGAAGTGGTGCAAACTTGGATTATCTCCAATGAACAGTGGTTCGAAGCTCACTAGCTTCAATTTTTTTTATTAACCCTAGCTTAGGCACCAATGTTTTTCTACATTATCTGCCACTATTTACAAATGTAAAGATTTTGTTTCCGTTTTTTTTAACTTCATAACCGCTTTTTTATGTTTGTTTTGAATTCTAATATTCGCTACAGAAAAAATATTGTTGTTTTTGAACATTTTCTGTTCGACATTATTGAAATCGGTTAAGAGTTAGATATAGCTCCCATAATATCTTTCGCCCGATATACACCCATATTACCACAGACGGCAAAGTTTTGCTCCGAACTGCGTGAAATTTTGCACAGGGAGTAGAATTAATATTCTTACTATGCATGCCAAATTTGGAAATCGGTTCAGATTTAGATATAGCTCCCACATATATATCTTTCGCCCGATTTATACAGATATGGCCGTAGAAGCTTAAATTTTATTCCGATTTGTGTGAAATTTTATGCAGGGTGTAGACTTAACATTCTTACTATGCGGCCAAATTTGGTTTAAATCGGTTCAGATTTAGATATAACTCCCATGTATATCTTTAGTCTGATTTGTACACTTAAGACCACAGAGGTCAAATTTTACTCCGATTTATATGAGAATGAAGTGGGGGAATATCATATGGAAAACGACGGTGAACTATCTGAATTAGACAGGTAGCAATTTTTGGTTAGTAAAAACGGATTATAATTGGATAAAAATCCTCAATGGAGCGAAAACATTAAATTTTTCGTGAATGTTTTTTTTTTTAACGACTCTAAACCAATTACAAAAAAACAAATTGAGCATTGTAGACACATTATCGGTCAACCTATACAATCGTTGGCTATTTCTTTTATGCTTGATGAAGGTGATAGAGGATATTCAAAAGTAAAAACCGCTTGCTATATGTGCTACCATGGTGAGAAAAAAAATGAAGCGTCCTACAAGGTAAAAATGTGGGCAATGTAAAAAACCAGTCTGTGTGGGGCAAACTGGGTGCGAACCAAATGCTACAGTTGCCCAAAATATATATATTTAAAATTTTTATTTCCTCTTCTTTTATTTGTATTATTTTCATATGAAATCATTCAAAACAAATCAACCAAAAGTATCTTAAACCACAATATTTACATTTGAAAATAGTGGCAGATTTTGAAGAAAAATACAAAAATTTATTGAAAAATTGCCATATTGTAAAAAATATTGTTAAATTTGTACATATTATGAAAGAGCACGAAAAATTAGCCACTGAGTCCCAATTTCATAAAAATTGGATAAATATTGTTGAAATGGCAAGAGTGTCAAAAATGAAATATTTACATTTGTATATAGTGCCAAAGCTAGGGTTAAAAGTTTTTTCTAAAAAAAATATTTTTTTGTTCTGTTATATGTCGTTTTTATTTTATTTTTTCGGCATATATTTTTGTATAAATATATTTTCCCATTATAAATCAAAAAATAAAAATAAATCCTTCTCCATGGATGTGAAAAAGTCAAACGGCACAGGTTCAAATCCCACCGGGGATAATTTGTGTGGAGCAACTTCCAGTTTTTATACCCTTCACCACTACTGTGGTACAGGGTATAATAAGTTTCTGCATTTGTATGTAACGTCAAGAAGGAAAAGTCTGAGATCCATCGTTTAGTATACCGATCGTCTTAGAATTAAATTCTGAGTCGATTTAGCGATGTCCGTCTGTCTGTCTGTCCGTCTGTCTGTCTGTCTGTCTATTCATGTATTTTTGTGCGCAAAGTACAGGTCGCAGTTTAAGTCCGATCGTCCTCAAATTTGGCATAGGGTCGTTTTTTGGGACAAAGACAATCGCTATTGATTTTGAAAATCTGAAAATCGGTTCAGATTTAGATATAGCTGCCATATATATTTATACCCGATCTGGTTATAATTGGCGTGTTTATAAACCGATGTTCTTCAAATTCTGTACATCCGAATATTTTATGAGTCTCGAAAAACTTGCAAAATATCAGCCAAATCGGTTCAGATTTAGATATAGCTCCCATATATAGCTTTCGTCCGATTTACACTCATTTGCCTACAGAGCAATTTTTTGCTCCGATTTAGTTGAAATTTTGCACAGGGAGTAGAATTAGCATTGTAGCTATGCGTGCCAAATTTGGTTAAAATTGGTTCAGATTTAGATATTGCTCCCATATATATCTTTCGCCCAATTTACACTCATATGACCACAGAGACCAATTTTCAACTCCGATTTAGTTGAAATTTTGCACAGGGAGTAGAATTAGCATTGTTGCTATGCGTGCCAAATTTGGTTGAAATCGGTTCAGATTTAGATATATCTCCCATATATAGCTTTCGCCCGATTTACACTCATATGACCGCAGAGGCCAATTTTCAACTCCGATTTAGTAGACATTTTGCACAGAGAGTAGAATTAGCATTGTTGCTATGCGTGCCAAATTTGGTTGACATCGGTTCAGATTTAGATATAGCTCCCATATATATGTTTTTCTGATTTCGACAAAAATGGTCAAAATACCATCATTTTCCTTGTAAAATCGCCACTGCTTAGTCGAAAAGTTGTAAAAGTGACTCTAATTTTCCTAAACTTCTAATACATATATATTCGGGACAAACCTTTATATATAGCCCCCAACACATTTGACGGATGTGATATGGTATCGAAAATTTAGATCTACAAAGTGGTGCAGGGTATAATATAGTCGACGCCGCCCGACTTTAGACTTTCCTTACTTGTTTTTTGCTGGGTTGCTGAGAAAACGGTCATGATTATGTATCTACGTAGATCTTTTGTATCTAAATTAATGGTTTGGAGTGTAATATTAAAATAAATTACAAACATAGGCTTTTATTAGTATAAATATAATTTATATTAAAAAAAAAAGATATGCTTAGGGTGAAACATAATATATTTGCACAGGGCAAACAATTTTATGTTTAAACACATTCTGAAAATATATATGCTCGAAGCGAAATATGTTTAGGAGTATATTTTACAAAGGTGGAATTTTTGAGGGTGTATGCAGTGCCGCACATCCCTTCCAACTTTTGCGAAAGGTTTTGGAATACACGAAAAATTTTAATATTTCCATTTTTGCTATTACTCCCGAAGTTGTATTTCGAACATCGTTTATTTTCTTTAAATGAAGTTTTTTGAATCTGCTTGTGTGTCCTACAATCTGGTCTTTAAAAGGTAGTAATGCAATAAACCAGAAAATTAAAGTTCTCGTATGTGTGTTCTGATATGTATTTTGGCAGTTTACCAATTGCTTCTTGACGTAGGACAGTTGAAAGTCTTTCCCAATGTTTCTTTATATTTCTAGAAGTGAAATAGGGAATTTATTTATTGTAATAAATTTGCGATCACTTACACTCTGTGTATTTGGAAATATATTTATAGCATTTTTAAAATACTCGATCATGTCGCCTAATAAAGAGCCCGCCGATCTTTGCAGGCCCTATAATGATATTTATTTATCCATAGCTTAACCCTCTAATGCTCAATCCCGCCTTTAGGCGGTCTTCATTTAATTAGGAAGCTTTTAGTAAAACACACCTTAAGACAACAGAAATGGGTAAAATAGAAATAAAACTTAGTTTAAATTGTTCAAGAGGCTTTGCAGCATATACTGAATTTTACCGTATAATTTTTTCTTGTTTAGTTTTCTTGCTTTTTTGTCGTTAACATTGAAAATTTAATCAGCTGGCAAAAAAATTGGGGCATTAGGGGGTTAAAAGCATAGAGGCACTGGCTACGTTAAGAGCCTATAGTGACACTTCAATAGTCTTGTGGCAATATACACTGAAAAAACAGTGAACCCACCAGGAAGAAAAATTTCGGTTAATTTTAGAAAATTTTGAATATTTGTAGAAAATTTTAACTAAACAGTATAACAAACGCTGGCATCACGCCGATGTCATAAAAATAAGTAAATATTTTTCGACAAATTCAAGAAAATTTATTAGACATAATTAAGTTTTTTCACTTGTTAAAGAAAATTTTGTAGTTTGAAGGAAAAAATTGGAGTTCAAAATTGCAAGAATGTCTTTAGTGACATACGAAGTTCATGATGAACGCATTTGTAATAAAATTTAAAAATTTAAAGAAATATTGAACTATTTTGTGGAAGACACGAATTTAGTTAATCTTTATGCTTCAGTTGAGTATATTTTTTTCCTCGGGTTTAGTTAATTTAACTAACGTACACACAAAATTATTACAGTAAAGAAAACTTTCTCCAAACATAATAATTCCATGAACTAAAATAAAGTTAAATTGGCTTTAGTGAAATAGAGAGTTCACTTTTTTTTGAGTGTAGTTACTTTAATACAAGACACTCGGATTACAACTTCTTATGCAAAGTTAAGTATTACTCTCAGAGTTCACTCAGTAATTCATGTGCCCGAAGGTTCCAAATGAGCTCATATGTAATGTAAACATGGGTCAGGGATTAATGTAGCATAATTTGAAAAGCCAGTTGACGCCACCGAAAGACACGACTAGCCAGCTAGTGTTGTTAGAGTTATCTGTGATGATAAGAGTTTTGCTACAGACGTTTCAGGGGGCCTTTCTACTTAAATTACAAAGGCTACCATCTAAACCAACAAGTATCGAATACTTAATGCAAAGGAAAAAAATTATAAAATATAAACTCTACACTAAAAAGTATTGACATAGAAACAAGAAATGTAAAAAATGTATTTTGCAAGGACCAGTTTTGCTTTCTGTGCAATTACAATTTATTCAAATTTAGTCCTATGAGCAATAAAACAGGTAAGAAAGGATAAAAGTTGAGGAGATCTGACTTTTTGCAATCCTTCACTTTTTTGAATCGGTAATCTACTAAAATTACTTCTTTCATTATTCTTAATGAGTAAATTTTATTAAATAGATGAAATAATGCATTTTGAGAGATAATGTCAGTGTATTTTCTGCACACACACACAGCTTTCAGTGTTGCTGAATTGAACGGATCCGAAGACTTACCGATAAATAGATGATTGAAATGAAAGTCCGCAAATGGTTGTACTTCAGACCCGAAGATGTCGGAAGATCTCCATGACTGAACTGTTTATCCGAAAACATTTTACTTTATCTTTTTGTTTCTTGGTGTTTTTATTCGATCTTTTTCTTTTTAATAAATGTCAATAGTTTTATTAAGCTTGAGATCTTAGTTTCCTTTATTTATTTTTAATCCATCATTCCTAATATTTCGCAATTCTCATTGAATTGCTTCTTCAGGGGCGATTTGATAATGTTATAGATCAAATCGCCTCTGAAGACATTTATTCTACTTTATTGATAAATAAAATCACAAATATTCATACATACAGTCTGTTTGCAAATGCGAGGACCTATTTGGTTAAACTACCGATCCGAACATCTGATTTAAAACGGACGGACGGAAGTTAGAAGTAATTAAGGAATTTTATCCATACATATCCGTCCGAAACCGGATATTCCTTATGGATGTTAGAAATGTTGTTCGCATTGTATTAAGTAGCCCAGCAAAAAAATTTGGAAGTTCTTCTGAAGGCACAACTTTAAAAACACTTTCAAAAATGTCCTCCCAAAGATGTTCTTTATTTTAAGTGCATAGGAAGTTTATTTGACTCAATTTTTTATATCTTGCCTTTTTCATATTTTTAATGGGAAATTTAAACTTTTTTGCTTTTTAATTTTACAATTATTTAATTTTACAATTATTATTCGAGCTTTTATGAACCAAATTACACGGATGAAAAAGACTGTTTTTCATATGTTTGGGTGTAAAAATTATACGTTTGGAACTCAACTTTTTGAACACAAAATTTTTAAGTGCAAGCATATACTGTTCATAAACTAGCATAACATGTTTGGGACATATATGTTAATATGTTAGAACATATTATGTTTGGGACATAAAATGTTTGTAAATATAATATGCTTGGATGGAAACATATATTAATTTAGAAATAGACTATAAATAAATATGTGTTTAGAAAGAGAGACCTAGAGAGTATGCTACAAGTAAAATAATGAAAGTAACCAATTGGCGCCTTAAAAATATATATACACAAAGAAAATTTCATTAAAGATTGGAAAAATGCTATGTGTGAATATAAACAAGTATAAATTTACAAATTTGTGTAAATTTACAATATGTGTGAATATAAACAAGTATACATTTACAATTTCGCCAAAAATTGTACATGCTTAAGTAAAAATATTAAAATGAGTATTCGGAGAGAAAATTCATTCGGAACCAAGAGAAAAGACATTTGAAAAAAAGAGCATGAGTTTTGTTTATCATTTTCGCATTACGGGCACAATTTTTTTTTTTGTTTCGTCAAAACAAATCGAACGTAGGACGAGTAAGTCAAAATATTCAAACAAAGGTATTTAAAGGGATCTTCATAAAAACTAATGAAAGGGTACTATACACTGAAAAAGAGCATGTCCGGTTCCAAAGATTGTGTCTCTACTTTCACAATTTTGGTATTGATTCCGAGCCAATGAGGCGGATAATTCAAATAAGGATACTTTTAAGACACAATTCTCTTTTAAATGTGGGTTTTGTGTATTTGGCTCTATGAAGCAAATTTTAATTTTTCACTTTTTCAGCTTTGTTCATATGCTATAAAAAGTGTGTTAAAAACAAGACTTCCAATTAAATGAATTTATGCTATGTTTCAAGTAAAAAACGTCTTTTAAAATAAAGTGTTGAAAAACATGTCCTATTTTTTTAACGATTTTTCTTTGCAGTCAAGATTAAAAAATGCAACAAATTTAAAGACAATTTCATTAATTTTAAAGAATTTTTCTGAATTATTAATGTCAAGTTGTCAAGTTTCATGTTATGATATCCATTTTCAAGTCAAATCACTTGATTATAAGGACTTCATTGAAAAGTTTATCGACTTTTGATCATAGAAAAAAACTGTATATTAGAGAAATACGTCTTCTAAGCTAAGCAAAATTTGTGTTCTTATTTTTAGGACATGAACTCTTTGGCCGCACGACAATATTTTTTTCAGTGTACTCTTTTTAGAGTTGTGACAGTAAAATGAAAACAGGGGAAAACAGTGAAAAATTAAACAGTTAGGTCTATAAAAACAAAGATTAGTTCCTCTTTATTAATGAGTAGTCCAAGAGGAGTTGACGGATTCTTTCGAAAATAAAAGCGGGCATTGGTTCGAGTATTGCCGCTAAAATTATTTCTCATTTTCTCGGTAAAACCAGAATAACATCCCAGCAAAAAAAGCGTCGCCAAAAAAGTAATGAAATTGTTCTTTCCGGATCCAGAAGTGGTGCAAAATTGACGCAGAAGCGATGAATTTAACATGGGCTTGTCATAGGACGGAAGTCCTCCATTTCAACAGCCGTTGCACTGAAATTGCATCACTTCTTTAGGTGTGATCCGAATTCAATGTTTTGGATGTAAATTAAAAAATTCTGTGATATTTTGTCAAATAAATAATTTTTATAATTTTTTATAATTTTTAATCGATTCTAACGCTTGTCGGAAACGTTTGACCTCAAATATTTTCAAAAATTCACAATTTCTTCAGATTGGATTTAGCATTTTTCGACAAAATTTAAATGATTTGAACCATTTTATGAATTCTTACTCTGTTTTTAATCTATTTGAAACAAAAAAAAGTTAAAATTACCCATTAAAGGTATGAAAAAACCAAGTTATAAAAAATTGACTTAAAAGAACTTCCTGGGTAGTTAAAATAAAGAACATCATTGGGAGTGCATCTTCTGGAAGTACTTTTAAAGTTGTGCCTTTGGAAGAACTTCCAAATTTTTTTGCTGGGATTATAACTATTTTCGGAAAATTGTATTATAACTTGGTGGGGAAGGATCCAAAGCAACAATTGAAAAAGTTTATTTTCTTTAAAATAAATTATTAAAGAAAGCAAACAATTGTTCAAACCTAAATAAATTTATGTGTTGGTTGTACAATTATTGTTTAGAATTTAAATATAATGTGCTTTTGAATGGTTATCGTTAACTTTAGGATTCGATGGAAAAATATTTATATATATTCTCGACTTCACGTTCTTCTTTAGTAAGAGTTTTTGAATTTCTTCGAAAATTTCAAACTTGTATACAAAAACCTTTTTTTTGTTACAAAATGTTTATTTTTGCAATAAAAAATAATATATGATTTGAACTCAGTCCATTTCGTTTATATCAAGCACTGTTCTTTTTCTGACTTTAATTTTATAAGACACACTTTACAGTTTCGTAAGTAAAAATTTAATATAGTAATATGTAATGTTGAATACCTTTTCGGGATATTCCAAACGTATCTGGTATATATGTAAAAAAAAATATATTTAAAAAAAAATTGGTGTCGATCGAAGCAGGAATCGAACCCAGGACCCTTGGCATGCAAGGCGGACGTACCAACCACTGCTCCACGTCGCCAACAAATATATGTTTAACAATGTTATGTTTGCATCGGCTCGTGGGCGCCGCAAGCTATGCTATATAAATATATCTTATAACGATAATTATCTCTTGATGACCATAACAGCTACGTAGCCCAGGGGATCGTGTGCTGGCTTACAAACTGTATGGTCGGCTGTTCGAATCCCCGTCCGGCAAAAGGTAAAATTAAAAAAAAATTATAAAATAGAATAATTTCTTCTACAATGTTTGTATTACAGAAAAAGGTACTAAGAACTAAAAAACTCGTGGAAGTGAGAAAAATGTGAGGGAATATAGGCAGAAAAAAATTTTTGAGCACAATCTTCTTTGGGAGGAAATTCTTTTAAGCATCTAATATTTTTGGGTTCAAAATGTTTCCAAACATATTATATGTTCACATAATCACATGTAGTTTTTTGGAAGATAACATTCATAAATTTGGATGGAAAATACATAATGTTTGGAACTTAGCGTACCCAAACATATTATATTGTTTAGACCAATAGGCTTTCAAACATATTATATATTGGAAGAAATCAAATATATAAATGTTTGGCCAATATCCAAAAATGTATATGCTTGAAGTAAAATGTGTTTGGGAGTATAAGTTACAGAAGCGATTTTTTTGAAGGTGTAGATTAAAGAACTTGATTAATGGAGTAATTTTCTTCAAATAGATTAAAAACAGATTAAGAATTAATAAAATCGCACAAATTATTTAAATTTTGTCGGAAAAATGCTAAATTCATTCTATAACAAGTATATAAAATAGTAAGTTCGGCCGGGCCGAATTTTAAATATCCACCACCATGAATCAAATATAATAGTTTCCGTTATTGTTGTTTTTGATCTCAGCTTAAAGCCATGCATTGACTAAACTACAAGTGTAGCTTAACCAACAGAGGAAAAGTATGCTTGTCAAATTTATTTGGGCAAAGCCCTATAGACTGCAAGATGGTTGGATGTACAGCTGTTTCGGAATTACCACATTCCTCATCAGCATCCTCTACTTGCAGCAAAACTATCAACCAATTATCAGAATAAATTCGGGTAACCCAAAGTGAAATACACTTGAACCTTCCGAAAAAGGGTTTAATAGTCGGCTACTGCCTAAACAAATTTACAAGCATATCTACTTTCATTTGCCAAACTCAAATCATCGATTTGTATTTAATACCTTTGAAAATTTCAGGGGGGTTTGATGGCAGATATTTTCCCAAGCAGATCAGTGCGCCTTCTATACCCTCAATAAGTGAAATCGGTCTATATGGAGGGCTTATCAAATGGACCGATAAAACTAAATCATATACACTTTGTTATGGGCCTAAAATGTCAGCAGTTTTTCAATTTGTGGCAAATCGGATAAAAACTACAATTTCTAGAAAGCCTACACCCAGAAAAAAGTGTCTTCGTAACTAAAGGAAAAAATGTTCATCAATTTAGTTTAGCCATTTTATTTCCACTCAGTTAATATTTTGTGTGAAATAATAAAATTTACTTGTTTCAGTAAAAAAATCCTAAACTGAAAGCAGTTAGGAATAGTTCATAAACTAGAATAGGGCATGGAATTTTACTAATACTGTTTTCTTCGCTGGGTATAAGAATTTACTACTGAACAAGAAAATTTTATTCACTGATAACAAAGCATTCGTAAAAATAAAAAAAAAAACGAACTAAAACCAAGTTTCCTCAAATTTAGTAAGATTTCTTATAAAATGATGATTCTGACTTCCTTTATTATAGAAAGCTTATCATACATACGAATAACACTTGGCATAGAAAAATCTTTTAGTTCATTCGTACTAATAAGTATTCAATCCTTTCAAAACTTAAGGAAACACACTTGTTAGAATATAGAAAAATTTCCTACATTTCTTTTATCTACCTGTAATCGATACCTGTCTTTGATGTAATCGATATGTTTGCGCGTGGGTTGTTTTTTTAGTTGGAATCGCGTTGTTATGGTATACGGAGAGATTGTTAGAAAATAATATAGTAAAATAATATTATAAAAAACAAATAAAATATATAAAATATTTGTTATTTTAAATTAGTGAGAAAAATGTTCGTTTTTTGAAAATTGGTTTATAAAAAAGAAACCACCAGCAGAATAACAACCCCTTCATTCGACTTCATTTTGGAATCTTCAATTATCAGGTAATATTCAGTGACGCTACCATTTTGTGAAAAAATTGGTTTTGGATTTTTTTGTTTATATTTGTAGGTATTGAAATTGTAAAAGGTGGATAAAATTGCTTGGCAGCAAATTATTCAAAGTGAAAGGTACTACAAGAAGAAAAAATGTGTTTTAATATTTCAAGGCCAGTCGATGCTGTTGATTCTAAATAATTATATTTAATATATTAATAAAACATGTCTTTTATTGAAGAAAAAATTGCTTATATAAATACATAAAATTGTATTTAAGGTAAGGTAAGCAGATCTAAATTTGAAGTAAAAGGTTTACCACAAATATGTAAGATTTGTCCAAATGAATGAAAAAAAGTTCAATAAAATCATTCCACATATGAATTCAATTGAGTTAAATTTTTTCAATATAGGAAAATGTTAACTAATATACGGAATGCATTCTACCTAATTTCTACGAAAATCACATCATTCAAACAAATAACAAGTATATACAGCAGTAAGTTCGGCCGGGCCGAATCTTAAATACCCACCACCATGAACCAAATATTAGGGTTTCCTTTGAAATTTCAGGAGGGCTTGAGGACACTTCCCGAAGTTAAATTTAAAGATTTCACCTATATACACTATATCAGATTCTGGATTTATAAGAACCATTTTTGTTTGAGTTTTAGAGGAATCATTAACATCTCTTGTAAGTGTGCAAGAAAATTATAAAATAACGTCTTGATTTGAAATCTTAAATCTGTAGAAGTAAAATCTGGAAATTTTACATTGAGTTTCAAGCAATTTTCATGATCAGTGCGCCTTCTACACCCTCAAGAAGTGAAGTCGGTCTATATGGAGGCATTACCAAATGGACCGATAAAAACTTAATCCGATACACGTTTTTGTGAGCCTAAAATACCAGAATATTTACAATTTCAGGCATATCAGATAAAAAGTACGGTTTCTAGAAACCCAAGGAGTTAAATCGGGAGATCGTTCTTATGGGGGCTATACTAAAATATGGACCGATACTCACCATTTTCGGCACACCTCTTTGTGACCCGAAAATACCTCTAGATTTCCAATTTCAGGCAAATAGGATAAAAACTTCGGATTCTAGAAGCCCAAGAAGTAAAATTGGGAAATCGATCTATATGGGGGCTATACCAAAATATGGACCGATACTCACCATTTTCGGCACACCTCTTTATGGTCCTAAAATACCTCTAGATTTCCAATTTCAGACAAATTGGATAAAAACTACGGTTTCTATAAGCCCAAGACCCCAAATCGGGAGATCGGTCTATATGGGGGCTATACCAAAATGTGGAGCGATACTCACAATTTTCGGCACACGTATTTGTGGTCCTACAATACCTCTATATTTCCAATTTCAGGTAAATTTAATAAAAACTGCGATTTCTATAAGCCCAGGAAGTAAAATCGGGAGATCGGTCTATATGGGGGCTATACCAAAATATGGACCGATACTCGCAATTTTTGGCACACATATTTGTGGTCCTACAATACCTCTAAATTTCCAATTTCAGACAAATTGAATAAAAACTGCGGTTTCTATAAGCCCAAGAAGTAAAATCGGGAGATCGGTCTATATGGGGGCTATACCAAAATATGGACCGATACTCACAATTTTTGGCACACGTATTTGCGGTCCTACAATACCTCTAGATTTACAATTTCAGGTAAATTGAATAAAAACTGCGGTTTCTATAAGCCCAAGAAGTAAAATCGGGAGATCGGTCTATATGGGGGCTATACCAAAACGTGGACCGATACTCACCATTTTTGGCACACCTCTTTATGGTCATAAAATACCTCCAGATTTCAAATTCCAGGCAAATTGGATAAAAACTACGATTTCTATAAGCCCAAGACCCCAAATCGGGAGGTCGGTTTATATGGGGACTATATCAAAACCTGGACCGATATAGCCCATCTTCGAACTTGACCCGCCTGCAGACAAAAGACGAGCTTGTGCAAAATTTCAGCACGATTGCTTCATTATTGAAGACTGTAGCGTGATTACAACAGACAGACAGACAGACGGACAGACGGACATCGTTATATCGTCTTAGAATTTCTCCCTGATCAAGAATATATATACTTTATATAGTCGGAAATCGATATTTCGATGTGTTACAAACGGAATGACAAACTTATTATACCCCCGTCACCATTCTATGGTGGTGGGTATAAAAATGTCTTTGGCGCTATACGAAGTTCAACTTTCTTCACAATGAGTTCATTTTAACTTAAAGAAGGGGCTACATCAAAAACTGTACCGATACTCAATATATTCGGCACACCCCTTTACAGTCCTAGAATACCTCTAGATTTCCAATTTCAGGCAAATTGGGTAAAAACTACGGATTCTAGAAGCCCAAGAAGTAAATCTGGAGATCGGTCTATATGGGGGCTATATCACAACATGGACCGATAATCACCATTTTGTGGCACATCTCTTTATTTTCCTAGAATACCTCTAGATTTCTAATTTCAAGCAAATTGGACAAAAAACTACAGTTTTTATAAGCCCAAGACCACAAATCCGGAGGTCGGTTTGTATGGGGACTATATCAAAACTTAGACCGATATAGCCCATCTTCGAACTTGCCTGCAAACAAAAGACGAATCTGTGCCAAATTTCAGGACGATAGCGCCATTATTGAAGGCCGTAGCGTGATTACAACAGACAGACAAACGGACAAGCTTATATCGTCTTAGGAATTTCTCCCTGATCAAGAATATATATACTTTATATAGTCGGAAATCAATATTTCGATGTGTTACAAACTGAATGACAAACTTATTATACCCCCGTCACCATTCTATGGTGGTGGGTATAAAAATTGCAAATTTAAAATATTTGATGTCAAACGTTCCAGATAAGCGTTAGATTCCATTGACAATCATAAAAAAAATTTGAAAATTATTTATTTGTCAAAATATCACAAAATTTCTTAATTCACAGCTAAGGCACTGAATTCTCAATGCAAATCCAGTGCAAAGGCTGTTGAAAGGTTGGACATCCGTTCTATGACAAGCCTGTGTGAATTTTGCACCACTTTCGGTTTAAAAAGAACATTTTCATAACTTTTTTGGTGGCGCTTTTTTTGCTGGGTAGGCTTTCTATTTCCGGTGAGCGTCTACAAATATATAGAAATTGTTTTTGTGTATTCGCTGAAGGCCCCCAACACACTAGATTCGTTCTATGTACTCGTGAGTCAGTTCCTCCAAATGCTTAAGCACACATTCAAATGAACTCAAGTTGGCTTACACAGTAATCATTCCGGTTCGTCAGTCAGCAAAACCTGTAAAAGAGAACGACGCTAAAAACGACATAATGTTTGGAACAAAACCAGTTCTCAGTCATGAAGCAGTTTAAGTGGATACCCGAAAATGTTGTTCGCTACCTCATTACAATCGAAAGACGGCGCTCTCATGGCTTCAGCAGGAAAAACTTTCCCATATTGTCTCGTAACATTGGCAATGAGGCGTTTCAGTGGAATACATGTCTGTTTGTTTTCTTGTTTTTTTGCTGTGTATTCTCATCTCATTCAATGTTTTCCGTATTGTACTTGACGTTGTGGCAGCTGTAGCTTGCAGGCATTTTTGGAAAACGTCCTCACAATAGAAAGCTACACCTATGAAGCTCTAGAGAGCACTCAAAAGGATGTTCAACCACAAATACAACAAGGTTCAAGAGTGTACAACAAAGATTTTGGCAGTTATGGATTTCAAGGTCCCTATTTAAGATAAATAGCCATGAAATTTATAATTAGCCGAAAATGTGTGTTCTTTTTTGTTTTTCCCAATGGTGAGACAAGTGAAAAACACTACAGTGATAATGGCTACGCACTCAGATCATTTTTATAGGATAATAATAATAATAATAAACTGAGTAATATTTAATAAGCCCAAGACTTAATTATAACAGAAACATTTTAATGAAAGCGGGTATCTCAAGCGTTGTTCTTTCGTCACAGGATCTAGAATTTCTTCGAAAAATTCAAGCCTTTATCGCCAAAAAGCATTTCTTGTTACAACATGTTTATTTTTGCAATAAAAAATATAAATTTTATACCAAAATCACAGTGACTTTACGTCTTGAATAAGATACATTTTGAGGTATCCTAGTCGAACATCATCCTCTCTTTTTTCCCTTTAAAAATTTATAAAATCGAATAATTTCTTCTGCATAGTTTGTATTATGGAAAAAAGTGCTGAGATCTAAATATATCACGCGGAAGGGAAAAAGATATGAGAGAAGATGCAACCAGGTCGTGGAGTCGAGCCAATTTTGCTGTACTCCGAGTCCAGCATTTTCTATCAGCCCCAACTCCGACTCCGTGTAACATTACTAAATCTCGTTTTAATAACACTCATTTGCAATTCTATTGAGGAGGGTACCAAGATGGGTAGATCTTATTTATTTACTGGGACAAAAGGGTTCTAAACTTTACATTTGACACCAATTGAACTGTATATTTCAAATTTTAGGGTGAGTTGGCTCCTATGTGTAATAAATTAAATTATGACGTAAGTCTACACACAAAAAATTGTCACCAAAATTTTTTCAATTAAACACTTAATTGAATTTGGAAACGGATTCAATTAATATGTTAATTGATTCAATTAATTATTTAATCAAATCCGAATAAAAACAAATTAAAAAAATTATTGATATTTGTTACGTTTCCAATTAAAATATTAATTGATTCAATCAATTTGTTAATCAATTCGGAAATAATTTTCAATTACAAACGTGATTGAAATTTTTTCCGTTTCCAATTACACATGTGATTGATCCAATCATCTTTGTGATTGAAATTGAATAATTTTGAGCAATGGAAAGAGCGAAAAGAGAACAAGAGAATGGGTATTTATTCAACAATGTATAATGGAGAGATCAGTCTGTGGAAGTAACTCGTAACGAACGGTTGGGTTTTTGTTTTTCGCGTAAATTGAAAAACATGATTGGCGACATTCTGTCTGCTGCATTCAAAATGTGTGCATAAATATTTTGAACGCAACAACAAATCATAGCAAAGGGTTGAAATAAATAAAGTGTGCAACAACAAACGGCCACGTGGTAAAGGTTTGAAAAAAATATATGAAAGAACGCATTTGAAATTACCTGTGTTTGTGTTTTGTGGTATTGTAAAATTGGAAAAAAATCTCAGTTTATTAAAGGTAAGAAATTGTGAAATGTGAATACCGTTTTCCATTGGAGCCTGTTTACATTAAACGGACTAAAATAATATATTTTTTATTCATTTCTTTTAGTGACCAATTTTATTTCGTGAAATTGACCAATCAATCCCATCAACTCCATCATTTTATCAAATATGTAAGAATATGTTTGCAATAAAAAAGTGGGTACCGTATTGATCTTTTAAAATTATAAATTTTTTTCACTCCTAGTTTTCTTAAAACAAAGAGCTGTATGGGTTTGTTGGAAGATTCACCTTGAAGTTGCGAAGTGGCGTTGGCATTAAATTGCATTTTTGTTTTACCTGCCTTTTTCAGTTTGAACCCAAGTAGAGAGCAGTATATCTGGTATATAAACTAATGAGCTGAATTATGTAATGGTAAAAAAGTTCTTTCTTTTGGATTTAAAAATATGGAAAATATCAGAAAATAATAAAAATATGTATTTTCCATTTATATTTTTTCTATTTCCAGAATTTGCAAAGTATCATCAATATTATATCAAATATAACATTGCTTTCCCATTATTTTTGTCTTTGATTGGTTCAAATTTTGATAGACGATTTTAATGTGTGGAAATTTTGGAAAGGAATTGTTACTAAAATTAAATTACCGAGCTCCTTAATACACCTTTTTATGCTAAAAGACTACAACTGCAAAAGAAGATTATAAATCTGCAACCTGGAACTAAGAATTGAACTTGATATTCTATGCAGGTAATGTTTAACAAAATTAACTTTTAATGGAACAAAATTAAATTCGAATTATTCTGTTTACTTTCAGAAAAACTAATTTAGCTTACAGGCTGCTTTATTGGAAATCTAGGCGCATCTACATATTATAAGGAACATGCTGACAGGGTTATTATTATAAGGAAGATAATGATTTATATAATTTATTTTTCCACCCTATAGTTGTTATTGATAATAATTGTAAGTTATGTTAGAACAAAACACAAATGACAAGAACCAAATTTATTTGTCTATTGCATAATTCAAAAAATAATAAAATATTGAATATGTTTTATAAGAAACGCATATTTTTTTTTATTTCAAATAAAACTAAATACGATTTTGGGGGCGTAATATAAATTTTTTGATTGAAATTTATAGCCAATTTCAATTAATTATTTAATTGAACGAATCAAATAGTTGATTGATTTTTCTCGCGAAATTAATTAAAATTTTAATTGATTCAATTAAAACTGTGATTGGATTTTATGTTAAAAATCAATCACGTTTTTAATTGATTCAATCACACAATTAATTGATTCCGTGACAAAAGTCAATTAAATTTTTAATTGAAAATCGTGTTGGTTTTCAATCATAATGGGTGTTTAATACTTTCATTTTCGTGATTGAAGACATTTCAATTAAAAAAATGATTTAATCCGCGATTTTCGTGATTGAAATCAAAAAAAAATTTTTTTGTGTGTATACAGAGACCCCGTCAATATATGAGCAGATGATATTAAAGAGTAAAATCCAGGTATTGGTATTTATATATGGGAGTTATACAAAAGATTATCCGATGTCAAAAATAAACCACTAATTTTATTTTGTCAGTTTATGTAACACAATATATTAAAATCTTGAAGGAGAGGAGCCTTATTTTGCATATGTCTTTAAGGATGCGTACCAATATTTTAGGCTGTCAAAAAATACTAGGCCTTTTGGCAAAACCACACTAATCTAACCTATCCTAAGTGCTCAAAAATCCAAATCGGATGTGAGTGCCATGTCACACAATAATCCGGTGTGAACTATCTTCGAGCATTATGGTCCCTGATATACGTATACGTCTTCAAATAAAATTGAGGAAAACAATTAATATCAATGTTTCGAAATTTTTCAAATAAAATTTCATGTATTTTATTGTTCGACTGAAGAGCCCAATAGAATCTAATTTGCGTAAATATTTTTATACCCACCACCATAGAATGGTGACGGGGGTATAATAAGTTTGTCATTCCGTTTGTAACACATCGAAATATCGATTTCCGACTATATAAAGTATATATATTCTTGATCAGGGAGAAATTCTAAGACGATATAACGATGTCCGTCTGTCCGTCTGTCTGTCTGTCTGTCTGTCTGTTGTAATCACGCTACTACAGTCTTCAATAATGAAGCAATCGTGCTGAAATTTTGCACAAGCTCGTCTTTTGTCTGCAGGCAGGTCAAGTTCGAAGATGGGCTATATCGGTCCAGGTTTTGATATAGTCCCCATATAAACCGACCTCCCGATTTGGGGTCTTGGGCTTATAGAAATCGTAGTTTTTATCCAATTTGCCTGAAATTTGAAATCTGGAGGTATTTTATGACCATAAAGAGGTGTGCCAAAAATGGTGAGTATCGGTCCACGTTTTGGTATAGCCCCCATATAGACCGATCTCCCGATTTTACTTCTTGGGCTTATAGAAACCGCAGTTTTTATTCAATTTGTCTGAAATTGGAAATTTAGAGGTATTGTAGGACCACAAATATGTGTGCCAAAAATTGCGAGTATCGGTCCATATTTTGGTATAGCCCCCATATAGACCGATCTCCCGATTTTACTTCTCGGGCTTATAGAAATCGCAGTTTTTATTAAATTTACCCGAAATTGGAAATATAGAGGTATTGTATGACCACAAATACGTGTGCCGAAAATTGTGAGTATCGCTCCACATTTTGGTATAGCCCCCATATAGACCGATCTCCCGATTTGGGGTCTTGGGCTTATAGAAACCGTAGTTTTTATCCAATTTGTCTGAAATTGGAAATCTAGAGGTATTTTAGGACCATAAAGAGGTGTGCCGAAAATGGTGAGTATCGGTCCATATTTTGGTATAGCCCCCATATAGATCGATTTCCCAATTTTACTTCTTGGGCTTCTAGAATCCGAAGTTTTTATCCTATTTGCCTGAAATTGGAAATCTAGAGGTATTTTCGGGTCACAAAGAGGTGTGCCGAAAATGGTGAGTATCGGTCCATATTTTAGTATAGCCCCCATAAGAACGATCACCCGATTTAACTCCTTGGGTTTCTAGAAACCGTAGTTTTTATCTGATATGCCTGAAATTGTAAATATTCTGGTATTTTAGGCTCACAAAAACGTGTATCGGATTAAGTTTTTATCGGTCCATTTGGTAATGCCTCCATATAGACCGACTTCACTTCTTGAGGGTGTAGAAGGCGCACTGATCATGAAAATTGCTTGAAACTCAATGTAAAATTTCCAGATTTTACTTCTACAGATTTAAGATTTCAAATCAAGACGTTATTTTATAATTTTCTTGCACACTTACAAGAGATGTTAATGATTCCTCTAAAACTCAAACAAAAATGGTTCTTATAAATCCAGAATCTGATATAGTGTATATAGGTGAAATCTTTAAATTTAACTTCGGGAAGTGTCCTCAAGTCCTCAAGCCCTCCTGAAATTTCAAAGGAAACCCTAATATTTGGTTCATGGTGGTGGGTATTTAAGATTCGGCCCGGCCGAACTTACTGCTGTATATACTTGTTTTTAGCTAAAATATGTTTTTAAACCGTTTTTAAAATTTTGGATTAGCCGGAATAGAAATCGAGCAATATTTTTACGATTCCGACTTCAAAGCTCTGACTCCACAGCCCAGGATGCAACTAGCCAGAAAATTCCTTTTTATACCCTCCATCATAGGATGGGGGTATATTAACTTTGTCATTCCGTTTGTAACACATCGAAATATTGTTCTAAGACCCCATAAAGTATATATATTCTGGGTCGTGGTGAAATTCTGAGTCGATCTAAGCATGTCCGTCCGTCCGTCCGTCCGTCCAATGTAGGTCGGATGGTATTGAAAATGGGCCATATCGGTCCACTTTTACGTATAGCCCCCATATAAAGGGACCCTCAGATTTGGCTTGTGGAGCCTCTAACAGAAGCATATTTCATCCGATCCGGCTGAAATTTGGTATATGGTGTTGGTATATGGTCTCTACCAACCATGCAAAAATTGGTCCACATCGGTCCATAATTATATATAGCCCCCATATAAACCGATCCCCAGATTTGGCTTGTGGAGCCTCTAAGAGAAGCATATTTCATCCGATCCGGCTGAAATTTGGTACATGGTGTTGGTAGATGGTCTCTAACAATCATGCAAAAATTGGTCCACATCGGTCCATAATTATATATAGCCCCCATATAAACCGATCCCCAGATTTGGCTTGTGGAGCCTCTAAGAGAAGCATATTTCATCCGATCCGGCTGAAATTTGGTACATGGTGTTGGTAGATGGTCTCTAACAATCGTGCAAAAATTGGTCCACATCGGTCCATAATTATATATAGCCCCCATATAAACCGATCCCCAGATTTGGCTTGTGGAGCCTCAAAGAGAAGCATATTTCATCCGATCCGGCTGAAATTTGGTACATGGTGTTGGCAGATGGTCTCTAACAATCATGCAAAAATTGGTGCACATCGGTCCATAGTTATATATAGCCCCCATATAAACCGATCCCCAGATTTGGCTTGCGGAGCCTCAAAGAGAAGCAAATTTCATCCGATCCGGCTGAAATTTAGTACATGATGTTGGTATATGGTCTCTAATAACCATGCAAAAATTGGTCCACATCGGTCCAGAATTATATATGGACCCCATATAAACCGATCTCCAGATTTGGCTTGCGAAGCCCCAAAGAGAAGCAAATTGCATCCGATCCGGCTGAAATTTGGTACTTGGTATTGTTATATGGTCTCTAATAACCATGCAAAAATTGGTCCACATCGGTTCGTAATTATATATAGCCCCCATATAAGCCGATCCCCAGATTTGGCTTGCGAAGTCTCCAAGAGAAGCAAATTTCATCCAATCCGGTTGTAATTTTGAACATGGTGTTAGTATATGATCTTTAACAACCGTGCCAGAATTGGTCCATATCGGTCCATAATTATATATAGCCCCCATATAAAACGTTCTCCAGATTTGACCTCCGGAGCCTCTTGGAGGAGCAAAATTCATCCGATCCGGTTCAAATTAGGAACGTGGTGTTAGTATATGGTCGCTAACAACCATACAACAATTGGTCCAATCACTCAAAAATTGGTCCATATCGATTCATAACCATGGTTGCCACTAGAGCCAAAATTAATCTACCAAAATTTTATTTATATAGAAAATTTTGTCAAAATTTTATTTCTAGAGAAAATTTTGTTAAAATTTTTTTCGGTTCACAATAAAATTTTCATCATTGTCAAAATTTTATTTCTATAGAAAATTTTGTTCAAATTTTATTCGGTTCATAATCATGGTTGCCACTCGAGCCAAAAATAATCTACCAAGATTTTATTTCTACAGAATATTTTGTCAAAAGTCTATTTCTATAGAAAATTTTGTTAAAATTTTATTTCTGTAGAAATTTTTATCAAAATTTTCTTTCTATAGAAAATTTTGTCAAAATTTTTATTTCTATAGAAAATTTTGTTAAAATTTTATTTCTGTAGAAAATTTTGTCAAAATTTTATGTCTACTTTGTCAAACTGAATTATATACGTATTGGATCGATCTTTTTTGATTTAATATATACCACGTATGGACTTACATACAATTTAGAAGATGGTGTTAGGAGGTTTTAAGATACCTTGCCATCGGCAAGCGTTACCGCAACTTAAGTAATTCGATTGTGGATGGCAGTGTTTAGAAAAAGTTTCTACGCAATCCATGATGGAGGGTACATAAGCTTCGGCCTGGCCGAACTTACGGCCGTATATACTTGTTTTCTATTATTAAATAAGTTACGAGCTAAGGTTTTAGAAGAAACAACTAACGTTCCCAGCACTAATTGATATACGCTAAATCCGAAATATTAAAGATTGAGCTCTACTATTTTCTTTACAGTATCCTATTCAGATTTAGTTAATCCTTATATAACCCCCCACACACAATAAAACATTGCTAACTTCCATCCCATAAATTACATTGCAGATACAGTGTGTGTGTGTGTTTTTTTATGGCAGGGAAAACAGATCCTTCATTATAAAGCATTTGCATGTAACTTGGATCACAAGGTATGTTCTAATATAGCCAAAACAAGAAACAAATATGCAGAAAACTAAGCTCGGATAACATTTATGTGTCTAGTTATGTATCGTTCTATGTCCCATGTCCTGCATAACCAAGATTTTATGATAGCTACTGGCTGTTTTTGTTTTGCTATCATCATTTAGCCACGTTAACACAGGACAAGTAGCAATCGAATCTACCTCCCTGCAACATTATCACTCCCACACGTATGGTACTACAGTCTCTTTTCACTCAGACACAAAAAGGACCTCTTTGCGACAAGGACTTTTCTAAAGAAATTGTGTACATAAACCACAAAAAATGCAACTACAGCAAACAAGTCAACAAACCATCATCACACTCTATAAACCAAACACTCACACACACTAGCAGATAAAAACCCACACACATCTTCAAGAGCCATAAATATCAATTCCTTTTCGTGTTATTCTACGAACAACAACCCAAAACACACACACACACACACATACCACTAAGAAACGCAATCTCATAAATTTTTATCACATGACAGTTTTTCGTTTCGTAGAAGGAAAAATAAAAGTTTCTTTATAATCTTCGAAAAATGTTAAGACCTTGTGAGGAACGAGAAGAAGATGTGCGGATAATTTCTGTCACCTGCACTGAGCAAAACTTTGTAAGAGGAATTTCTTTGAAAATTCCCAAGGAAACTCATAATGAGTAGTGGAAATTTGTCATCGCCTGTAGCTGATGTGACCCATTAAGAACTTCTCACCCGAAAAGCCAATAATGCATGATGGAACTTTTGTGGAATTTCTACCAAGAACGATAGATAAGGCAATGCTTATGTCTTGCATTGTAACGTCATCTTTTCAACTAAGAATATTACGTAGTTTAAATTCACATGGGGTATTGGCTAAAAGAAATCGTATTTAATACATATTCGCTTTTATTATTACATACACACAAAAATTTTTTTTTTGATTTCAATCACGAAAATCGCGGATTCAATCATTTTTTTAATTGAAATGTCTTCAATCACGAAAATGATAGTATCAATCACCCATTTTGATTGAAAACCAACACGATTTTTAATTAAAAATTTAATTGACTTTTGTCACGGAATCAATTAATTGTGTGATTGAATCAATTAAAAACGTGATTGATTTTTAACATAAAATTCAATCACAGTTTTAATTGAATCAATTAAAATTTTAATTAATTTCGCGACAAAAATCAATCAACTATTTGATTCATTCAATTAAATAATTAATTGAAATTGGCTATAAATTTCAATCAAAAAATTTATATATTGCGCCCCCAAAATCTTATTTAGTTTTATTTGAAATAAAAGAAAATATGTGTTTCTTATAAAACATATTTAATATTTTATTATTTTTTGAATTATGCAATAGACAAATAAATTTGGTTCTTGTCATTTGTGTTTTGTTCTAACATAACTTACAAATACAACTACTATCAATAACAACTATATGGTGAAAAAATAAATTATATAAATCATTATCTTCCTTATAATAATAACCATGTTAACATGTTCCTTCTAATATGTAGATGCGACTAGATTTCCCATAAATCAGCAGCATGTAAGCTAAATTAGTTTTTCTGAAAGTAAACAGAATAATTCGAATTTAATTTTGTTCAATTAAAAGTTAATTTTTTTTAAACATTACCTGCATAGAATATCAAGTTCAATTCTTAGTTCCAGGTTGCAGATTTATAATCTTCTTTTGCAGTTGTAGTCTTTTAGCATAAAAAGGTGTATTAAGGAGCTCGGTAATTTAATTTTAGTAACAATTCCTTTCCAAAATTCCCACACATTAAAATCGTCTATTAAAATTTGAACCAATCAAAGACAAAAATAATGGGAAAGCAATGTAATATTTGGTATTATATTGATGATAATTTGCAAATTCTGGAAATAGAAAAAAATATAAATGGAAAATACATATTTTTATTATTTTCTGATATTTTTCATATTTTTAAATCCAAAAGAAAGAAATTTTTTACCATTACATAATTCAGCTCATTAGTTTATATACCAGATATACTGCTCTCTACTCGGGTTCAAACTGAAAAAGGCAGGTAAAACAAAAATGCAATTTAATGCCAACGCTACTTCGCAACTTCAAGGTGAATCTTCCAACAAACCCATACCGCTCTTGGTTTTAAGAAAACTAGGAGTGAAAAAATTTATAATTTTAAAAGATCAATACGGTACCCACTTTTTTATTGCAAACATATTATTATATATTTGATAAAATGATGGAGTTGATGGGATTGATTGGTCAATTTCACGAAATAAAATTGGTCACTAAAAGAAATGAATAAAAAATATATTATTTTAGTCCGTTTAATGTAAACAGGCTCCAATGGAAAACGGCATTCACATTTCACAATTTCTTACCTTTAATAAACGGAGATTGTTTTCCATTTTTACAATACCACAAAACACAAACACAGGTAATTTCAAATGCGTTCTTTCATATATTTTTCCAACCCTTTACAACGTGGTCATTTGTTGTTGCACACTTTATTTGTTTCAACCCTTTGCTATGATTTGTTGTTGCGTTCAAAATATTTATGCACACATTTTGAATGCAGCAGACAGAATGTCGCCAATCATGTTTTTCAATTTACGCGAAAAACAAAAACCCAACCGTTCGTTATGAGTTACTTCCACAGACTGATCTCTCCATCATACATTGTTGAATAAATACCCATTCTCTTGTTCTCTTTTCGCTCTTTCCATTGCTCAAAATTTTTCAGTTTCAATCACAAAGGTGATTGGATCAATCACATGTGTAATTGGAAACGGAAAAAATTTCAATCACGTTTGTAATTGAAAATTATTTCTGAATTGATTAACAAATTGATTGAATCAATTAATATTTTAATTGGGAACGTAACAAATATCAATCATTTTTTTTAATTGGTTTTTATTCGGATTTGATTAAATAATTTGATTAAATATTAATTGAATCCGTTTCCAAATTCAATTAAGTGTTTTATTGAAAAAATTTTGGTGATAATTTTTTGTGTGTAGTTGTAAGAAAAATATAATTGTCCTCATCTAAAATGTTATTATATTGATAAAAAGAATATTGTTTGAATTAAAAGACAATGGCCACGATCTAAAATGTTATGGTATTTGTCAAAAATGTTTTGTCCCAGTTAAAAGAACATGTTATCGTCTTTACGAAAAAAAAAACTTTTTTCGTCGGCGAAATGAGGACATTTATTTATTTTTATTTATATATTAAATAATTCTTTGTTTATTTGTATTAATAACATCACATATTTTTATACACTTCGGTTCAATTTCAACAATAAGTAATCAGATCATGTAACTGCAAATAAAAGGAAATTATGCAATGATACAATATAACAAGTTGGCTGATAAGTCCCTGGTCTAACAAAGAAAAACACATTTTTTTTTGTCAAAATTCGTTTTTATTATTCAACATAGTTCCCTTCAAGAGCGATATAACGATTATAACGACCTTCAAATTTTTTGATACCATTTTGGTAGTACTCCTTCGGTTTTGCCTCAAAATAGGCCTCAGTTTCGGCGATCACCTCTTCATTGCAGCCAAATTTTTTCCCTGCGATCATCCTTTTGAGGTCTGAGAACAAGAAAAAGTCGCTGGGGGCCAGATCAGGAGAATATGGTGGGTGGGGAAGCAATTCGAAGCCCAATTCATGAATTTTTGCCATCGTTCTCAATGACTTGTGGCACGGTGCGTTGTCTGGGTGGAACAACACTTTTTTCTTCTTCATATGGGACCGTTTTGCCGCGATATCGACCTTCAAACGCTCCAATAACGCCATATAAAGTCACTGTTGATGGTTTTTCCTTTCACAAGATAATCGATAAAAATTATTCCATGCGCATCCCAAAAAACAGAGGCCATTACTTTGCCTGCGGACTTTTGAGTCTTTCCACGCTTCGGAGACGGTTCACCGGTCGCTGTCCACTCAGCCGACTGTCGATTAGACTCAAGAGTGTAGTGATGCAGCCATGTTTCATCCATTGTCACATATCGACAGAAAAACTCGGGTGTATTACGAGTTAACAGCTGCAAACACCGCTCAGAATCATCAACACGTTGTTGTTTTTGGTCAAATGTGAGCTCGCGCGGCACCCATTTTGCACAGAGCTTCCGCATATCCAAATATTGATGAATGATATGACCAACACGTTCCTTTGATATCTTTAAGGCCTCTGCTATCTCGATCAACTTCATTTTACGGTCATTCAAGATCATTTTGTGGATTTTTTTGATGTTTTCGTCGGTAACCACCTCTTTCGGGCGTCCACTGCGTTCACCGTCCTCCGTGTTCATTTCACCACGCTTGAATTTTGCATACCAATCAATTATTGTTGATTTCCCTGGGACGGACTCCGGAAACTCATTATCAAGCCAAGTTTTTGTTTCCACCATATTTTTCCCCTTCAGAAAACAGTATTGTATCAAAACACGAAATTCCTTTTTTTCCATTTTTTCACAATAACAAAAGTTGCTTCACAAAAGACGATCTATCTCACAAACTGATTGACTTACAGACGTAAATTTTTGACACGAATCATTTGAAGGTTGGTACTATATAAAAATAATATGCAAAAAAAAGGTACATTTTTTCAATTACACTTCCCTTCTTTTATGTTCACATAAAACCACATGTCCATTCTGAATAAATTAACACAAAACACGGTAATTCCCTATTCTCCGTACATTCTAAGCAACAATCAAAAATCCAATGGCGTACAAAATGAAAATTGTGTGTACACGCTCAAAGTTTTTATAAAATTCTTTTCACGGCAAAAAGTAAAAAAATGGTCACGAAGAAATGTACATGGTTTTTTTTACCATGTAATGGTTCTGGACATATCTATACATAACCGATAAAAATCTTTTTTCCCTCGAAAAAAGTAAAAAAATGAATGGCCAGGAATATGATTTTCCTGCCAATGTAATGGTCTCAAATTTTATTATTTAAATGATAGAATATGTTTGGGGCCATTGGAGAATCATTTAAATGCTTATTGCCAGCATACTTTTTTCGACTAGAAATTTCTTTTCACAAAGACAAAATACATGATCTTCGCCACAATTACATGCTTTAGATAAAAATTAAATGGATGCGGCAACCATGTCTGCATTTGAGAAAATGTACCTACCACAAGTTGTGATCCTTGATTAACTCAAACTGAGTCCGTCTATCCCTGGTTGAACATCAATGTCGCCCATTGTTTTCAAGAAAATTGAAATAGTAGCCTATGTTCGCACAATGGCGCATTTAGATATACCTCCAATCGATCGATCTTATTCACATTTTGTACAATAGAAAAATTCTCTATGATACCTCTTAAACGTATTAGTTGCTAATTAAATGTGACGATATAGTCCACATTAAATTGCCTTTGTTATTCAAATTAGATACAAGATAACCTTCCATGATATCCTTTAATCCTGCGAGATACCAGCCATATCGGCTAAGATTATTAACCTATGTTATTCAAATTGTTGTAATGGCAGTCACATCAATTCATTTTAAAATACGATCTAAGGATATCCGTTCGTCCTTATAATAAGTCGATTTCCAAACTTAAATTGCCGGCGTGTTTTAGTGTTTCTTATTCGTCTCGGTTATAAGTAAAATACAGTTTTTGTAAAGAGCCATCTTGTGTCATGGTTGCCATGTCCTCCTTCCATACAAAGGGTCGAGGGTTAAATCCCTGATTCGACTTGATCGTGACCTAAACACATCACACATTAGCTTGAAGTTCGAAAAATTGCAAGATCTTATCAATACACAAGTTAAAATGGAAAGAGCCAAAGAGTTGTTTCGCTTTCTTGAATAAACAAAATGATCGGATTTACTTCCCAAAGAGGTTAGCTCAAATATTACATTTGTGATTGCTCACCAAAAACCAAGCATTGCCGATAATAACGGTATGCACCACCGCAACGGCCAATAGCCACTCCCTGCTCGTATTGATCAACCGTGGCCACAAAATAAATACTAAATATTATCGACACAATGTTTTAAAGACAGTATTAAGGCCTTGGAGAGACAATCATTTCGGCCACAGACTATGGGGACTCCAACAGGATTCAGCACGCGCCAACCAAGAAAGAGGTTCTTAGCTTCATTTCTGCTACCAAAATTCCGGAATTCAATCCGTTGGACTTTTGCGCCTGCAACAAGTTGGAGAGTAAGGATAACACTAAAAAATATCAAAGTGTTGATTATCTCAAGACGACGCTTTGCCGTGAATGGGGCAATTTACTACAGAGCCTTTCGTGCAGCGTGTGATGGCTTTTTCGGCCATAATTCTTGTCAAAGGAAGCCAATAAAAATTTTAAACTGATTCCGAAATTATTTCCGGTATTTGTTGCTTTTTAACAATAAATCAAAAAATATAGTATATGTATAGGGTGAGGCAATTAAAAATTTCACTACTTTTCACATAATTTATACTAATTGACTCGATCATTGACCTCTTGATCCACCTCTGAATCTAGGATAATGATCTCAATCCCCTTTAAAACTCTTTATGGACTTTGAAAGTTAATAAATTTTTCTTACAACATTTTTCAGAACTTGTTATCTATGAAACATTGCAAACAATAAAATGCATACTTTCTTTCAGTGTAGATCAATGGAAGCATATCTAGTCATATGTGATGGTTGCTACTATTGAGTTTCATAAAATAACCTCTATACCATTCATATATCCATCCATGGTGGGGGACCTTGTTATTAATTCTAATTAAATGCTAAAATAATAAATTCATTAAAAATACACATTTTATCATTTCGTACTCGTATAGATTGAGAGATATAAGAGCTACTACTGTTATGGATTAATGAATTAAGTTAACTTCACGTATCACCAAAGAACGATGAAGAGACATAAGTGAAGGAGGTTATAGTTTGAGAGTTCTTCAAGGTTCAAGGTTTTCAACTCATGGAATCGTCGTCGCATTCACCCCTCGTCATTCACATTCCAAGGGTCCATTTAAACTGACTGGTGATTACCACCAATTTATTCTTTTGATAGAGAATTCCTTTATCTCTAATGAAAGGTTTCCCAAAAAGGAGGTCAACGCATAAAACCACATGCATCCATTACTGTGGTTCCCTGTGAAAAGATGTGATGAATTAAATCAGAAAGTAAATGGCTTAGATTAAGGGGCTGGAACGAACATAGTGGGTGGCATTGTGGGATCGTTGCATTTTGAATATGATGCCACGACTAAATACAGCATCAGAAAGATTCAAAAGAGTGTTACCATTGCACAGTGTTCCATGAATGACATCATAGAACGCAATTTCCATCTCCATTGATATCGTGCAGGACACATTAATCGTTGACTGCGAATATTCGTTTTGTTTAATTTCTTATTTTTTGGGTAAAACTTCTTTCATTACAACAAACCACTTGAACATGTTTGTGGTCATGTGCATTATAAACAAGTAAGCAGAGTCTAAAGTCGGACCGGACCTTCTATATTATACCCTTCACCGTTATGTACGAGTATACCAAAATGTTTGATACCATCTTAACGCCTTCAAATTTGTTGGGAGCGATATAAAAGTATGAACCGATTTAGACAAATTTTTGTATACTAGTACAAAATATCTACACCCAGAAAAAAGTGCCTTCGAAACTAAAGGAAAAAATTTGCATCAATATAGTTTATCCATTTTATTTCCATTAAGGTAAATTTTTGTGAAAAATAATAAAATTTACTCCTTTCAGTAAAAAAAAATCCTAAACTGTAAGCAGTTAGGAATAGTTCATTAACTAGAATAAGGCATGGAATTTTACTCATACTATTTTCTTCGCTGGGTATAAGAATTTACTACTGAAAAAGAAAATTTTATTCACCGATAACAAAGCATTCGTAAAAATAAACAAAAACCGAACTAAAACCAAGTTTCTTCAAAATTAGTAAAATTTCTTATAAAATGATAATTGCGACTTCCTTTATAATAGAAAGTTTTTCATACATACGAACAACACTTGGCATAGAAAAATATTTTAGTTCATTCGTACTAAGAAGTATGCAATCCTTTCAAAACTTAAGGAAACACACTTCTTAGAATATAGGAAATTTTCCTAAATTTCTATTGTCTACCTGTAATCGATACCTGCCATCGTAATCGATGTGTTTGCGCGTGGGTGTAATCGATATATTTGCGCGTCGGTTGTTTTTTTAGTTGGAATCGCGTTGTTTTGGTATACGGAGAGATTGTTAAAAAATAATATGGTAAAATAATATAATAAATAACAAATAAAATATATAAAATATTTGTTATTTTAAATTAGTGAGAAAAATTTTCGTTTTTTTTAAATAAATCTATCAATGTTCGTGATAGTGTATAAAGAAAGAAAACACCAGCAGAATAACAACCCTTTCATTTGTCTTCATTTTGGAATCTTCAATTATCAGGTAATATTTAGTGACGCTAACCTTTTGCAACAAAAATGTTTTATGATTTTTTATATTTGTAGGTATTGAAATTGTAAAAGGAGGACAAAATCATTAGGCAGCAACTTATTAAAAGTGAAAAGTACAAGAAGAAGAAAAAGTGTGTTTTACAGTTGATAATATCACATGGAAATTGGAAATAGTGGAATAATAAACTAATATTTCAAAGAGATTCGATGCTGCTGATTCTTAATAAATATATTCAATATATTAATAAAACATGTCTTTTATTGAAGATAAAATTGCTTATAGAAATAAATAAAATTGTATTTAAAAACGAAGGTAAGCAGTTCTAATTATGAAGTAAAAGTTTTACCACAAATGTGTAAGATTTGTCGAAATGAATGAAAAAATTTCAATAAAATCATTCCATATATGAATTCAAATTAGTTAAATTTTTTCATTCTGTAGTATAGTGGTATATAAATATAGGAAAATGTTAACTAATATATGGAAACCATTATTTCTAATTTCTACGAAAATCACATCGTTCAAACAAATAAAAATGTCTTTGGCGCTATACGAAGTTCAACTTTCTTCACAATGAGTTCATTTTAACTTAAAGAAGGGGTCACTTTTTTTCTGGGTGTAGACTTAAAACTTAAATCGGCTAACACTCTGATAAAGTCTAAAGTCGGGCGAGGCCGACTATATTATACCATTCACCACTATGTAGATCAACATTTGTGTTACCATCCAAACTAACAGGTTGGCTGATAAGTCCCCGATCTGACACATAGATGGCGTCGCTAGTATTAAATGCATATTATTTTTATATAGTACCAACCTTCAAATGATTCGTGTCAAAATTTGACGTCTGTAAGTCAATTAGTTTGTGAGATAGAGCGTCTTTTGTGAAGCAACTTTTGTTATTGTGAAAAAATTGAAAAAAAGGAATTTCGTGTTTTGATACAATACTGTTTTCTGAAGGGAAAAAATACGGTGGAAGCAAAAACTTGGCTTGATAATGAGTTTCCGGACTCTGCCAAACAATAATTGATTGTTTAATAACCAATCCATAGGTCGCTGGTTCATATCCGGCTCGAAGGACCAAATGTTTGTTTAATAACCAAACACGATGAGTATTCTTTTGATACTAATTTATTTACAAAAATATTCTTCCTTATATACACTTACAAACTAAACTGCCTGTGCATCAGACCAACTGATCGTAGCACACAATTATATCTTATCTACTTTGTTACATTAAGATCCTAAGTACACACATGCGCTTTTATCAGCTAGTGAAATGATTTTTTGCGATCATAAGTAAACAATATCCATTTCCCCCAATATCCATTTCATGATAGGGACCAATTGTAAGATATTTTTATTGTTGCCGTTATCGCGTTTATGTTCAAAAGATATTTATTTTGAATTGCGTTGCGAGTGAACCGGAGCATTATGGTGTAAAAGCATCTTCATCATTGCCAAGTGGGATTGTTTATTGAATTTAGCGTCGAAGTATGATAACATAGTATCAAACTTGGATCGTTTTACTTTTCTGCAGATATAAAATATAGATCACATCTTGTGAAATAAAAATTCCCTCCTCTCTTAGCTATAGTCAGATCCACCTCTCGCGCCGACTTGAATCAGAAGTTGGGCATAAAATATCGTTGAACATCATATTATCCTCCATGGTAGCCGTTTCGTTATTGGTCCAAAATCGTCGTGAGAACATTCATTAAAACAAATTTTTAAGCATTCTCGTTTTGTTATGCGGGCACAATAAGGGGTTATTGTCTGCAGAACATTTTCTTACATGCGATACTTGAAAGAACGTTTGGCTGTGTCTATATGCTTTCCAAGTCACATTGGACACCATGTACAACTTGATTTGGGTCACTTCCACCATAAACTCTTACAAAAATGTGTAATCCATACAACAACAATAGGATTATGATGTCATAAGGATCTGTATTCATCCATTGTTGTCCAATAGCATATGTTGTAGACTGTCCTGTGGAATCGTGTCACTGCCAATTTCAACTGTAAGGTTCAATAAATGCTCTCTATGAAATTAAATTTAAATGTCAGGCTGAGTCTAAAATGTCCATAACTCTGAAAATAAATGTATTTTGAAACAGAATTACCGATTACTCAGTTCTAGATGCTCTTCTCTCTAGATCCAACAATAGTTTCCGCTTCCTGGTTATTCTGCACTTTGATGGTGTGCCCCAAAAACAAACAAACAAATGAACAAACAACCAACTTTGTTCTTCTGTGTTAAGTCATCTCCTCGTATAACAAGTAAATTGCGGCAATAACTTTAAAGTTTTATTTTTTGGTGTTTATGTTTGTTTGTTTTTCGTTACGTTCGTTTACGCTTGGAGATTTCGTTAGGATATTTGTGATTGGTGTATGTGAGAGTGTGTGCGTGTGTGTGTAAACAAACGGTGGAGTGTAACATGTTCACGTATTGTTGTGAAAATCACAAAATATCTAAATTGAGTTGGTAGTTTTTCATATGATATCGTTACCGATGCTGCCACTGCTGCCCTGGATTGTGATGGTTGTACCAGATTTTCTTTCTCCTCCCATTTGAGATGAACGCAATAAAACGTAACATATGTGTGTAGGTACACCATGCCTTCATCCATAGGACCTAACCAAGAATTGTGTTAGAGGAATATATCCGAGGACGGGGGACGATGATTGTTTTTTTCTTCATGTATAATAAATTTCTCATTTTATTATTGTAAAAGCTTTATAAAGCTATGATAAACACGATATTTTTATCGAAATTTTCATTCACATTCTGCTGGAAATGTGTATTGCCACAAACCAAAATTTCCGGTGAATTTTGAGACTTTTTTTTAACGGATACTTGAAATTTATGAAGTCAGAATTTTTTTTTTATTACAATGACAAAAGGACGCTTTTTCCAATGGTGAAATTAGAAATGCATTTGATTTGAGGAAAATAAGGACAATTAATATCAAAAAGGAGTCTATCGTCGAACTAATACTATTTTTAATGAAAAAACAAGTAAAGTAGAAAGTCGGGCGGGGCCGACTATATCATACCCTAAACTACCATTACATAATTAGTAATCATAATCATTTGTGGGGTAACATATAGGTCTGGGAGATAAACCGCAATTGCGTATTTAAGAAAATTAATGGGTGCTTTGTGTCAATCTGACTATAGCTCATAGTCAATGTTTCCACGGAAAATGTTCGGTTTAATCTACAAGGACAAAAAAGTTCCTTACTTTCCCATACATTCCCAAACAATTTCCCCTACTATATTTTTCGTTAAATTTAAAAAAATTTACAAAACAAAAATGGTTCTAAATACTTTATTATTTTAAAACATGAATATGCAACGTATATAACATAGAATATAAATTTGTATTACCACCACGGTTGCCACAGTTGGTACAATTCTACCCAAATTAGTAATCTTTTTTGTTAAATCTTTATAAAAATAAAATTTTGGAAAAAGTTTCTATAAACCAATTTTTGTGAGAAATTTTTCTATAGAAATAAAATTTTGACAATAAATTCTATAGAAATAAAATTTTAAGAAAACAAGTAAGTAAAGTAAAAAGTCGGGCGGGGCCGACTATATCATACCCTAAACCACCATTACAGAATTAGTAATCATAAGCATTTGTAGGGTAACATATAGGTCTGGGAGATAACCGCAGTTACATATTTAAGAAAATTAAGGGGTACATGTCTATGGGTGCTTTGTGTCAATCTGACTATAGCTCATAGTCAATGTTGCCAGGGAAAATGTTCGGTTTACCCTACAAGGACAAAAAAAGTTCCCTACTTTCCCATACATCCCCAAACAATTTTCTCTACTATATATTTCGTTAAATTTAAAAAAATTTACAAAACAAAAATGGTTCTAAGTACTTTATTATCTTAAAACATGAATATGCAACGTATATAACTTAGAATATAAATTTGTATTACCACCACGGTTGCCACAGTTGGTAGAATTCTACCCAAATTAGTAACCTTTTTTGTTAAATCTCTATAAAAATAAAATTTTTGAAAAAGTTTATATAAACAAATTTTTGTGAGAAATTTTTCTATAGAAATAAAATTTTGACAATAAATTCTATAGAAATAAAATTTTGAGAAAATTTTTTATAGAAATAATATTTTGAAAAAAAAAATTCTATAGAAATACAATTTTGACAAAATGTTCTATAGAAATAAAATGTTGACAAAATTTTCTACAGGAATAAAGTTTACCACACATTATTAAAGATCAAGCCTTGCCGGCTTCTAATTTCCTCCTCTAGAGCCACCAAAATGTAAAAATTATTACAAATTATGTTGAGTGAAAATGTCCTACATTGTGGCCCTACGTCCCTACAAGACGCTAAATATTAGAAAAACCCTACATATAGGGAATTTCCCCTACTTCGAGGCACTGGCTGTTTTGATATTGCACCTACGGGGTTAGTATGCCACTAATATTGAGCCCATTATTAAAAAAAGAGAAAATCGTTAAATTAGTGTGGGTAATAAATACAAATTTGTAAAAATCGAGCAATATTCTTATGTAGGAGCTACAAGTACGTATAAGTACGATCGGCTAGTACATCAAAATTTGAAATTTGAGTAACATTGGTTAATAAATAAGAGTACTATGGCCAAATTTGGGAAAATCGAGCGATGCATATATATGGAAGCTATATCTAAATCTGAGCCAATTTGCATAATATTTTGCGGGTTTGATTAATACCACAAAAGGTTACCTTGTGCAAGATTTGAGTAAGATCAGTTAAGAAATGAGGCCTGTATGGTCAAACATAAGGTTATTAGAGGCGAATTTTTCAAAATCGGGTGATACATATATGGGAGCTATATCTACATCTGAACCGATTTCGATGAAATTTTGCACATATAGTTAGTACTATAGAGGACTGGATCTAGCCAACTTTGAGTAAGATCGGTTAATAAATAAGGGTTCTATGGCCAAAGTTGGGAAAATCGGGCTATACATATATATCTAAATCTGAACCGATTTCGATGATTTTTTTCACATATAGTTAGTTCTATAGATTAGATTTTGCCAACTTTGAGTAAGATCGGTTGATAAATAAAGGTTTTGTGGCCAAATTTGTGAAAATCGGGCGATACATATATATGAGAGCTATATCTAAATCTGAACCGATTTGCATGAAATTTTGCAGACTTGAAGGGCGGTGAAAAAGATTACCTTCTGCCAAATTTGGTGACGATCCGTTTAAAAAAAAGCGCAACGTGACACCATTTGTCGAAATCGGGCGATACATATATATGTGAGCTATATCTAAATTTGATCCGATTTCTTCCAAATTCAATAGCGTTCGTCCTTGTGCCCAAAAAACTTCCTGTACCAAATTTCATCAAAATCGGTTAATAATTGCGACCGGAATCCTGTGAACAACAAATACATGGACAGACGGACGGACGGACGGACACCAAGCGCTAGATCGACTCAGGAGGTGATTCTGAGTCGATCGGTATATATTTTATGGGGTCTAAAATCAATATTTCTGGTAGGCACATTTTTTGGCCGATCAAACTTATTATACCCTAATCACTATGTGGTTTAGGGTATAAAAATATAAGTATTTAATTTTAGTTTGAATTTATACTGCCTTTTCATTAAACTCTATATCGACCCAAACAGCTCGTTTCTCTGGATGAAAGTAAAATAACATAAGATATTTTTGCAGACAGACCTATCCTTTGTGATTTAGAATTCCAGTAAAAAATGTCAAGTATTTCCCCAAAACCTTCTTTTTAAGCATAACAAAGGAACCTCTATCCATTTTTCCACTCTCGATTAAGATATTTTGGACAAATTCTTGAAACCACTCTATTCGGTATTTTTAAATGAAAAATTATATTAAACCAGTGTTCGAAATGGCTCCGAAGCTCCAGCTCAGCACTTTAAAAAAAAAAGCTGTTCGGTATTTTAGCTCTTGCTCTCGGAGCCCTATGAAGCGGCACTGAAAAATAGGCTCTTTTCGAGCTAATTCAAACGAAAAACTCTTGCTCACACAGCTCTGCTCATTTCATTGGCACTTGTGAGCAGAGCTGTCATGCCGGCCCTCTCTTTTTTTAAACAATTAAATGTCGTAGAAAGAGTAGAAAATTTAAAAAAAAAGTAAAAAACAATAAAAATAAATTAACAATTTTACCTAAGCAGGATTTGAACATGTGCCCCCTTGCTGCATAAGCATATTTTTAGGAACATTATGCGTTAACTTAGTCAACCCTATCTGCGAGTAATAAGATAATAAGATAATTCTTCTGAAAAAAAATCGAAAATTTTGAACACTTTTATTGAGAAATACGCAGGTGTAAAATGGTCCGTCTTAACAAAACGTCGGGCAGAGGGTTGTCCCTTTCCCCCATTTTTATACCCTCCACCTTAGAATGGGGGGTATATTAACTTTGTCATTCCGTTTGTAACACATCGAAATATTGCTCTAAGACCCCATAAAGTATATATATTCTGGGTCGTGGTGAAATTCTGAGTCGATCTGAGCATGTCCGTCCGTCCGTCTGTTGAAATCACGCTAACTTCCGAACGAAACAAGCTATCGACTTGAAACTTTGCACAAGTAGTTGTTTTTGATGTAGGTCGGATGGTATTGCAAATGGGCCATATCGGTCCACTTTTACGTATAGCCCCCATATAAACGGAACCCCAAATTTGGCTTTCGATTGCTCTAAAAGAAGCAAATTTCATCCGATCCGGCTGAAATTTGGTACATGGTGTAAGTATATGGTCTCTAATGACCATGCAAAAATTGGTCAATATGGTCCATAATTATATATAGCCGCCATATAAACCGATCACCAGATTTGACCTCTGGGGCGTCTTGGAAGACCAAAATTCATCTGATTCATTTAAAATTTGGTACGTGGTGTTAATATATGGCCTCAAACACCCATGCAAAAATTGGTCGAAATCGGTCTAGAATTATATATAGGCCGCATATAAACCGATCCCCAGATTTGACCTCCGGTGCCTTATGAAGAAGCAAAATTCAACTGATCTGCTTGAAATTTGGTACGTGGTGGTAGTATAAGAAATTTAACAACCATGCCAAAAGTGGTCCATATCAGTCCATAATCATATATAGCACCCATATAAACCGATCCCGAGATTTGGTTTTGGAGCCTCTTGGAGGAGCAAATTTCATCCGAGTCAGTTGAAATTTGGTACAACCATGCCTAACTAGGTCCATATCGGTCTATAGTTATATATAGCCCTCATATAAATCGATCCCCAATCACACAAAAATTGGTCCATATGAAATTCATAATTGTATATAGCCCCCATATAAGCGACCCACATATTTCAATTCTGGCTCTCTACGTATAGTGCAAAAAGTCCATATCGATTCGTAATTATTTGTAGACTTAACTATACATAAATTGTTTGTCTAATATATACCACGTATGGACTAACTCACAATTTAGAAAACGATGTTAAGAAGTTTTAAGATACCACAACCCAAGTAATTCGATTGTGGATGACAGTCTTTCGTAGATGTTTCTACGCAATCCATGGTGGAGGGTACATAAGATTCGGCCTGGCCGAACATACGGCCGTATATACTTGTTAATTATATACTGTTATCAGAGTTTCAAGCATGGTTTATCAAAATACTGACCCCACTTTGTTGAAATTTTGCAAAAAATTGTGGGGCCCATAACTCGCGAACTATGAAAGATATTCGCACACGCACACTAACTTTTTTGTAGGCGTTTATAAGATATATCCAGCAAAAATCATCGAAATGGATTTGACATCTAAAACAAAATTTCATACCCCTGAGGTGACCAACCTTCAACGCTTACAGGTCAGCCCGTCTACCCACAAACACCTCAGATTTATCACAAAGAAAATTATGTTGATATCTTTATCCATTCCAAAGTTACATAATTATTTCCAACAAAAAAGGCGATTTGGAACCACTGTGCGTTGGTTGAAATCAGTTCAGATTTAGACATAGCTCCCACGTATATCTTACGTCCGATATAGATTAATATGACCACCGGAGGCCAAATTTTGCACTGAGAGTAGAATTAAGATTTTAGCAGTATGTGGAAATTTGGTTAAAATCGGTTAATATTTAGATATAGCTCCCATATACACAGTCTTACACAAGTTTACATACCCCTGAGTTTTTAACCTACTAACCAAACATCTTTCTTGTTGTTTTTTATAAACCACACTAAAAAAATATTGTTAAAAATTAACAAATACTATGTTTTCAAATTATTTTACAAAAATTAAAGCATCTATATGCATAGTTTATAATATTTTATTATTTCAATAAAATACTAATTCTTTAATCGTATGTAAACTTGTGTGAGACTGTGTATATGTACGCGTGATTTGGTGAAATGGAGTAGAATAGTTCATATTTTACACCATTGACTTAACATTTTACATAGAGAATATGGCGCTAGTCAATTTAATTTTTAACTGTAGAGAATTTGTACAAGTGTAAACAATTTTGTCCAAATCGCTTCAGATTTAAATACATGTATATCCGAATTTAGCGCTACCAGCAGCTTACAATAAATTTGATTAATTTGAGATTTTGGTCTACACTGTGGTAAAGGTGTGGTATTATAGTCGGCCCCGCTCCACTTTACTTACTTGTTATACCCTGCTCCACACTGTGGAACAGGGTATTACAAGTTAGTGCATATGTTTGCAACACCCAGAAGGAGACGAGATAGACACATGGTGTCTTTGGCAAAAATGCTCAGGGTGGGTTCCTGAGTCGATATAGCGATGTCCGTCTGTCCGTGAACACATTTTTGTAATCAAAGTCTAGGTCGCAGTGTTAGTCCAATCGACTTCAAATTTGGCACAAGTATGTGTTTTGGCTCAGAATAGATCCCTATTGATTTTGGAAGAAATCGGTTCAGATTTAGATATAGCTCCCATATATATTTCGGCCGATATGGACTTATATGGCCCCAGAAGCCAGAGTTTTACCCTAATTTGCTTAAAATTTTGCACAAGAAGAACAATTAGTACTATAGTCAAGTGTGCCAAATTTTATTGAAATCGGTTCAGATTTAGATATAGCTCCCATATATATCTTTCGCCCGATATGGACTTATATGGCCCCAGAAGCCAGAGTTTTGACCGAATTTGGTTGAAATTTTGCACTAGGAGTACAATTAGTAGTATAGTCAAGTGTGCGAAATTTGATTGAAATCGGTTCAGATTTAGATATAGCTCCCATATATATCTTTCGCCCGATATGGACTAATATGGTCCTAAAAGCTAGAGTTTTGACCCAATTTGGTTGAAATTTTGCACAGGGAGTAGATTTAGCATTCTAGCTATGCGTGCCAAATTCGATTGAAATCGATTCAGATTTAGATATAGCTCCCATATATAGCTTTCGCCCGATATGCACTTATATGGACCCAGAAGCCAGAGTTTTATCCCGATTAGGTTGATTTCGACAAAAATGGTCAAAATACCAACATTTTCCTTGTAAAATCGCCACTGCTTAGTCGAAAAGTTGTAAAACTGACTCTAATTTTCCTTCACTTGTAATACATATATATCGAGCGATAAATCATAAATAAACTTTTGCGAAGTTTCCTTAAAATTGCTTCAGATTTAAATGTTTTCCATATTTTTTTACTAACACCCTAGTGCATTAGCCGACTTAAATTTTGAGTCTATAGATTTTGTAGGAGTCTATCAAATTCTGTCCAGATCTAATAATATTTTTGAATGTATGTATCTGGGACAAATCTTTATATATAGCCCCCAACACATTTGACGAATGTGATATGGTATCGAAAAGTTAGATCTACAAAGTGGTGCAGGGTATAATATAGTCGGGCCCGCCCGACTTTAGACTTTCCTTACTTGTTTTTCTATATATTTGTGTATTCAGATTTAAATTAATTCAAATTGTTAATATCGACCGACATTGTAATTTATAAGATTTATCTTGTTGTGCTAGGTGTAACATATAAAACAATAAATCAATCAAAAGGCCTCATACTGATTATTCTTTTGAGATAAATAGAGTAGATACTATATGGTTTTAAGACGAAATTTGACTGTAAATACAAAACTTTGTGGTCTTTCTCTCCATATTTATCGTGGAATGTCTCACATATATCCAAACTAGATTGGATAACCAATCTATTTTGGAAATTTTATTTATCTTTGTTAGACTCGAAACATAGCAATGCCCATGAATTATGCAGTCAAAGTATTCCGATACCAGAATGCATAGTCTATGAGAGAAACACATGAACAATTACAAAGTCTATCAATGAACATTCGTAGCAATATTTATTGATTATGTAGGCAACATAAATATTTGTAGAAACAGAATCATAAAACTGAGCAGAATATTTCTAGCTTTCATTGCATGAATAATGAATAATTGCAAATTGGTTTACAGAATTGTTTGTTAAAAAAACCATTTCCAATTCTTTACAAATTCTCATTTGTGCTTTCGATTAACAAAAAGGACTCTTTTTCCATTTTGGTTTCTATTATTTCGTTTTACTAATTAAATTGGGAACATTATCATCATGGAGACTTCTTTACAGACATTATTTTTCGGTAATGCTTTGCACTTCATTTAATATCGCAAATCTAGATTTTCTCTTTATTGGTTAATTAGGTCTACTCTAAAGTCCCTCAGAAAACTTTTAATTTATTTTTGTTAAGTTAAAGCATTTGTTCACATACCCAGAATTTTACCTCCTATTTCTGCTTGATTTTCAATCTGTAAGCATTGAAAGGGTGGGTTGTGTGTATTCCCAAACCTCGTGTTAGCCACATTGACATTCAGATTCGGAATTTTGCATTGTGGCAACTGTGTTTGCAGAAAGAGAAACCCTGCTTTTTAAAGTTCAAATCTCTTTTTTTCGGTTAAATTTGCGAGAAATGAATTATGGTAGAAAAGCCGTCAGTAGATGGGTGCGTCCATTTATTTAGTTTCCAAAGTACACTACGAATATTCTTATATTGGCAGCAAACAAAAACAATTACAAATGATGGGTAACTAACAATAATTTACATTAATTAGACAAGACTAAAATGCAAAATACTTATAATTTATCTTATAGACGTAAAATCGGGCAGAGACATCAGAATGATACCACAAATTAACCCAACGGAATAGTAACACAACCATATTTGTGAGAGGAGTATTAAGTGAAACGCATTTTTGGTATATGACACATGTATGGGGAAACTTAACTTAACTTACTAGAACTTGATGCAACTCATGAACATATCACAGGACTAGTAGCTGTGCTCCGGTGTGTTGTAATTTTTAATTTTTCATGTATCATTATTTCATTTCATTTCGTTTATTGAGTCTATGGAATATTTCCTTACAGACTAGCATACTATTTTAATTACTTAACTAAATTACTAACATGTTTCTTAAAGATTGAATAATTGGAAGTATAATCAATATTATCACTAAGTGAATTATAAAGCCTTAAAGTTTTAGTTAATGGTTCATTAAATGCATAGTTTGTAGAATGACTAGCAATACGGAATGGATAAAACCGTCGTAGAGGGCGGGAAGGAGCGTTAAAAGGAATCAAGGCAAGTAATTCCGGACAATCAATTACAGAGTTGATGATTTTATACAAAAACAATAAAGAATTGGCATCTCTTCTAGATTTCAATGTCTCTAAAGAAATCAACAAACACTTACTTTTGTAAGATGGCACAGGATCAGAAAAGGCAATTGAAACAAGTGCAAATTTTAAAAATTTTTTTTGAACTCTCTCAATACGTTCAGCGTGACAGATGGCATTTGGACTCCAAATAAATGAAGCATACTCCAGTTTTGAGCGGACAAAGGCACAATATAAACTTTTTTTTATATAAGGATCAGAGAATTCAGTAGTATTTCTACGAATAAAGTACATAACTGAATAAGCTTTTGGAAGAATATAATTTAAGTGACAAATAAAACTTAACTTATAATCAAACAAAACACCAAGATCAAGTTTCTCATAAACATTACACAACCTCTGATTAAGAAAGCAATACCGTGAATTAATAACATCCCTACATCTGTGAAATGTAAGAAGCGAACACTTAGAAAAATTGAGGGGTAAACCATTTTTGGAGCACCACTCACACAATCTATCCAAATCATTTTGTAGTAACGCCGTATCATTTAATGAGCGAATCCGCATAAATATTTTCAAATCATCAGCATACATAAGATGCCTTACGTGCAAAAAACATGAACTAATGTCATTCACAAAAATAATGAATAACAACGGGCCTAGCACACTGCCCTGTGGTATACCAGATGAAGGACTGTACGAATCCGAATAATAACCCTCACAACAGACCGAACATACCCTACCCTTTAAATATGTTCTGAACCAGTCAACCAATTCAAGACTAAAACCAACCCTGTGCAATTTATATAACAGTAAATCATGGGGAACACGATCAAATGCTTTAGAAAAATCCGTATATATTGAATCCACTTGATAACCCATTTCGAAGTTATCAATGCAAAATCTTGTAAAAATAGCTAAATTGGTGGTTGTAGATCTACCAGGAACAAATCCATGCTGGGCCGGACTAATAAAAGACTTCAAAACAAAAACCAACTTATCACACATGATATGTTCAAACACTTTAGCTATATTTGATAGTTTAGAAATAGGCCTATAGTTGCGTACACAACTCTTATTACCTGATTTAAAAATCGGTATAACCGTCGCACATTTCCACCTTTGAATAAAATAACTATGAACCAAGGATTTATTAAAAATCAATTTCAGAGGCGCAACAAGCGCCAGACATAACTTTTTAAGCAAAAATGCAGAAACCCCATCCATATCAGTTTTATATTATTTATTTCTATACTTTCTTGATATTAATATATTATCGGATTTTCACATTTACTGAAATACAATCATCATCTACTGTTTACATATTACAAAAATGTTTACATTCCGATGCGATTTCTAAGATCTTATCACAGATTGGTTCATAAGGTCCCATCTATAGCGTAGTCCTGTCCTGTATAAGTTGTCCCATAAAGTGTCCAAGTCGTCCACTAAAGTGTAAATTTACCTCATCAATCACAAACCCACGTTAAATGACTGGTCCCTTCCGTACGTTTTGACCAGAACTGTCACTGGTCCATATACACCAGAGACTGCTCATTGGGGTTGATCTATTTCCTGTGGGATGGGAAGACAAATGTCGACATATTCCTTCTCTTCGTACACTAAGCTGAAAGTGGAATATTCGAAAATACTGCTCTAAAAATTTTGAAAAAAATCAGAAAGAAAAACAACCGACTTTCGCAAAAATGCTTGTTCATGGGTGAGCTCCAGCACTCTTTGGAGCCCCAATAAGCTAATTTTTTCGCGATATGTTTAGCTATTATACTTTGATGGTTCGTCCAGCTTCATGTTTCCGTCCTTTATCTCAACATCTTCAATCTCATCGCAGCAGTGGCTGCATCACTTTTGATCTGAACCTCAATAGATCTTAAGTACAGTATCGTCTCGAAGGCTTTGGTTGAAGTGGCCTTCATTGCCAAGAACCAACAACTCGGTTCGATATATTGGGCAATTTTAGTCCTTCTAGTGAATAGACATAATACAGTCTTATCCGGGTTTATACTCCCGTTCCCAGGTCTTGCCCAGTCATATGCCAACTTTAGCACTCTGTTAGGATCCGTTCAGAAGTTTTATAACTTCGCATGTGTAACAATGTTGAAGTAATTCTATGTGTCTCACCCATCTCAGCTCGCATTGCTTTTGGTTTTGCGTTTCCTTAGTCATTTATCACATTCCGTTATGACAGTCACTTCTGCCTGCAGGATTGTGCTGTGGTTCGGTAATCCGAAATATGATCTTGGTATCTGGGTCCTTTATATATAAGCCCAGTCTCGTCCTCTCAACCATCTTCGATCCATTGATGTAGCACCTATTTATTTTAGTATCTTTTCAAGGGAGCATTCTCCCATGCCAATGTTATTGGCGTCAGATTATTGTACTCGGTGGCTGTGGCCATCTCTGGTATAAGATCATGGATTGTTCTGTTGTTCATAGATATTTCTGTCTTCTCCGGGTTCACATCCAGTCCCCTGGGTCTTTCCCAGTCATATGCCAATCTTACCACTCTTCCTGCCTTCCTGCAGAGTATGTTCGAAGTTTTATAACACCTGCAAAAGTTTTATAACATCGTATGTGTAACAATGCTAAAATACTTCTATGCGATAATTTTCTTAAAGACACATCTAGAGTCAGATTCATATGCCATTCATATAAGTTCCCAAAATCATTCAAATAATACCCCTCAAGTGCCTAGGTTTTCAACTACATTAGGTGTGGCTAAGTTTATGACGTATTAGTCTCGCTAGACTTTGTACTTTGTACAATAAATATATTTTTATTTAATTTTTGCATCTGGCAAGTCGATATTGAACTACGGTATGACAAAAAAATAGCTTCTTGGCGACAGACTCAATCACTCTATTCCCAGCGGGAGTTCTCCATACAATCATTCTTGAACGTAACCGGCAGAAAGTGGTACAAGTGTTTTTCACCCAAGGCCGTATGATGAGTAGTTCACATTACTACTATTTGCACTTTCAACTCCAAACGAATTTATTCTTGGCTGAAGAAAAGATTCGATGTAAGTTTTTAATATACCAGCGAAATTATACTCGTTTCTCTCGCTACATGCATGTGGCCCCATTATTGGATTGGTTTAACATCAACTTTAATAGAGAGGGATCGAGATTCCATGCTCTATTTTAAATGAAAGTAGGGGAACATTTGAAAACACTTTTTGTAATGGATTTTGGGGTGAGTGAATAGAATATTGCGTGCAACATCAAATTGAAGAGAATCACATACACATAGCGAAATGTATTCAACATCCCCGATTACGTAACTGTTCACGCTATGTGATGTTCAAGATAAAAATCTATGTTGCGTTACCACATCTTGGAAATCAATACTTGAAATTTAACAAAATTTAATTTACTAAAACCGATTCCAATAGCTGTATTTGGTACATCGCTTATGAGAAAGATAACACATAAAGTGGTTTGTTGTCTTTGAATATTTTTCTAATTTGCTTGTGTGTGCCCAACAATCTGCTCTATAAATAGAATTGCTTAACTATATGCGTTACTTGTGCGTCAATGGCTTTAACGATATTTGTTTGTTGCTTTTAAATTCTATGGTCTGCTATTCGATTTATAAAATTAAATATTTGTTTCTTCATTGGTTGCAATACTGAAGAAAAAGTGCGGAGAACTAAAATATTCGTGTACAAGTGATAAAAATATGGAGGAAGATGCAATTCATAAACATGTGCTTTGTTTAATTTAATATTTATTAAATTGGTTTTCACATCCTCTAAAAGTTATCAACTTTTATCACAAAAATTCAATGCTTTTCTTTCAAACATGGTATACGATTTTTCTAAAATTTCGTTTGGGAGGAAATAATTATTTTTTGTTGTGCATTCGTTTTTCTTCAGTTGTACAATATTTTTATTCTCTTCTTCTTTCTCAATTTTAAATTTATATATATTTACCAAATGTTTTATATTTATTTATGTACATATGATAGATTTATTGTATATGATATGACCCAAACATTTTATACTGGTTCAACCCAATCTTCATACTTGGCAATAACGATGTCAAAGATATAATCAAAATGCATATTTTTAGTCTTCAGTAAAACAAACTGATTTAAGTCTAAAAATTATATTGTTTTTATTGTAAATTATTTAGTTGAATTTGAAACAAGTAAGAAATGTCCAAAGTGGTATGAATATATGGGGTTTTCTCCAATATTTTAGAAATATATGGAGACATTTGATGAAGTTAAAAAAGTACATATAGTATATGGTACAAATCGGAGTTGATTTTAAACCAAGTCAGTACTGTATATCCGTCTATTGTAATCATTCTACAGTCTTCAATAATGACACTATCATTTTGGAATTAGTTTTTTGTTTGGATATAGTCCCCATATAAACTACCCCTCGATTTGGGATCTTGGCATTTTATAAACCATAGTTTGTACCAAATTTTCCTGCAACATAACGGTCTGCCAATATACCTAACCGCCTAAATTTGAGTACCCAAGAATATATGAAGAAATTGTTTGCCGAAAAGTTCAAGTCGATATATGTTTGGGATACAACATTTTTATACCCTGCGCCACACTGTGCATATGTTTGCAACACCCAGAAGGAGACGAGATAGACACATGGTGTCTTTGGCAATAATGCTCAGGGTGGGTCCCTGAGTCGATCTATCCATGTCCGTCCGTCTGTCTGTGAACACATTTTTGTGATCAAAGCCTAGGTCGCGGTTTTAGTCCAATCAACTTAAAATTTGGCACAAGTCTCTGTTTTGGGTCAGAATAGAACCCTATTGATTTTGGAAGAAATCGGTTCAGATTTATATATAGCTCCCATATATATCTTTCGCCCGATATGCACTTATATGGACCCAGAAGCTAAATTTTTACCCTGATTTTCATGAAATTTTGCACAATGAGAAAAATCAGTACTATAGTCAAGTGTGCCAAATTTGATTGAAATCGGTTCGGATTCAGATATAGCTCCCATATATATCTTTCGCCCGATATGGACTTATATGGCCCCAGAAGACAGAGTTTTAGCTCAATTTGATTGAAATTTTGCACTAGGAGTACAATTAGTAGTGTAGTAAAATGTTCTAAATTTTATTGACATCGGTTAAGATTTAGATATAGCTCGCATATATATCTTTCGCCCGATTTTCCGTCATATGACCACAGAGGTCAAAGTTGCAGTCCGATTTACGTGAAATTGTGCACAGGGAGTAGAATTAAAATACTTAGTATGCATGTCAAATTTGGTTCAAATCGGTTCAGATTTCGATATAGCTTCCATATATATGTTTTTCCGATTTGAGCAAAAATGGCCAGAATACCCACATTTTCCTTATAAAATCGCCACTGCTAAGTCGAAAACTTGTAAAAGTGACTCAAGTTTTTCTTTATTTCTAGTATATATCTATCGACCGATAAATCATAAATACACTTTTGCGAAGTTGCCCCAAAATTGGTTCAGATTTAAATGTTTCCCATATTTTTTTGTTTCCTAACATTGTGTTCCACCCCAGGGCATTAGCCGACTTAAATTTAAAGTCTATAAATATTGTAGAACACATTTGATGGATTTGATATGGTATCGAAAATGTGGATCTACCAAGTGGTGCAGGGTATAATATAGTCGGTCCCGGCCGACTTTAGACTTTCCTTACTTGTTTTAATATAATATTGTGGACATTAATATAGAAATTCTGTATAAAGAGAATAAAATAAAGATGCTGAATGCGAGAGATATATACAACATATTTTTTTATTTGTAATCCAACAAGTTTGCTAAAGACAATTTGCTGCAAATAAATAAATGTTTAAAACCTGGAAGTAACTAATTAAAAATATGTACGACTAAGGTGAAACATAACATGTTTGAACGATACAAACAATATTTCATTTGAACACATCCTGAAAATATATAGATCTCGCCAAGATACATAAGCGGAAAATTTTGGGTTTGAGACCGCAAGTAGCCAAATCATGCGATGTTTATTCAAATTGGAGTCTTAATATTTAATCATATCGTAGGAACAAACATTGTTGGGATTGTGTGTCAAATGTATGTTAAAGGGTAAATTGGGATCGATTCTGACCCAAAGCACATATTTGTGCCAAATTTAAAGTTGGTCGGACCGCAACCTACGCTTTGATTACAAAAATGTGCCTACAAAAAATGGGCTTTTCTAAATCGACTCAAGAAATGATTCTAAACATATTTGCAAAAACATCATGTGCTTTCCTTCTTCCTTCTTCCTTCTTCAGTCTTCTTTTGTTTCAGGGCAACCAGGCCTGATGTTTATACTCGTATATTTATTTACTACCCAGCAAAAACTCCTATTACCAGGTATGAGTACAACCCAGCAAAAACTCCTATTACCAGGTATGAGTACAAGTATGCTTGAGCCAAATTGGTAACAACTTCCTCGTACATATATCCGTAGTAATACTTTTACACGGGCATGACATTGGAGGAAAGTACTTCCGTGCAAGCATACCAGCAGTCGAAAAATAAGTACTTCTTCGCAAGCATACCAGCTCTCCAAAAATAATATATTTACCATAAAGATACCCAAAAAGTGCGAACTCACCCTTGTTGTTTTGTAATCCAACACACTATACCCCGCTCCACGACATGGATCTATTCAATGATGTTATTTTGTAATATAAATTATGTACTATACAACTTTGGAAAACAAAGGTATATTTTATTGACAATTTTTTCTGAAATGTAATTTGGCATTACTTATCGCTACTATTAACGGTGCCCACTGTAAAGCCGAACCCGGACCTCAAGATATGATTTTGATTACCGGTATTAATAGAAAGAATCACTTTTTGCCTACACATGTATGTTATTATTTTTAAATCCCAGGTAATACTGCAAGTAGTAACTTTTTGATTACCGGTATTACTGAAAGAATCACTAGTGCTTACCCAGTTTTTGCTGGGAAGTATGCCTGCGCCAAATTGGTAACAACTTCCTCGTACATATATCAGTAGTAATACTTTTACACGGGCATGACATTGGAGGAAAGTACTTCCGTGCAAGTATACCAGCAGTCGAAAAATAAGTACTTCTTCGCAAGCATACCAGCTCTCCAAAAATAATATCTTTACCATGAAGATACCCAAAAAGTGCGAACTCACCCCTGTTGTTTTGTAAGTCATCACACTATACCACGCTCCACGGCATGGATCTATTCAATGATGTTATTTTGTAATATAAATTATGTACTATACAACTTTAGAAAACAAAGGTAATGCAATTTGGCACTATTTTTCGCTACTATTAACGGATATGATTTTGATTACCGGTATTAATAGAAAGAATCACTTTTTGCCTACACAGGTAAGTTATTATTTTAAATCCCAGTTAATACCGCAAGTAGTAACTTTTTGATTACCGGTATTACTGAAAGAATCACTAGTGCTTACCAAGTTTTGCTGGGTACATACGTCTCTCTTTGTCCTGAGCAATACATACATTTGAAGCCTCCACAGTTACTGTACGACAGATTTTTGATTCTATAACCAAAAAAACAAATCATTTGTATAAATGCCTGCGGCAAAATCAAAACTACATAAGCACCATATATTCAATGAAACATAAATTTTAATTGAAAAAAAAAAACAGATATATTTTTAAATTGAAACAGAAACATAAAAAAAGAATAGCTTTAGACCATGAATTTGTTCTTTTAATTGTTCACATTTTGGGCGACAAAAAAGTTTTGGGTAAGAACAAAATCCAGAGAACATTGATCGCACGCTGTTAGAAAAATATGTTTTTCATATGTTCCGATATAAACAAAATGAGTTTCAATTTTCGAACACAATATATTTAAGTGTAAAAATGTAATGTTCCTAAAGTAGCATTAAATGGTTGGGACACAGATGTTAATATGTTAGAATATATTATGTTTGGGACAAGAATGTGAAATAATATGTACCCAGCAAAAAAAGCGTCGCAAAAAAAGTAATGAAAATGTTATTTTTGGATCCGGAAGTGGTGCAAAATACACGCAGAAGCGATGAATTTAACATGGGCTTGTCATAGGACGGAAGTCCTCCATTTCAACAGCCGTTGCACTGAATTTCCATTACTTCTTTAGATGTAATTCAATGTTTTGGATGTAAATTAAAAAATTCTGTGATATTTTGTCAAATAAATATTTTTTATAATTTTTAATGGATTCTAACGCTTGTCGGAAACGTTTGACCTCAGATATTTTCAAAAATTCACAATTGTTTCAGATTGGATTTAACATTTTTTTCCACAAAATTTAAATGATTTGTACCATTTTATGAATTCTTACTCTGTTTTTAACCTATTTGAAACAAAAAAAGTTAAAATTATCCATTAAAAGTATGAAAAAACCAAGTTATAAAAAATTGAATTAAAAGATTTTCCTGGGTAGTTAAAATAAAGAACATCATTGGGAGTACATCTTCTGGAAGTGCTTTTAAAGTTGTGCCTTTGGAAGAACTTCCAAATTTTTTTGCTGGGTATGAATGTAAACATATATAAATTTACAAATTTCGAGTAAATATATATATGTTGTAATTTTTTATTCAGGGAGCGACAGAGAGAGAGAGAGAGTGAGAGTATAGGAAAGAAATAGAGTTGGAAATCGGGAGGGTTGACGAAAGATATCAACATAACACAGCGAGATAATCAAAACTCTAAAAGCAATAAGATAACTTTTATGGCAAATTGAATTATAACTTGGTGGGCAACGACCCAAAGCAACAATTGAAAAATTTTATTTTCTTTAAAATAAATTATTAGAGAAAAGAAAACGTGAAAACATGACCATTTTAGAGCGATAATGCCAACTTAATACCGGCCCTAAAGGTAAAAATCAAATTAAGTACAAAATTATTCGTTAATAAATATTCATATTTATTTGTTTTCTTAAATACGATAAATTTTAAATGCATTTCACATAGAGTTAAATGCTAGTAAAAAATAGTTTACGCCTAGAAATGTATGTTTATATTGTAAAATTATTTATGTTTATAATCGACTTTCTTCTATTGTTAGAGTTTTTGAATTTCTTCGAAAATTTCAAAGTTTTAGACCAAAAACATTTTTTTAGTACAAAATTGTTATTTTTGCAATAAAAAAATAATAAAAGCTCAGTCCATTTCGTTTATATCAAGCACTGTTCTTTTCTGACTGTAAATCTTTAATAACCCACATTTCGAAGTTTCATTATAAAAATTTAATATAGTAATACATAAATTAAAAAAAAAAAATGGTGTTCGGTCGGAGCAGGGATTGACCCAGGACCTTTTGCATGCAAGGCGGACATGCTAACCATTGCTCCACGTGGCCAACAATTGTATAATGTTTTGTTTGCATCGGCTCGTGGACGCTGCAAACTATGCCAGTGGATAGTGTGTTGGCTTACAAACTGTATTGTCCTCGGTTCGATTCTCCGTCTAGGCGAAAGGTAAAATTTAACAAAATTATAAAATTGAATAATTTCTTCAGCATTGTTTGTATTACAGAAAAAGGTCCTAAGAACTAAAAAATCTCGTGGAAGTGAGAAAAATGTTCGATAAGTTTTAAGGCAGCGCATGCAAACTTACAATGCACTATGGTCTGGCGGCCTAAATTTTTTGGCCAAAAATCATAGCGCTTAAGCGGTTGTTCTGATCACCACAAAATATTCCAGACATTGATTTAAATTTAAAAGCACAAAACATTTAAGACTAATCCATTTTTGGACCCACCTGCCCCAATACAGGGTGGGAGACAGCGTGTCAAACTATACGCGCAAAAAAATAATTCTTTCGTCCCAAACGAAATTTTAGACAAACAAAGTTCGTTTCTCATTTGCTTTTCGCTGTAAGGAAGTGTATTTGGAAGAAAAATATATACTTTTTGTGATAAACGTTTATTCTTTTCCAGGATGTAAAAACAATTTCATAAAGACAAACTATAAAAAAATTGTTTTCTTGCTAATTGCATTTTCCCTCACATCTAATTGCATTTTCACATCACATCCACAAGGTTTTTTAGTGTAATACCACCTTTTCCTGTAATACCAACAATGTAGAAGAAATTATACGATTTTATATTTTTTTTTAATTTTTTTACCTTTCGCCTGGACGGAGAATCGAACCGCGGACCACGCACTTTGTAAGCCAACATACTAACCACTGAGCTATGTACCTGTTATGGTCATCAATAGATAAATATCCATATAAGTTATATTTATATAGCATAGCTTGTGGCGCCCACGAACCGAATAAACAAAGTTTATTTAGCAGAAATAAACATTTAGTTTGGCAGCGTGGAGCAGTGGTTGCTACGTCCGACTTGCATTCCAAGGGTCGTGGGTTCGATCCCTGCTTCGATCAAAGTTTTTTTTTTGTTTTTTTTTTATATATATATATATTCCAGATATGTTCGGAAGATTCCGAAAAAATGTCCAACATTACATTGTAGTATATTAAATTTTGAACCGTAAAATGTGTCTTATTAAAGACCTAAAGTCAGAAAAGAACAGTGTTTGATATAAACGAAATGGACTGTGTTGTTGTTTCACAAATAACTGTTTTTATTGAAAAAATAAAAATTTTGTAACAAACGAATTTTTTTGGTGATAAAAGTTTAAAATTTTCGAAGCAATTCAAAAAACTCTAACAAAAGAAAAACGTTTTCGGTACATGTTTTCCAAACGTTTTTTTTTTCTTTGCGTGTACTGCTTTCATATTTTTATACCCACCACCATAGAATGGCGTATAATACGTTTGTCATTCCGTATGTGACACATCGAAATATCGATTTCCGACTATATACAGTATAACTATTCATGATCAAATATAAATTCTAGGATATAACCAGGTCCGTGTGCCAAAAATTTGATATGCTTAAGTCTAAATATTAATTAATTTGAATATTATAATGAGTATTCGGAGTAAAGAGAATAGACAATCGGAACCAAGAGCATAGAGATTTGAAAAAACAGCCTGTGTTTTCGCCTTGAGAGGAGAATTTTATGTATGTGTGGACAAGTGTTTTGTTTATCAATTTGGCATTATGGACACACATTTTTTAACGGCCTTAAAGGTAAAAATGAAATTAAGTACAAAACACGATAAGTTTTAAAGGCATTTAAAATGGTGTTAAATGCTAGTAAAAAACGGCTAACGCCTAAATACATTATAAAATTATTTATGTATGTTTATACTCTTCTTTTGTTAGAGTTTTTGATTTTCTTCCAAAATTTCAAACTTTTATACCAAAAAGAGTTTTTTTTATAAAATTGTTATTTTTGCAAAAAAATAATAATATTTTATTCAAAAGCCATTTCGTTTATATCAAGCACTGTTTCTGACTGTAAATCTTTAATAACCGACACTTCGAAGTTTCATTATAAAAATTTAATATAGTATAAATGTCTAAATTACAAAAAAAAAAGATTGGTTCGGTCGGAGCAGGAATTGAACCCACGACCCTTTGCATGCAAGGCAGACAAGCTAACCACTGCTCCACGTGGCCAACAAATGTTTGTTTATTTTAAATAATGTTATGTTTGCATGTGCTCGTGGGCGCTGCAAACTATGCTATAAAAAATGTAACTTTTATAATAATTGTCTACTGGTGACTATAACAGCTACGTAGCCCAGTGGATAGTGTGTAGGCTTACAAACTGTATGGTTCTCGGTTCGATTCTCCGTCCGGGCGAAAGGTAAAATTTTAAAAATGTATAAAATTGAATAATTTCTTCAACATTATTTGTATTACAGACAAAGGTACCAAGAACTAAAAATTTCGTGGAAGTGAAAATTATGTTAGGGAATGAGCACAATCTTCTTTGGGGAAAATTCTTCCAAGCATATAATATTTTTGGGCTCAAAATGCTTCCAAACATATAATATGTTCACATAAAACAAACATATTAATGTTTCAGCAGTATCCAATAATATATGTGCTTCCTGCAAAATATGTTTGGAACATATGTTAGAGAAGCGATTTTTTTTTGAGGGTGTGGGCACTTCTAGTCTTAACCACTGAACCTTCTCTATTATTTACTTTTGTGGAACCAACCAGATTGCTCCAAAAACATTAACAAACTGCTTAAGTTAACGTTTTCCAGGTCCGCCAGTAATCTAAAGCTATATGCTCCCAAAATTCGCTTACGCCTTACACAAAAAGCAGGACACTCACACAAGAGGTGTTTAATTGATTCCTTTTCCTCCAAATCATGAGAGCTTATGCAATAGTCATTATACTTCGCACCTATAGTTTTTGCAAATTCGCCTATCAGGCAGCGACCCGTTATAGCAGATATCAGGAGTGCTATCTGACGCCTTGAGAACACTAGCATATCTAGTGTGCGGTTTAAGTTTAAATGGGGCCATATTTGCTTGGTGTCGTTACAACCCTTGCAATTCTCCCATTGAATATTGGCCATCATAACAGCCTTCTCACGCAGTAAGAGCTTGCAGGTGGCCAGAGGCATACCAACAGATTCTAGTTCCCCTGGAATATGTAAGGTACACCGAAAGAATTCTCTTCGTTAAATTTACGAAGAATTCTTCATTAACAATTCTTCCTGAATTCTTCATTAAAATAACGAAATTTTCATTCATTTTCTTAAATTTTACGAAGAACATTTTACGAATATACGAAACTTCTACGAGACATTCTACATTAACTTTTCTTCGTAAAAAGTTCGTACTTTTAACGAAACTTTCTTCATATTTCCTGAATTTTGTGAAGAAGTTTTTACGAATATTTTACGAAACATTCTGCGTTAAAATTTCTTCATAAAAAGTACGAAACATTTTCTTTGAAATAACGAAGAAGTTTCATTGAAGTTGTAAAATTTCCGTTCGCGGCATTAAATTGTCTTTTATAATGTGCTTGAGTGTATTCCTTTATTCTATTTTTTATGTAAGTCTATGCTACTTCTCATTTGGGTGATAGCGCGCTATGAATAAAAGTGAAGCAATAAAACTAAAAATTATTCAAAAACTTAAGATGTAAAGTAGTGATGTCATTTTTCACTTTCGACTATAAATTTTTTTTCTAAAAGTTCGAACATTTTTCAGAAAAAAGTACGAAAGTTTTTCATAAAAAGTACGAACATTTTTCATAAAAACTACGAAAATTTTTCATAAAAAGTACGAAACATTTTCATAAAAAGAACGAAATTGTTTCATAAAAAGTACGAAGATTTTTCATAAAAAGTACGAAGATTCTTCATAAAAAGTACGAAATTTTTTCTTACAAACTACGAAAATTTTGGAAGAACTTTTTTTCGTAAAAAGTACGAAATATTTCGTACTTTTAATGAAAAGTTTCTTTGGTTGTAAAACAATGACAAATTTCGTACTTTTAACGAAATTTTTCGTTCTTTTTACGAAGAAACTTCTTTCGGTGTAGTTCCTAGCCTTGCTAACACATCTGCTTCGCAGTTCCCCTGTATGTTCCTATGGCCAGGCACCCATATTAGGTGAATATTGTGCTGCTCAGCCATCTCATTGAGAGATTTGCCGCAGTCGATGACAGTTTTCGAGTTAAGGAACACAGAATCCAAGGATTTTATTGCAGGTTGACTGTCTGAGAAAACATTAATGCTAACATTTTTTTGAACATTACTTCTCAGCCAATTCGCCACCTCTCTTATTGCTAATATTTCAGCCTGTAAAACACTACAGTGATTAGGTAATCTTTTCGTTATTCGAAGTTCCAGATCTTTACTCCGAACCCCACATGTCCATTCAATTTGGAGCCATCAGTATAGAAATCTATATATCTTTTATTCCCCGGGGTCTGTGTGCACCACGCCTCACTGTTGGGAATTAGAGTTTCAAACTTTTTGTCGAAAAGTGGTTTTGCCAGGGTGTAATCCACTACGTTAGGCACATCTGGCATTACTTTGAGGACCGAACTATGACCGTACATTTTTTCCGACCACAGCGATAGCTCGCGCAACCGCACAGCCGTTGTTGCAGCTGACTGTTTGGCCAAAATGTCTAAAGGCAATAGATGTAGCATGACATTAAGGGAGTCTGTTCCTGTCTTACTAAATGCGCCTGAGATACATAAGCTCGCCATACGCTGAACTTTATCTAAACAAGTCGGTTTCTGAAGTGCCGGCCACCAGACTACAACACCATATAGCATTATAGGTCTAACTACTGCCGTGTATAGCCAATGCACAATTTTTGGTTTTAGTCCCCACTTTTTCGCTATTGCCTTTTTGCACGAGTACAAAGCTACAGTGGCTTTTCTCGCCCTTTCTTCAATATTAAGCCTAAAACTCATCTTTATTATACCTTATTCACATTACACTTCCAAAATGCACTTGAACTAGATTTCAACTGTAATTTGCCTTATAAAAAAGGGATTTAAAATCCACTTTTAGTAGTTTTCGAACCTAATGTGAATGGGCTTTATGTATATTATAACGTAATTCACGAATCCAACTCCCATAAACAACCTACATTTATTTCTATTTTAAGTGTGAAATTAATTTGCGTGTTATCTTATTTAGATATTTTTTTAGATTTTTTCTTTATTTCTATAATATTCGTTTCTATTCAAGAAGTGCTCATATTACAGCATTATTCGCCATATTTTGATGCATTGTAATCGGCGAGAGAAATCAATGTTTTCGAGATTTGTTTTCCTAAGACAATAAGTGGCTATTTTGCATGCTTTGGTATATCTACGATTACTAAGTGATTACATATTAGGTGATTATATGCTTTAAAAGCACTACTTATTTCATGGCCAAAGGTAATCCTGGGGAGAAGTACTTTCCTCCTAGGACATGCGTATGTAAATGTAATCCGGGGCGATGCCAATTAATAAGTGGTTATTAATTTTCAAAGAGGCTTACCTACAAGATTACCGGGTAATGAGAGTTTTTGCTGGGTATGTATCGCCCGGTTTGCCGAAATAAGTCCATAATATCCTTATATATTTACTTGCACTTTCTTTATTTGACAATTGTCAAACGTAGTCTCCCTTTCGCTGGCTTTTCGTAGTCTCCCTTTCAGCTAATATCGTCATTTTCGAAGCAAAAATCGGAAAATCGGCAATTGCTATTTTTTGAGTCAAAAATCGTCAAAATAAATCGGCAAAATTGGCAGCCCTGCCGATGACATGAGTTGAATTTCACTCACGCTCACATCAATAGCAACGAAGCAGCTTTATGCGTTCTTTAACATAAGGGTTTTTTTTTTACCATAGTTGCTCCCCAAATTTGTTCCTATATCGACTCACTGCTTAGGGTTATGGTTTGCCGTGGGGTGAGTGTAGTAAGACATTTTCTGAAAAACATGAAGAAATTGTCAAGACATCGCGAATCAATGCGATTAATGTACGCATGTGAATGATATAAGTCAGAAGAGCAAACGGATGAATGGCTATGACATTGACACCACCAGCGATTAGGTCGTCAAAGTGAAGTGGGAAACAACTTTGACTTCGTTTTCGTAGCTTAAGGAATCATTGTAATGGATGATGGCATTGTACAACGAATACTTTTTAAAAGTTTAGAAGTGATTTAATGTTTACCAAAAGGGATATGCAAAGCAAATCTTTCGAAGCACATGCGTGGGAAGTGCTTAATTTTGCGGTAGATTATTTCCTGTGTCAGATGCAAGTGATGGATGTGAGATCTTATGAAAACTTAACCCTAACCAATTCGGCTAATGGTATTAATATTGGCCTGGATTTGGAAAATTAAATCATTAAGGATGAATTAGATGTGTAAAACTTTTTAACAACTTCCATTGTGGTCGATGCAGTGGGTGTAGTAAGAATTTAGTATCTTAATGATGAGTGTTGCTTTAGAGGATTAATTTGAAGTGTATACTATGAATTTCTTCGGAAGGGTGGCAGGCCATTACTACAATCTCGGTTAGACTATTTGGTTATGTTGGGTTAGGTTGATAAGAGGATTCAAGTTGCCCTGTCTTATATCGGCTGACAAACACTAGAGGTGTGCGCGTGACAGAAATTTCTCTCACACTCACGCACATTCGCGAAGCAAAATATTCATTCGCGTACGCTCACGCACGATAAGTGTGGTAGCCAATCCCACTCACGCACATGCACAAAATGAAAACCAGTACTCACGCACGCTCATGCACGAACTACTTTTAAAGACTCGCGTTCAAGCACGATTCACGACAATTCACGACAAATTCACGAGACTCACGATATTTTCCAAACGGAAATCAGCAAAGGTAACTGTTAATGCTTGAGCTCGTTTGCTCAGCGTATATTCTGGTGGTACGCCAGAATAAATTGTTTGTTGGTAGTCCTGGTAGTACACCAGAACTTTTCTTTTAAAGGGGTTTAAAATTCTTTACTAGGTGATACACCAAGAAAAGAAAGAATCACGTTAGTTAAAACACCAAGGTTTTTAAGCGTAGTGATCCTATTTATTAAATTTATTCTGCCTTATATACTAATAGTTAATACAAGAAAGTAATAATAACAACAAAAATAAAATAAGTAAATGAAAAGAAAACAGTCGAATTATTTGCCGGAATTGTTTATGCTGCATTTGAACTCTTTTTCCATATGAAGCCAATGACCTTTGGATTGGCTGCGATATAGAAAGAATGAGAATGAAATGGGCAGCAGATTTTAATGTATATTCTATTATAGATTTAATTTATTTTGCCAAACAAAATAAATAAATCATGGAGAATAAACAGTAACAAAATTCAAAACTAGAATACAATTCGAGAGCTAAATTAATTTCAGTTAATATACGAGTGTGAATTAAATCTTGATTTATTTTCGTGAGTGTGATTTTGCAGAAATTTTATTCACGCACATTCACGAACCGATTTTATTTCTCGCATTCACACACACATTCGGGAGAGTTGCTTTAGATTTTGGTCACTACTCACGTGATTCACGCGTGAATCACGCCTGTCATGAGAATTTCGTGTCACGCGCACACCTCTAACATACACCTAAGCCAGTATTCGGCTTATTCTGCGCTCTAACATATTCATTTATTCCCATCTATTATTCCACACTCAAAAAAAAGGTGAACTCTCTATTTCACTAAAGCCAATTTAACTTTATTTTAGTTCATAGAAATATTATGTTTGGAGAAAGTTTTCTTTACTCTAATACTTTTTTGTGTACGTTAGTTAAATTAACTAAACCCGAGGACAAAAATATACTCAAATGAAGCATAAATATTAACTAAATTCGTGTCTTAAACAAAATAGTTCAGAATTTCTTTAAATTTGTAAATTTTACCAAAAATGCGTCCCTCGTGAACTTCGTATGTCACTAAAGACATTCTTGCAATTTTGAACTCCAAGTTTTTCCTTCAAACTACAAAATTTTCTTTAACAAGTGAAAAAACTTAGTTATGTCTAATAAATTTTCTTGTATTTGTCGAAAAATATTTACTTATTTTTATGACATCGGTGTGATGCCAACGTTTGTAATACTGTTTAGTTAAAATTCTCTACCAATATTTAAAATTTTCTAAAATTAACGGAAAGTTTTCTTCCTGGTGGGTTCACTGTTTTTTAGTGCAGGAACTCTGTGTTTTTAAATAATTCTCTAATTTGTTTCCAGTCCCTGTTTCTCGTTTTAAGGTCCATAGTATTCTTGTTTTTCGCTTTGATATGTTCGCGGTTACTTTATTAACCCTTTCACTACCGATGTCCACTTAGAAGGACATTCGAAAAAGACACCAAATTCTATTTTCCCAATTAGTTTTGATTTATTTCTCGATGTTATTTTAAAGTAGAGGCTTTAATCTAAATAAGGGTGATACAGTCAAAATTTGGTCAAGGGAAAACGCGCGTAAATCGGTGAAATCGTTTATTTAAAAAATCAAATTAAATTTCTTTTTCAAGTTCAATTAGTATAAAATTCAGGAAAAATATTCAGTTAGGCTTTCGCTTTTCCAAATCCGAATTGCCGGTCCTCACGCTTGACACCTGCCATCAGATTTTGTCCACCTTCTTCGATTTTGTCCACCTTGTCCACCTTCTTCGCCGCAAAAAGCCAGTTTGCCTTGAACTGCTGCTCGTCCTTAGCAGTTTTTTTGGTCTTCTTTAGGTTCCGCTTGACAATAGCCCAGTATTTCTCAATTGGGCGGAGCTCTGGCGTGTTGGAAGGGTTCTTGTCCTTGGGAACCACCTGCACGTTGTTGGCGGCGTACCACTCCATGGCCTTTTTACCGTAATGGCAAGATGCCAAATCCTGCCAAAACAGTACGGAACAACCGTGTTTCTTCAGGAAAGGCAGCAGACGTTTATTCAAACACTCTTTGACGTAAATTTCTTGGTTGACAGTCCCGGAAGCTATGAAAATGCTGCTTTTCAAGCCACAGGTACAGATGGCTTGCCAAATCAGATATTTCTTTGCGAACTTTGACAGTTTTATGTGCTTGAAAATATCTGCTACCTTTCCTCTTCCTTTTGCCGTATAAAACTCCTGTCCCGGAAGCTGCTTGTAGTCGGCTTTGACGTAGGTTTCGTCGTCCATTACCAAGCAGTCAAACTTCGTCAGCATCGTCGTGTACAGCCTCCGGGATCGCGCTTTGGCCGTCGTATTTTGTTTATCATCGCGATTTGGAGTCACTACCTTCTTGTAAGTCGATAGTCCGGCTCGTTTTTTGGCTCGATGCACGGTTGTAGACGATACACCCAGCTTATTTGCGGCATCTCGGAGAGAGAGGTTAGGGTTTCGCTTGAAACTACCGGCAACTCTCTTTGTCGTCTCAGCGGCTTCCGGTTTTCGATTTCCCCCGATCCAGACTTCCTGGCTGTCGACAAACGTTCCCCAAACACTTTAATACATTTGTAACGGTTGATTTGTCAACTTTTAGCGATTTTGCCAGCTTTGCGTGCGAGTAGCTCGGATTTTCGCGATGCGGGATCAACATTTTGATACGCTGCTCTTCTTGCTTGGACGGCATTTTGACAACTGTAGTGTGAATTCCAAAATCAAAATAGGAGCAACATTCTACACACACACCTTCAAAATGAGGGGTGTTCAGGTTTTTTAAATGCAAAATTGAAAGAAATACGTCAAGTTTATATTGACCAAATTTTGACCGTATCACCCTTTATTGTCCATATTGGTGAGGTCTAAAATACATTTTTATAAACTTCTTCGTAAGGCCATTTGGTCACAATTCAAGTTTTCAGAACAAGCTCATATAGCTCTTGAAGTAATTAAGGTAGGGTTTCAACTCGATAACCGAACATATTACCCACCTTTAAAGACATGTAAATCTTTGTTTATGCATAAACGTGACAAAAGTGACAACGGTTACCGTTGTCACGTTTGTCCACTACCACTTTTTCTAAGTTTTAGAGAAAAAAGAAAGAGCAACAAATAAAAAATTCGTTTATTCAAATATTTCGTTTTCCAGAAAATATTTTGCGTGTAGCTTTAGATTACTTAGCTTAAGAAATATTAGCAATAAGAGAATTGGCGAATTGGCTGAGAAGTAATGTTATAAAAATGTTGGCATTAGTATATACTCAGACAGTCCACCTGCCATAAAATCCTTGGAGTCTGTGTTCCTTAACTCGAAAACGGCCATCGACTACCGTAAATATCTCAACGAGATGGCTGAGCAGTACAATATTCACCTAATATGGGTGCCTGGCCATAGGAACATACCGGGAAACTGCGAAGTGGATAAGTTATCAAGCCTAGGGATTACCTTACATATGCCAGGGGAACTAGAATCTGTTGGTATGCCTCTGGCTCCCTGCCCCATGGCTCCATTTAAACATAAACCGCACACTAGATATGCTAGTGTCCTCGAGACGTCAGATATCACTCCTGATATCTACTACAACGGGTCGCTGCCTGATAGGCGATTTTGCAAAAACTATTGGCTCGAAGTATAATGACTATTGTATGAGGTGTCATGATGTGGAGGAAAAGGAATCAATTCAAAAACCTCTTGTGTGATCGTCCTGCATTTTGTGTAAGGCGTAGGGGCATTTAACTTTAGTTTACCGGCGGACCTGGAAAACGTTTACTTGAGCAGTCTGCTAATGTGTTTGAAACAATCTGCTTGGTCCACCAGAAGAAAATAATGGAGAAGGTTCAGCGGTTAAAACTATAAGTGCCCATATGTAATATGTACTTTTACACAATGGATTGAATAGTCTAAGTGAGCCTGAAACTTAATCGGGCTGCCACTTTCACCTAACACAACCTAACCTAGCTTAGAATATAAGACGCTTTCTTCTTATATAAAGGTTTTTTTTCTTTTGTCTTTATAGTAAAGAGAATCGACTTAAAAATACAAAAGAAACTTTTGTTTGACTAAGGTTAAAATTAATGAAATTGTCTTGGAATTTGTTTACTTTTCTGTTTTGACTACAAAGACAAAAAAAACGCTAAAACTACGAGATGTTTTTCACTACCTTATTATAAAGACGTTTTTAGTTGAAACATAGGTTAATTTCTACTTTGGAAATATAATTTGCCGTTAATGCGTTTTTAAAGGACTTTGGTAGAACATGAAGAAACAAGGATATAAACAAGTACCTACACCCTCAAAAAATCGCTTCTGTAACATATACCCCAAACACATTTTGCTTCAACCATATATTTTCAGGATTGGTGCAAACAAATTATTGTTTGCATTGTTCAAAAATATTATGTTTCACCTTAGGGCATACATTGGTAGAAAAAAAAATCAATGAAATTTTCTTTGTGTATATATATTTTTAAGGCGCCAAATGGTTATTTCCATTATTTTACTTGCAGCATATTCTCTAGGTCTCTCTTTCTAAACACATATATGTTTATAGGCTATTTCCAAATTAATATATGTTTGCATCTAAGCATATTATATTTACAAACATTTTATGACCCAAACATAATATGTTCTAAAAAATTAACATATATGCCCCAAACATGTTATACTAGTTTATGAACATTATATGCTTGCACTTAAAAATATTGTGTTAAAAAAATTGAGTTCCAAACATATAACTTTTACACCCAAACATATGAAAACCAGTCTTTTTCGTCTGTGTTTAAACTCAAATTTAAAAGAGAATTGTGTCATAAATGTAACCTTACTTCAATTCAAAAACAATTAGTCTTATATTCATAATAATTTACTATAGGTTTATCGACGGAATTTGTATGGTAATAGTAGGTTTAAAGTTTATGTTAACTTTTATGTTTTTTATTCTATAAGAAACATCAAAGTTTATTACAAAAACTCAAATCTTTCAAATCTAGCAAGTGATAGTCGGTGGTCTATAATTTCGTTTGGGAGAAAAGAGCAGAAAGTCGACTTTTAGACCCTTTCTAAATTAGGAAAAGACTTAAATGAATTAGCCGCACCAATAAACAATTGTTGTTACAAAAATTAAAATAATTATTTTTATTCCAAAGTCATAGTCCATTTCGATTATATGAATCACTCTTCTTTTCCGCTTTTATGTCTAAATACATTCTGTGGTTTCATATGTGCAACTACCCAGCAAAAAAAGCGTCGCCAAAAAAACTAGTGAAAATGTTCTTTTTGCATCCGGCGCATGAGTTAAGGAGGGGCTTGTCATAGGACGGATGTCCACCATTTCAAATGCCGTTGCACTGAATTTGCATCACTCCTTAAGGTGTGAGTCGAATTCAGTGCTTTGATGTGAATTAAAAAAACGTTTACAATACTTTGCCAAATAAATAATTTTTATGGTTTTTAGTGCTTTCTAACGCTGGTCTGAAACGACCTTAAAAATTCTCAATTTTTCTAGGATAGATTTAGCATTTTCATCGACAAAATTTAATAAATTTTTTATTAATTCTTTAATTAATTCATTTTATTAATTCTTACTCTGTTTTTAGCCTATTTGAAACAAAAAAAAGTTAAAACTACATATTAAAAATATGAAAAAATGAGTTATAAAAATTTGCATTAAAAGAACTTCTGTGTAGTTAAAATAAAGAACATCTTTGGGAGGCCATTTTTGGAAGTGCTTTTAAATTTGTGCCTATAGAACAACCTCCAAATTTTTTTTGCTGGGTACATAATTTCCATTTCCAAAAGTTGCATTTGGTATATCGTTTGTACGTAAGGCTGTATGATAATGGCTATAGCGACAATTGGATGTTGATGATAATAACAGCTTTGTAGTCCAGTGGATAATGTGTTGGCTTACAAACCGTATGGCACCGCTGATCGAATCTCTGTCCAAACAAAAGGTAAAATTTAATAAAATAAAATTGAATTTATAAAATCGAATAATGAATGAATTGAAACAGGTGACTGAAGATGCAATTAGTCAGAAAACCAAAACGTTTATCACAAAAAGTAGATACTTTTGTTCCAAACAAATTTCTTTACAGCGAAAAGGAAATGCTAAACGATTGTTTTTTGTCTAAAATTTCGTTCGGGAGGAACGAATTATTATTTTTTTTTTTTCGTGTAGATCTTTGACTTTAATATCCATAAATATTTTTTAAACAAGTAGCTACGTGTTCCAAATCATACCCAGCAATCGATTTATCTATAATATTGCTGTGGGGACATTATTTGTATTCGAGGAAAAATAAGCAATATTTCTTAATGGCAATCTGTAGCAATAACAATTAAGTGAATTCAAAGTCGTATTTGTGTCAACTATTCTCTTGCATAACGAACTCCTTATCATTCGCTACTGTTATCCCCATGTGCTCAGGTATCTCAAGCATTCCAAGAATAAAGGATGTATGATGCTGCTAAAGATAAAAGTTAATAAACCCTTAAGGCCATTATCACTGGCATTTTCAATAGCTGAGGCAAAAGTTTAATAATCTCAAAATGCCACCAAAGAAATAAGAATAAACCATCGCAGTGGGAGCATTAAACTCCAAGTGGATTGAAATGACTGTGAATGTCACTCCCCAATGAAGAATGAATGCGAATGGGGATGTCACTAGACTCACTGGCACTGAGCCATGGATAAACGATTCGGGAAGAACAACCGTGTACGCAATTCACACACTTGTTCGCCATCGCATCATCCTGGTACTTTCCAACGAATTGCTTGTAATGAAAGAGATTCTGGTTTTCCATGGAACAGGGAACTAAACTTTTTTCTTCTTGTTTTCATTCCTTGTGTTGAAGAAATTTGGTTCAGAGCCCAACAAAACTTGAATGCATTCATTCAACATTCATCGACCAACAGATCTAATGGGTGGAAGAGATGTTGAAGAATATTAAAAGTAAACACATGACACACTCTCCCATTGTCCTCCAGGCAGTTCCAGCGTAAAACATTCCGCAAATGGGAATGACCACTCTCTGCCTTTTAGCTGCCATTCAGTCCTTCTTCTCATAGTGTCATTCAATTTTGTTAAAGTCTGCCAGTTTGTCTCTCAACTTGAAATGACTAGGAGCGAGTATTGTTTAATGCTAAGTATATGAAACTTTATTGGAATTGCCAATTCCATTGACTGATTGGTGAATGAGTGTTCATTTCTTTTCATTTGCTAGTAAATTCCCTCTTTAAAGGGATTCATTTAATATATAATTGAAGGGATTAGTTTTAGTCTGTGGATTAATATATTCTTGATCAGGGTAAAATTCTAATAATAGGGTTATCGTGTTAGATTTGGAACAGATTCGCCTTTTGTGTGCCAGTTCCATTATAGACGGTGGTTGATATGTATTGCAACCAACTTCAGGTTGCTATCATTCCTAAACAGCTCATTACATTGAGATTTATTATACCCTCCACCATAGGATGGGTGTACACAGATAAAAATAAGTTTGAGAACCAATAACTTTTGTTGGAAAACCAATAACAAAATTTGTTAATTTTCCTGCAACAAACTAATTTGTACTTTTAATAACCATTATTACAAAAAAGTTGTTAGCAATCGTTACCATCAGAAGGCAACAAATAATTTGTGTTCTCAATAACATAATTTGTAAGTAATTTGTTGAGCATCCAACAGTACAAAATATTTGTTGTTGAACGTTACGTTTAATCCTCAACAAATATTTTTGAATTTGAACGAAAAAATTTGTTTGTGGTTTGTTAGAGTCTATCAATGACCTGTAACAAATTTCTTGGTGTATTGATAAAAATTAAATTGAAATTAAAATTGACAGAATTTTGCTATGAATTGCACCAAAATTGCAAAATTGCCGGAACAATTTTGGAGATATTTTGTTAAGTATACACAGAGAAGGAATATGACCAAAATGTTATTTTTGGACGGGAACATGTAACATTTTTGTGTCGAAAATCCTATACTCAGTTTTGTAAATGTTTGACAATTTTAAATTTGGGTAGTCCCGGGTCTAGCAAGCATTTTGACAACTTTTTACCCAGTGCTATATATTCTAGTTAATTAGAATTGTAATAACTCTAATCCCGATAATAATATGGTTTTATTATTTATCTCATACAAAAACACATTTAAGAAACTACCAAATTTAAAAATATAAATTTGTCACAGGCATTTATAAATGCTTTTCTGTATTCTCTGATGAATGAGCTCTTTGCTTGCTATCATACACGTGCATGTGCTCATACTCGTTTTGTTCTAACGGTATTCTACGCATACTTCTTTTAGCTTTCGTACATATTCTCAGCGATGTGCTCGTAACACACCCAGAAAAAAGGGGCTCTAATGCCAACTGAACTTTATTTTAGTTTATGGAGATTAGTCGATTTTAGATAAATTTTGTACAATATGAGCTTTAATGACAATACGAACTTTAATGACATGATCTAAAAATAAGAAAAAAAGTTGTATACAAATATAGTGCACAATTTTACTAAAAAATAAAATAGTTCATATTTTCTTAAAATGACAGAAATTTGCTTAAATTGAGTTCATAAGTCTCTCAAATGAGTAAATTTTTTTTTTTAAATTGTACCTGTCTCGAACTTCGTACAGCGCTAAAGACATTTTAACAATTTTTAAATCCATTTTTTTCTTCCAAAATATGAATTTTTCTTAAACAACAGAAAAAAATTAATTATTTTTAACAAATTTTCTTCAATTTGAAAAAACGTATTAACTTATTTGTAACATGTTGCAATTGGAAAACTATTTTAGTTAAAATTTTCTAAAATAAACCTACATTTTCTTCCACGGTGGGGTCACTTTTTTTGGGTGCAGTCTTGTATTTTTGTTTTTGTTTTCATATCGATAGCAGTCAACTATTTACGCAACAAAGCAATTTGTTAAAAATTCAGAATATTTCTATTATTTCTTCTGTGAAGCATCTACAAACACATTTCAACAACAAATGCCCTATGTTCAATAGACAAATTTGTTGAGCATCAGCAGATTCTACATACAAATAAAGTTGTTAATATTTATTTGCAGTTATTGTTTTGTGTGTATATTAACTTTGTCATTCCGTTTGTAACACATCGAAATATTGCTCTAAGACCCCATAAAGTATATATATTCTGGGTCGTGGTGAAATTCTGAGTCGATCTGAGCATGTCCGTCCTTCCGTCCGTCCGTCTGTTGAAATCACGCTAACTTCCGAACGAAACAAGCTATCGACTTGAAACTTAGCACAAGTAGTTGTTATTGATGTAGGTCGGATGGTATTGCAAATGGGCCATATCGGTCCACTTTTACGTATAGCCCCCATATAAACGGACCCCCATATTTGGCTTGCAGACCCTCTAAGAGAAGCAAATTTCATCCGATCCATAATTATATAGCCCCCATATAAACCCCCAGATTTGACCTCCGGAGCCCCTTGGAAGAGCAAAATTCATCCGATTCGATTGAAATTTGGTACGTGATGTTAGTATATGGTATCCAACAACCATGCATGAATTGGTTCATATCAGTCCATAATTATATATAGCCCCCATATAAACCGATACCCAGATTTGACCTCCGGTGCCTTTTGGAGAAGCAAAATTCATCCGATCTGATTGAAATTTGGTACGCGGTTTTACTATATGATATTTAACAACCATGCCAAAAGTGGTCCATATCAGTCCATAATCATATATAGCCCCCATGTAAACCGATCCCGAGATTTGGTTTTGGAGCCTCTTGGAGGAACAAATTTCATCCGAGTCAGTTGAAATTTGGTACATTGTGCTAGTATATGGCCGTTAACAACCATGCCTATCTAGGTTCATATCGGTCTATAGCTATATATAGCCCTCAGATAAATCGACCCCCAATCACACAAAAATTGGTCCATATCAAGTTCATAATTGTATATAACCCCCATATAAGCGACACCCATATTTCAATTCTGGCTCTCTACGTACCGTGCAAAAGTCCATATCAATTCGTAATTATTTGTAGACTTAACTATACATACCTTTTTTGTCTAGTATATACAACGTATGGACTAACTAACAATTTAGAAATCGATGTTAAGAAGTTTTAAGATGGTTAGGTTAGTTTTAAGATACCACAGCCCAATTAATTCGATTGTGGATGACAGTCTTTCGTAGAAGTTTCTTCACAATCCATTGTGGAAGGTACATAAGACTCGGCCTGGCCTTACGGCAATATGTACTTGTTTTTGACTATAACACTAAGATGTTTTCAAAAATGGGAGGTCTCTCTCACCACTGTGGTATCACAATGGACTGAATAGTCTAAGTGAGCCTGAAATATCGGGCTGCCACTACACCTAACCTAACCTAGCGCTTTGCTTTGTTACATTACATATCAACCACCCTTCATTTGTCCAGATTTCCATAGAGCTCCACGAGTAAATAAAACTGTCTTCAAACCAAAGATTTCTCTTTCGTAAAATACGAAGGCATAAGCGGATAAACTTTTCGAATAAGGAGTTTTGTCCATAGAGTTAGTATATTTTCATAAAAGGAAATTCTATTGTACTGAGGTGAATTTGTATTAAAATATTGCAATATTGTTGAAAACGTGCGTAATTTCGGAAATTTCTTGACTATAACGCTAAGACGTTTTCAAAAATGGCAGGTGTCTCTCAATTCTTTATTTTATTGACACTAGTTAATTAAAATTATACGTTTCCATTCCCAATGCACAAAACCCAAATGCCAATGGGAATTAGGTGTTAAAGATATCCTTAGTGTCATTCTATGCTTCTTTGACTCGGAATTAATAAATAAATAAAATAAAACAAAATGTCATAAATAAACAAAATATAAATTCCAAATAAAAACACAGAAAAAATATCAATGCATTTTCTTGTCAATACAATAAAAATTATGTTTAAATTTGAGCTAACAACGCAATTTGTAAATACAATTACGATTATAGTAACATTTTGTCACATTCGCAACAAATTTTGTTATATCAACAACAATTTTGTTGAACTTAAAAATTATCTTTAACAACAATTTATTGTAAATTCAAAAATTATAATATTATTTTGTGTGAATGAACATACGATATTACTATGAAAAACAAGTAATCATGAAATATTTTTGATTTTCAACTGTGAAACGTGAACATAGCACGGACCATACACCCAGAAAAAAGGCGCTCTAATGCCAGCTGAACTTTATTTTAGTTCATGAAGATTAGTCGATTTTAGTTAAATTTTGCACAATATGAGTAAATGTTCCTTATTTGAATAATTTTTTGCTAACTTTAATGACGCGAACTAAAAATAAGAAAAAAGATGTATACAAATATAGTGCACAATTTTACTAAAAAATAAAATAGTTCATATTTTCTTAAAATGGTAGAAGTTTGCTTAAATTGCGTTCATAAGTCCCTAAAATGAGTAAATTTTACCAAAATTGTACCTGTCTTGAACTTCGTACAGCGCTAAAGACATTTTAACAATTTTTAAATCCAATTTTTTCTTTCAACACATGAAATTTTCTTAACTAACAGAAAAAAAATAATTATTTTTAAAAAAATTTCTTCAGTTTAACAAAAAGTATTAACTTATTTATAACATGTTGCAATTAGAAAACTATTTTAGTTAAAATTTTCTAAAATAAACCTACATTTTCTTCCACGGTTTGTTCACTTTTTTTTGGGTGTATGACGCAATATTAATTTAATTGAATTTTTTAATGTAATCTGAAAGTAATAGTACTTCATATTTCTCACTACGATTCTGAAATTGTTCGACTGTCAACATATTCGGAAGAAAAACTCTTGTTGATTCACCGAAAGAATCCTTCATAATGGGTGGTAATGGGATGAACCCTTGATTGTATTTGATGTTTTTCTGCTTCGGCCCAATTCACGTTTCTTAGTTATAATCCGGACAATGCTCTTGTTCTTCCATTTCGTAGAGCGATTAAGATTTCACTTTTCTCGCGATCCGCAATGCTTTGCATTCATTGTCTATTCCATTTCAAACTAAACTGACCTACCATTTATTTTCGAGTAGAGATGTGAAAGTGAGAAGTATCTTGCTCATGGGTGTGAGTCCAGTCACAATTGAAATATTCAATTGGTGCATATTATTTTTGAAAAACCGACTCTCACTGAAGATTACGACAATAAAAATATACTGAATGAAGAGTTTGCGATTTTTTGGCAATCGAAGGTTTCTCGATAGCTTGTTTCGTTCGGAAGTTAGCATGATATCAACAGACGAAAGGGGGGATTTGACTATACTGACCGAGAGTGTCTCACCACGAACGAAAATATATATACTTTATGGGACCTAAGACCAATGTTTCGATGCATTACAAAGGGAATGACAAAGTTATTATACCCCCATCCTATAATGGAGGGTATAAATCAACCGCACAATGTTCTAATTCATTAATATTTGGACTTTTCGAGGAAGGTTAATAAATGTACCACAAAACAATCCATCGCCACTTTTGTTTCTTTCTCTAAATTATCTATCTCACTCTATGACATCTGCAAGCATATGCATGCTTACACGATATTTTTCACGTAATATATGTTTGCATTCACACATATTATATTTGAAAAAAAATTACGTCCCAACCAGAATATCCCAGCAAAAACAAAGAGCTTCGAAAAAAGTAGTTTGGATACACAATCTGTGATCGGGAAGTAGAGCAGACTTGGATCATCTTTAATGAATTTTACATGGGCTTGTCATAGGACGGAAATACTCCGTTTTTGGATCCTGTGCAGTGTAGTGTTCGGAAAGTAACGAGTATTTGATTACATGTAATCATTACTGACTAATTTTTTGAGTACTCGTTACTAGCAAATGAGTACTCAATATCTCCAATGCCAGTTTTTTTATTCTGACGGCAAGCAAGTTGGCGGTTTGGAAGTAAAATTCTTGACTTCTTGGAAAATATTAATTCAAGTTTTGGAAAATCATGTTATCAGTTAAAATGACATGAAAAGGATGTTTAAAGAAAGTTAAAAATGTATCTGATTTCTCAAAAACGTTTGCATTTGAAAAAATTTGCATTTGGTGTAGTTGGGAGCTTTAATTTAAAGAATCACATGGATACCAAACATCCAACTGTTCATTGGAGACAACGTCTCATGCGAATAGTATAAATAATAATGTTAACGTCAGCTGGTCTAATCCAATTGTATGTTTTATTCCAATGTTGTTGTTTTATTCAAAAACCCTCGGAAAATTTCAAGATTAAATCTCAAAATAAAAATGATCGCTAAATATTTGCATCCACTGTCAATGGTAGAAAATGGTGGATATAAAAAGTTTGCAAATTGCAAGAATCAGTAATACACAATGCCATCTAGATATACCCTGACCGAATACCGAATAGTGAATACAAAGTTGGCTCTAAAAATTTGAATGATTGGAGGAAATCTTTTTCTAACGAGACCCATATATCTACAACAGAACATTTTATAACACGGGAGAATATAATCCGTTTTTCTATACTGTTTTTATATTTTAAAAAGAAGAAAATATTACTTATAATTACCCACAATGTCTTTTTTTATTTTTTTATAAAAGTAACGAGTAGTCAAAAGTAATCAAAATTTACAACACTACACTGAAAAAAATATTGTCGTGAGGTAAAAGATTTAATGTCTTTAAAATACGAATGCAAATTTTGCTTAGCATAGAAGACTCATTTCTCTAATATAAAGTTTTTTTTTCTTGTCCAAAAGTGGATAAACTTTTCATTGAAGTCGTATTGTACTTATAATTAAGTGATTTCACTTAAAAATGGGAATCATAACAGGTTGGCTGATAAGTCCCCGGTCTAACAAAGAAAAATACATTTTTTTGTCAAAACTCGTTTTTATTATTCAACATAGTTCCTTTCAAGAGCGATACACCGATTTAACGACCTTCCAATTTTTTGATACCATTTTGGAAGTTCTCCTTCGGTTTTGCTCAAAATAGGCCTCAGTTTCGGCGATCACCTCTTCATTGCAACCAATTTTTTTCCCTGCGAGCATCCTTTTGAGGTCTGAGAACAAGAAAAAGTCGCTGGGGCCACACGCTCACAAAAAATTGCTTCTGTAACATATACTCCCAAACATATTTTGCTTCAAGCATATACATTTTTGGCTATTGCCCAAACATTTATATGTTTGATTTCTTCCAATATATAATATGTTTGAAAGCATATTGGTCTAAACAATATATGTTTGGGTAGTCTAAGTTCCAAACATTTTGTATTTTTGCATCCAAATTCAATAATGTTGTCTTCCAAAAAACAATATGTTATTATGTGAACATATAATATGTTTGGAAGCATTTTGCACCCAAAAATATTATATGCTTAAAAAAAATTCTCCCAAACAATATTGTGCTCAAAATTTTATTTATTTATTTATATATTTACAATCATAATGAATTATGAAAATAAACAGGTAATATATGTGCTAACAACGTAGGTTTTCGAACTGAATGCTCAAAATTTTGTTTCTGCCTAATTGTATATTCCCCCACATCTTTCTCACTTCCACGAGATTTTTTAGTTATTAGCACCTTTTTCTGTAATACAAACATTGTAGAAGAAATTATTCAATTTTATGATTTTTTTATTATAATTTACCTTTTGCCGGACGGGGATTCGAACAGCGGACCACACAGTTTGTAAGGATCAAAGAAGTAGCTGATAAATTGCCCAAGGAAAAATAAAATGTTAATTTTGTAATAACAAGCAACAACCACCAACTTAATTCAATATCGCTCCCTGTTAAATAGCGCTCCAAGCTACTAAACACATATATGTTTATAGGCTATTTCTAAATTAATATATTTTTGCATTCAAGCATATTATATTTACAAACATTTTATGTCCCAAACATAATATGCTAGTTTATGAACATTATATGCTTGCACTCAAAAATATGGTATTTAAAAATTTGTTTTCCAAACATATAATGTTTATAGCCAAACATATGAAAAACAGTCTTTTTCATCCGTGCAGATCTGGAAATTACGGTGGGTGGGGAAGCAATTCGAAGCCCAATTCATGAATTTTTTACATCGTTCTCAATGACTTGTGGCACGGTGCGTTGTCTTGGTGGAACAACACTTTTTATACCCTGCGCCACACTGTGGAACAGGGTATTATAAGTTAGTGCATATGATTGCAACACCCAGAAGGAGACGAGATAGACAATGCTCAGGGTGGGCTCCTGAGTCGATATAGCCATGTCCGTCTGTCCGTGAACACATTTTTGTAATCAAAGTCGCAGTTTTAGTCCAATCGACTTCAAATTTGGCACAAGTATGTGTTTTGGCTCAGAATAGAACCCTACTGATTTTGGAAGAAATAGGTTCAGATTTAGATATAGCTCCCATATATATATTTCGCCCGATATGGACTAATACGGTCCCAGAAGCCAGAGTTTTATCCCAATTTGTTTGAAATTTTGCACTAGGAGTACAATTAGTAGTTTAGTCAAGTGTGCCAAATTTTATTGAAATCGGTTCAGATTTAGATTTAGTTCCCATATATATCGTTCGCCCGATTTACACTCTTATGACCACAGTGGCCAATCTTTTACTCCGATTTAATTGAAATTTTCCACAGGGAGTAGAACTAGCATTGTAGCTATGCGTGCCAAATTTGGTTGAAATCGGTTCAGATTTAGATATAGCTCCCATATATAGCTTTCGCCCGATTTACACTCATATGACCACAGAGGCCAATTTTTTGCTCCGATTTAGTTGAAATTTTGCACAGGGAGTAGAATTAGCATTGTAGCTAGCGTGCGAAATTTGGTTGAAATCGGTTCAGATTTAGAGATATCTCCCATATATAGCTTTCGCCCGATTTACACTCATATGACCACAGAGGCCAATTTTTAACTCCGATTTGGTTGAAATTTTGCACAGGGGGTAGAATTAGCATTGTAGCTACACGTGCCAAATTTGGTTGAAATCGGTTCAGATTTAGATATAGCTCCCATATAACATATATGTTTTTCTGATTTCGACAAAAATGGTCAAAATACCAACATTTTCCTTGTAATATCGCCACTGCTTAGCATAGTCGAAAAGTTGTAAAAATGGGTCTAATTTTCCTAAACTTCTAATACATATATATCGAGCGATAAATCATAAATAAACTTTTGCGAAGTTTCCTTAAAATTGCTTCAGATTTAAATGTTTTCCATATAGTTTTACTAACATTGTATTCCACCTTAGTGCATTAGCCGAAAAAAATTTTGAGTCTATAGATTTTGTAGAAGTCTATCAAATTCTGTCCAGATCGAGTGATATTTAAATGTATGTATTTGGGACAAACCTTTATATATAGCACCCAACACATTTGACGGATGTGATATGGTATCGAAAACTTAGATCTATAAAGTGGTGCAGGGTATAATATAGTCGGCCCCTCCCGACTTTAGACTTTTCTTACTTGTTTCTTCTTCATATGGTGCCGTTTTGCCGCGATTGACCTTCAAACACTCCAACAACGCCATATAATAGTCACTGTAGATGGTTTTTCCCTTCTCAAGATTATCGATAAAAATTATTCCATGTGCATTCCAAAAAACAGAGGCCATTACTTTGCCAGCGGACTTTTGAGTCTTTCCACGCTTCGGAAACGGTTCACCGGTCGCTGTCCACTCAGCCGACTGTCGATTGGACTCAGAAGTGTAGTGATGGAGCCATGTTTCATCCATTGTCACATATCGATGGAAAAACTCGGGGTGTATTACGAGTTAACAGCTGCAAACACCGCTCAGAATTATCAACACGTTGTTGTTTTTGGTCAAATGTGAGCTCGCGCGGTACCCATTTTGCACAGAGCTTCCGCATATCCAAATATTGATGAATGATATGACCAACACGTTCCTTTGATATCTTTAAGGCCTCTGCTATCTCGATCAACTTCATGTTACGGTCATTCAAAATCATTTTGTGGATTTTTTTGATGTTTTCGTCGGTAACCACCTCTTTCGGCGTCCACTGCGTTCACCGTCCTCCGTGCTCATTTCACCACGCTTGAATTTTGCATACCAATCAATTATTGTTGCTTTCCTTGGGGCAGAGTCCGGAAACTTATTATCAAGCCAAGTCTTTGCTTCCACCGTATTTTTTCCCTTCAGAAAACAATATTTTATTAAAACACGAAATTCCTTTTTTCCATTTTTTTCAAAATAACAAAAGTTGCTTCACAAAAGACGGTTGGTACTTTATAAAAATAATATGCATTTAATACTAGCGACGCCATCTATGTGCCAGACCGGGGACTTATCAGCCAACCTTGTTAACATGAAAGAAAAAATGTTTGGCTAAGACGTTTTTTACTTGAAACATAGCATAATTTCTCCGGGAAGTCGAGTCTTAATTTAGAAAATAAAGTTGTCGTTAACTCGTTTTTATAGGGCTTTGATAGCAAATGAAGAAAAAGCTGAAAAAGCGAAAAATTAAAATTTACTTCCTAGAAGCAAGTATACAAAACTCATATTTAAAAGAGAATTGTGTCTTAAAAGTTACCTTTCTTGTATTCTCCGCTTCTTTGGCTCGGAATCAATATCAAAATTTTTAAAGTAAAGTCAAAATCTTTAGAACCGGACATGCTTTTTTTCAGTGTGGTGCAGTGCTTCAGAAGTTACGCCTTGGAAGTTCATGTGAAATGAAAATTTAATAGTATTTTTACAGTTATACATTGTTTTTATTTTGTTATTTTCCGCATATATAAATATATTTTTTCCATTAAAAATCAATAAAAAATTAAAAACTCTCGTAAAACCTTCGCAAAAGAACTTCCTTGGACGTGAAGAAGACAACTGACACATATTCAAACTCCGCGAGGGTGACATTTTTAATTTGATTTTTATTGTTGTTATACTTTTTTCATTGAATTTCTATTCTTTTTTGCGACATTTAATTGTCCAAAATTTTAATTTTGACGTTAAATGGCCACATGGCGCATTTTCTAAGTCTAATTCAAAATAACTTCATCGGATGTGCAAAAAAATTGATGGGGATCACGGGACGCTCTTAAAAAATATATTTGTGGAACAACTTCCATTTGTAACATATTACGTCCGAAACATGTTCTAGTTTATGAACATTATATGCCTGCATTTACAAATAATGTGTTTAAAAATTTCGTCTTTGAAAAAAAAAAACCAATTCTGTCCGAACACATACTTTATACACGGATGAAAAAGACTGTTTTTCATATGTTTGGCTATAAACATTATATGTTTGGAACACAAATTTTTAAACACAATATTTTTGAGTGCAAGCATATAATGTTCATAAACTAGCATAACATGTTTGGGACATATATGTTAATATGTTAGAACATATTATGTTTGGGACATAAAATGTTTGTAAATATAATATGCTTGGATGCAAACATATATTAATTTAGAAATAGCCTATAAACATATATGTGTTTAGTAGCTTGGAGCGCTATTTAACAGGGAGCGATATTGAATTAAGTTGGTGGTTGTTGCTTGTTATTACAAAATTAACATTTTATTTTTCCTTGGGCAATTTATCAGCTACTTCTTTGATCCTTACAAACTGTGTGGTCCGCTGTTCGAATCCCCGTCCGGCAAAAGGTAAATTATAATAAAAAAATCATAAAATTGAATAATTTCTTCTACAATGTTTGTATTACAGAAAAAGGTGCTAAGAACTAAAAAATCTCGTGGAAGTGAGAAAGATGTGGGGGAATATACAATTGGGCAGAAACAAAATTTTTAGCATTCAGGTCGAAAACCTATGTTGTTAGCACCTATATTACCTGTTTATTTTCATAATTCATTATGATTGTAAATATATAAATAAATAAATAAAATTTTGAGCACAATATTGTTTGGGAGAATTTTTTTTAAGCATATAATATTTTTGGGTGCAAAATGCTTCCAAACATATTATATGTTCACATAATAACATATTGTTTTTTGGAAGACAACATTATTGAATTTGGATGCAAAAATACAAAATGTTTGGAACTTAGACTACCCAAACATATATTGTATATTAGACCAATATGCTTTCAAACATATTATATATTGGAAGAGATCAAACATATAAATGTTTGGGCAATAGCCAAAAATGTATATGCTTGAAGCAAAATATGTTTGGGAGTATATGTTACAGAAGCGATTGTTTGTGAGCGTGTATGAGAGACATTTCGATGTGTTGCAAGCGTAATGTCAAAATTATTAAAGCCCCCTTCTTTTGGTGACCGAATATGATCTAATACACCGTAAAAATTCTCTTCGTAAAAAGAACGAATAATTTCATTAAGTTGTTGTAATTCCCAGTTGTTTTATGATTAAAGAAACTTTTCATAATTATGTGAAAACCGTTGGCAGTTTTAATGAATGAATACATTCTTTCTACGAAACTATTTCATGATTTTTATAAACATATTTCGCACTTTTTATGAAAAGCATTCGCATTCGATGTTTTTCAGAAAAAAATTGCTATTTGTTATAGTAACAACAATGAAAATGAAAAGTGAAATAGACATGCGTTAAAAAAAAATATTGGACTATGACCTATCACATTATTAGAAATATTTTTATATTGCAAACGGAAATTTTACAACTTGAGTGAAACTTCTAATTTCAAAGAAACATATCGTAGTTTTCGTATTTCGTTAAAAGTTGTTCGTAATATTTACCAAAATAAATAAATATTTCGTAGTTTTAACGAAGAAAATTATTTCGGTGTAATAAGTAAAAATTTACTTTGCTCTTTGAGAGTGAATAGTTTTAGAGCCAGATAAAATGGTATTGTAATGGGTTGTAAATTTTTGCGATAGCAACTCTTGCCACTCACTGATATTTTTGCTCAATATTACGCGATTTCCGTCCTATATAACTAACTCGCAAATATCATCACCCATTTCAATGTCACGCATCTACAGCAAGTTTCTTAGAAAATTTAAGATTTAGACGATTTTCTTTGTCTTTGTCTTAATGGCACATTTAAACTAAACCCACGCATTTGGAAGGATTCCAAATGGGATTATGTTTCTCTTTTGTCAAAGCGATGCTTATGAGCACTAAAGCAAATAAAAATCAAATACAAATTTCACAATACTCCCTCTTAGTACTGCAGTGCAATTGCAGCAACAATAGACGCTATCAGGGTTTTTATTAAGACACGTATCGTTAGAATGCACATCTTTAGAGTAGAATTCACATCTAGAGAGTAATTGCGTTGCTGTAAATCTTGAGTTATCTCGACCATATCTGCCGTGTTCTAGGATGTATGGAACACACTTTAACTTGCATGACTCTTGAAAATACCAGCTAAAGCTATGACGAACCCAGCAGCAGCAGCAAAAGAGCAAAAGCAAAAAATATTAGGTAGGCACTGGAAAGGGCCTTGCAAACAACGCATTAGGTATTACAACATCCCTACTCTTATACAAAAGAGAGAGAGAACGATAACAAGTGCAACAAAAATCATTATAATAACTTTGTAAATATATATTCATAACAATTTTGTACATTGTATCATTTTATGTTATAATACAATCAACAAATAATTTCAGAGTTCTGTTACATATATGTATTTGCATCATAACCACGGTTACCACTCGTGCCAAATATAATTTAGCAAAATTTGAAGAAAATGTACCAAACCATAATTTTCATAGAAATTTTTTTCAAAATTTTATTCATTACACTGAAAAAAAATATTGTCGTGAGGTCAAAGATTTCATGTCTTTAAAATACGAATACAAATTTTGCTTAGCATAGAAGACGTATTTCTCTAAAATAAGGTTTTTTTCCTTGTCCAAAAGCCGATAAACTTTTCAATGAAGTCGTATTGTCCTTATAATTAAGTGATTTGACTAAAAAATGGGTATCTTACCATGAAAGAAAAAATTTATAGACTAAGGTCAACTTGACTTTAATAATTCTGAAAAATTCTTTAAATTTAATGAAATTGTCTTTAAATTTGTTGTCTTTTTGCATCTTGACTACAAAGCAAAAAATCGTTTTTCAAAACTTTATTTTAAAGGAGTTTTTTTACTTCGAACATAGCATAATTTCTACTGAAAGTCGAGTCCTAAATTGGAAAATAAAGTAGCCGTTAACTCGTTTTTAAATGACTTTGATAGCATATGAAGAAAAAAAGCTGAGAAAACGAAAAATTAAAATTTGCTTCCTAGAAGTACACAAAACCTAAATTTAAAAGAGAATTGTGTTTTAAAAGTATCCTTACTTGTATTCTCCGCTTCTTTGGCTCGGAATCAATACCAAATTTTTTAAAGTAAAGACAAAATCTTTGGAACCGAGTATACTTTTTTTTCAGTGTAGAATGATTGAAGAAAAAACTGGAGGCGTGCGCTTGAATGAAATATCATTCACACACACGCACATTCACGAAGCAAATTGTTTATTCACGCATGCTCACGCACGAACTACTTTTAAAGACTCACACTCATGCACGATTCACGACAATTCACGTGACTCACGACAAAGTCACGAGACTCACAACATTTTCCAATCAGGAATGAGCAAAGGTAACAAAATTCAAGAATAGAATATAGTTCGACAGCTAAATTAATTTCAGTTAACATACGAGTAAGAATTAAGTCATGATTTTTTTTTGTGAAGGTGATTTTGCAGAAATTTCATTCACGCACATTCACCAACTGATTTTATTTCTCACGATCGTTCACGCACGACATATTTGTTTCATTCCCATGCACACACATTTACGAAAGTTGCTTAAGATTTAGTTCACGACTCACGTGATTCACGCGTGTCACCACAATTTCGTGTCACATACGAGTGAATCTTAATTTCTTTTTGTGAACGTGACTTAGCAGAAATTTCATTCACGCACATTCACAAACCGATTTTATTTCTCACGATCGTTCACGCACGACATATTTGTTTCATTCCCATTCACGCACATTCACGAGAGTTGCTTCAGATTTTATTCACGACTCATGTGAAATAAGCGTTTCAATACAAAATTTTTCTATAGGAAAAAATTGTATTTCTATAGAAATTTTTGTCAAATTTTTATTGCTAAGTGATATTTTCTCAAAACTTGATTCCTAAATTTTGTAAAAATTTTCTAAAAATTTTATTTCTAAAGATAATTTTGTAAAAATTGTATTTCTATACACTCAAAAAAAGTTTACTTGGATCCAAAGATTTTGACCTTCCCTTAAGGATTTTGGTATTGATTCCGAGCCAAAGATGCGACGTCTTTGAAATAAAGACATTTTTTACGGACCTACCTGGCTTTAAATCTAGGATTTAATAAATTAAAATGGCACAGATCTCATTTATCGAGTTTTTGTTTTCTTTTTGCGATATATTAAATAAAGGTATTTATGTACAAACAAATTCCAATTTAAAAATCCAAATTATGCAAGGTATTTGAAAGTAAAAACAGTTTTCTTAATGCTAAAAAAAAACTTTAAACTAAAGATGCAAATCCTTAAAATAAGTCTTAGCCTATATTTGAAGCGTTTTTATCTTAAATTTAAAAGTTCAATATGTCAGTTGAGTAAAGACGATTTCTTTAAATTAAAAATGTTTTTCTTTATTTTAAGGAAAATTTGCCTTACTTCAAAGATCTACATCTTCAGCAGAGAGACGCAAAATTTCAAGATTTGTGTCCTAAATTTAATGAAAAAAATTTGAAGCAATGATTATAAACTTTCTTTTACTTAAAATGTCATTGTTTTAAAGAATTTTGTTTTGAGTCCCAAAATTTAAATTGCATAATCTTTCATACTATTTTTTTCAGTGTAGAAAATGTTCTCAAAATTTTATTTCTATGGAAAATTTTCTCAAAATTTTATTTCTATGGGAAAATTTCTCAAAATTTTATTTTTATAGAAACTTCTTCGAACATTTAATTTGTATACACTGAAAAAAAAACATACTCGGTTACAAAGATTTTGTCTTTACTTTAAAAAATTTGGTATTGATTCCGAGCCAAAGAAGCGGAGAATACAAGTAAGGATAACTTTAAGACACAATTCTCTTTTAAATTTAGGTTTTGTGTACTTGCTTCTAGGAAGCAAATTTTAATTATTCGCTTTCTCAGCTTTTTTTCTTCATATGCTATCAAAGTCCTTTAAAAACGAGTTAACGGCAACTTTATTTTCCAAATTAGGACTCGACTTCCAGTTGAAATTATGCTATGTTTGAAGTAAAAAACTTCTTTAAAATAAAGTTTTGAAAAACATGTCCTATATTTGAACGATTTTTTGATTTGTAGTCAAGATGCAAAAAGACAACAAATTTAAAGACAATTTCATTAAATTTAAAGAATTTTTCTGAATTATTAAAGTCAAGTTGACCTTTGGCCTATAAATTTTTTCTTTCATGTTAAGATACCCATTTTTAAGTCAAATCACTTAATTATAAGGACAATACGACTTCATTGAAAAGTTTATCGACTTTTGGACAAGGAAAATAACTTTATTTTAGAGAAATGCGTCTTCTATGCTAAGCAAAATTTGTATTCGTAAGACATGAAATCTTTGACTTCACGACAATATTTTTTTCAATGCAGCTAACTCTTACTGAACACATGAGAAATATATAGAACTTTTCAATTCAAACTTGTTTGCTATCGTCAAAAGAAATATTTGTCTAAATGTTCGTTTCTTCGAAAGGAAATCGCTTCTTTCAGTGTAATCACCTCACTCGATCTAGCCCTTGATGTCCGTCCGGTAGAGATTTGTTTTTACACAAAAGTTTTTGCGATAGCACTTTTTAATGTAGGGCCATATTCAAATATAGCTCTTATAGACATATATGTGTCTCACGACTGTCGTGAAGAATACTGGCATGTCTCATACTGAGGGATTTACTGTAGTCACATAAATCTTCGACTGATATGTGTATAAAAAGTCACTCTTTGTTTCAAACGACTTCACCAAAATAACTAAATCGTATGCAGGTCATATTTCCCTTTTATTTTGTATTTCTGCCACTGGGAAATGGCTAAAGTCGCCTACTTCAATTTCGTACCTGAAATGCTGTAATGGCTCTGTATCTCTAAAATGTTAGCAATAACTATTATAGTTTGTTCCCATTATAAATGATGACATCCTTGGCTTTAATGTAATGGAAATTATGGCATACGGAATTATCCTCAAGTTAAAGGAAATTCATTTCATTTATCATCGCTCTCTATCTTTCTCCGTGTCACTTCCGCATGCATTGTGTTGTGGTAATTCGGTATTTCCACTTTGTATGATTTATTACAAAGGCATTTCTTATGGGTATTGGAGTAGAGTCAGTAGAGCCCGTTGTCTGGAGTAAATTGTCCTCTTGTGATATCTGTAAAATTTAGCGGCATACAATAGGATTCTCAAAATGAGCTGCGAAGAATGTGGATTTTTTTGTGAATTTCTATCTTGGAATGTTCTATGAAAAATATGAAAGAAAGATGCATGTGGTGCCCTAAAAGTATATGCTTCAAGTATATCTGACACGGTTTGTGGTATGCCTTTTTAAATACCAAAAACAAAGGCCAAATACTGATTTCGCGGAATTGGGGTGAAGGAAGAAATTGTACTCTGTATCATAAGCCAATATCAACACAAGTTCTTAACTTGATTAATTTCATCGACAGCAGAGCCAAAAATATTCCTAGAAAAAAGGTTGATGTTTATTTTGTTAGGATTTTCTTAGAATTAAATGAATGCGGCATTATGTTATATTTGCCTATTTCGCAATTTCTTTGAAATCATAAGCGATTGTTGTAACATATTTTAATTAACCCTTTAAATAATTGATGCCCTCAACAGAGGAATATTTCAACTTTTCTTTAAAGCTTATCTATGTGTGGCCATAAGGGTTGGCCTGTCTGTCTTTAAATTTGTTGTCTTTTTGCATCTTGACTACAAAGCAAAAAATCGTTCAAATACAGGACATGTTTTTCAACGGGCATGCTTTTTTCAGTGCAACGAGTGATTTTATAAAATTCTCTATAAACAAAAATTCAATTATGCAGGTCTTAAGTAGTTTTCCTTCCTTCCAGTTTCTGCATAAATTTTGGAAAGAAAGACCGTCACGTTTACTGCACCATCAAGTAGTTCATAGTAATTTTGGCTTGGAGTCTCCAATTGAAATAACTCTATTCTCATTTTTTTTTTTTTTTGGAACTCCTTAATAACTCTATGAACATTCTTGAGAATTGAAATTTCTTCGCACATATAATCATCTTGGATATCATTCGCTGTCCAGCTTAAGGGACTGAAGTATTTTGAGTTTGCAACGTTTGCTACTTTTGCTACATTTACGACGGGTATGTAACGTTTACGAGGATTACAAGTTTGCGGCAGTCGCAAACCCAAAAAAACTTGATATAGACCATCTCTGGTGGCTAGTAAAATGCATGTTAAGAAACATTTTGATCCTTATCTTAAAAAGAGATATATTGAGAATATTTTTCGTATTGTATTCAATTTTTTTTTTTTTGGAAAAAATATACCCGATATTGTTTCAAATTATTTTTATACCCTAAACCACATAGTGGTCAGCGTATAATAAGTTTGATCGGCCAAAAAATGTTCCTACCAGAAATATTGATTTTAGACCCCATAAAATATATACCGATCGACTCAGAATCACCTCCTGAGTCGATCTAGCGCTTGGTGTCCGTCCGTCCGTCTGTCCATGTATTTGTTGTTCACAGGATTCCGGTCGCAATTATTAACCGATTTTGATGAAACTTAGTACAGGGAGTTTTTTGGGAGCAAGGACGAACGCTATTGAATTTGGAAGAAATCGGATCAAAATTAGATATAGCTCCCATATATATGTATCGCCCGATTTCGACAAATGGGGTCACGTTGCGTTTGTTTTCAAAGGGATCGTCACCAAATTTGGCAAAAAGTAATCTTTTTCATCGTTCTTCAAGTCTACAAAATTTCATCTAAATCGGTTCAGATTTATATATAGCTCCCATATATATGTATCGCCCGATTTTCCAAATTTGGCCATAAAAACCTTATTTATTAAGCGATCTTACTCAAACTTGGCTTACTCTAATCTTTTATGGTACTGACAATATGTGCCAAAAATAATCGAAATCGGTTCAGATTTAGATATAGCTCCCATATATATGTATCGCCCGATTTTGCCAAATTTGGCCATAAAACCCTTATTTGTCAACCGATAGTGCTCAAAGTTGGCTAAATATAATCTTCTATACCTCTAACTGTATGTGCCAAATTCATCGAAATCGGTTCAAATTTAGATATAGCTCCCATATATATGTATCGCCCGATTATGCCAAATTTGACCGTAAAACCCTTATTTATCAACCGATCGTAACCAAGGTTGGCTAACTGTAATCTTCTATAGCACCAACTGTATGTGCAAAATTTCATCGAAATCGGTTCAAATTTAGATATAGCTCCCATATATATGTATCGCCCGATTTTGAAAAATTTGCCCCTAATAACCTCATTTATTAACTGATCGTACTCAAATTTTACACAAAGTGACCCTCTGTGGTATCAATCATACCTGCAAAATATTATACAAATTGGTTCAGATTTAGATATAGGTCCCATAATATACATCGCTCGATTTTGTCATATTTGGCCATAATACTCTTATTTCTTAACCTATGTTATTCAAATTTCAAATTTTGATGTACTAGCTGATCGTATTTAGACTTACATGTAGCTCTTATATAAATCTATTGCCCTATTTGCAGAAATTTGGATTTATTACCCACAACTAATTGACCGATTTCCTCTTTTTTAATAATGGACTCAATATTAGTGTCATACTAACTCTTTTGGTGCAAAATAAACTATAGCTCCCAATATTAGACATTTTTGCTCAGATTGTGACAAGACACCCATAAACATGTACCCCCCTTTATATTCTCCAAAACCTATACCAATGATACCCCACAAATGCTTATATTTACTAATTCAGTAGGGGTGGTTTAGGGTATCATATAGTCGGCACCGCCCGACTTTCTACTTTACTCACTTGTTTTTTTATTTCAATTATTTATTTATTTATTTTTTTTTTTTTTTGAAAGTACTTTTGCATGTGCCCTCAAAAAAGTCAACGATTATTTTGACGCAATTTTTTTATTGATTTTCAATATTTTTTGCGTACCCTAACTAAATTCAAATATATTAATATTTCATAATTTTCAAAACTTTTCTCAGCATCTTCAATTTCTAAAAGCCATTTTTTATTTTAGGCTTGATATCTACGCAAGATGGTTTTTCGTTCAAATCAATTACTTTACATATCATTACAATTTTAATACGAGCTTATTGGACATGAAGATTAAGGAATTGGTATTATAAAGTTATTGAAATTCACCAATGTGGTATCACAATGGACTGAATAGTCGTGAGCCTGATACATCGGGCTGCCACCTAACCTAACCTAACCTAACCATAGTCTCTGGTTAGATCTGGCCCGGTGAAATGATTCAATTTTCGTCTTATATGTTAATTTCTTACGATAGGAGAATTATTTCTCCGAAATTGAAAAATTTTTTCACTACCACTGTGCATCATCTTCTCACGTAGCTACAATCCATTAATCTTATAGTGATTTCGATTGGTAAAAGATATGCTGCATATTTTACACTTTACTCCCATAAATCGAAAATTTTTGTTCGATTGAAAAATCCAGTGCAGCCTGCCCAAAATGTGCACGTTCGATTGACGGGGTGTTACCCATCGCTAGAGCAAAAATGTAACCCATTTTACACCGTAGCTGGTCTGCGGTACAGATGGTTACACCTTCAATCAGATGTTGAAGACGCTTTTATTCATCGACCTAAATAATGACGTTGGTGAAAATACAAAAGAATGTGTGTGACGCGTGTATTGTGGTTGCTTTTCAATTTCTTCACTACAGCTGATTAATTTACCAAGAAGATGCATTTCAATTGTTTAGTGCCGCGATAACAATTTCGATATTAAATATATTTAAAATAAAAGCAAAATGCAAAAAGAAAACGCGTTTTTTTTTTGCCAACACCATTGTGGATGCGCTATTGGAGAGTAGTTCTTCTTCTGACGACAAAGAAATTACAACATCATTGCTTGGACGAAATGACCAACGGCGAGTTAAAAACTTTGTTGAGGATGTAATTAATTTGAAGATGTAATTAATCTGAAGTAGAAGTAAGATCATTAAAAATATATAAAATAAAAAGTTTTAACAATATCCCGTAGTTCAAGAAAAATTTGCGTGTTAGTCGAGATTCCAATAATAGTTGTTAATAATAATCGAAATATTTCCGCCAAATTTCTTTTGTGTTGATTTTATATCAGTGTTGCACCTTTTTAGTTCGTTTTCGCACGCAAACGGTGTTGTCATTGCAAGGGGTTTCGGCAACACAGAGGTAACACCATAAAATGCTGTACCATTTGTATGCAACACTTTTTTTCCCAAACGAAATCACCATTATTTTTCGATTTCGGTTTGTTACTACATTAATTCGACAACAAATTGAAATCTATTTTTAGAGACATTGACGTGATTTTTTGTTTCTTTTTGGGTGTTTTTACAACGCGTGTCTTGTGATATTTTATTGGACCTATAGGACGCGATAGGAGGCGATTAAAAATTTTGAAATGGGAGACGCGTAAAATTGATTAGACTCCACAAAATTCCGGGCACCCAGAATTGAGAGCACATCTGTACTGAATAAGAGCAGCAGAGAATGGTTCATGTAAGGCGTGTTTTGAGGTTGATGAGACCTTGGAGCACTACCTTTGCCACTGCCCTGCCTTTACAATCTAAAGAGTTAATCATTTCAGTGAAGTAATGATTCGGGAGCTGCTCCAGCTTAAAAACAAATTAGGGAATTCGGTACGATGTGGCCGTGTAACCTTAGCCCCCCTTCCTGCGCCCATTAAACTATGGAAAATCATTAACTTATAATTACGTTACTTTGCCAAAATTGCCAAGTTGTCATAGAAACAGCTAAAACGTAAGCACATTTCAAAATCTTCAACAACGTCGCTATAAAATCGTCACATGCCATATTTACAACCAAAAATCATCAAAATGACGAAACCTTACACAAAACAATTTTTTTCTGATTCAATCACGAAATTAATTGATCCAATTAATTTTTTAATTGAAATGTCTTTAATCACAGAAATGATAATATCAATTTAAAAATTGATTGAAAGTCAATTGATACTATTGGTACTATTCAATTCAATTAAGTATATACTCGACTTCACGTTCTTCTTTTGTAAGAGTTTTTGAATTTCTTCGAAAATTTCAAACTTGTATACAAAAACTTTTTTTTGTTCCAAAATTTTTATTTTTGCAATACAAAAATAATATATGATTTGAACTCAGTCCATTTCGTTTATATCAAACACTGTTCTTTTCTGACTTTAAGTCTTTTTATAGTAAAAATTTAATATAGTAGTATGTAATGTTGAACACCTTTTCGGGATATTCCGAACGTATCTGGAATATATGTTAAAAAATATATGTAAAATAAAATAAAACAAGTATATACGGCCGTAAGTTCGGCCAGGCCGAAGCTTATGTACCCTCCATCATGGATTGCGTAGAAACTTCTTCTAAACACTGCCATCCACAATCGAATTACTTAAGTTGCGGTAACGCTTGCCGATGGCAAGGTATCTTAAAACCTCCTAACAACATCTTCTAAATTGTATGTCCATACGTGGTATATATTAAATCAAAAAAGATCGATCCAATACGTATATAATTCAGTTTGACAAAGTAGACATAACATTTTGACAAAATTTTCTACAGAAAGAAAATATTAAAAAATTTTCTATGGAAATAAAATTTTCACAAAATTTTCTATAGAAATAAAAATTTTGACAAAATTTTCTATAGAAAGAAAATTTTGACAAAAATTTCTACAGAAATAAAATTTTAACAAAATTTTCTATAGAAATAAACTTTTGACAAAATTTTCTATAGAAATAGAATCTTGGTCGATTATTTTTGGCTCGAGTGGCAACTATGATTATGAACCGAATAAAATTTGAACAAAATTTTCTATAGAAATAAAATTTTGACATAATTTTCTATAGAAATAAAATTTTGACAATGATGAAAATTTTATTATGAACCGAACAAAATAATTACAAAATTTTCTCTAGAAATAAAATTTTGACAACATTTTCTATAGAAATAACATTTTGGTAGATTATTTTTGGCTCTAGTGGCAACCATGATTACGAACCGATATGGACCAATTTTTGTGTGATTAGACCAATTTTGGTATGGTTGTTAGCGACCATATACTAACACCACGTTCCTACTTTGAACCGGATCGGATGAATTTTGCTCCTCCAAGAGGCTCCGGAGGTCAAATCTGGAGAACGTTTTATATGGGGGCTATATATAATTATGGACCGATATGGACCATGTTCCAAATTACAACTGGATTGGATGAAATTTGCTTCTCTTGGAGACTTCGCAAGCCAAATCTGGGGATCGGTTTATATGGGGGCTATATATAATTATGAACCGATGTGGACCAATTTTTGCACGGTTGTTAGAGACCAATATCATGTACCAAATTTCAGGCGGATCGGATAAAATTTGCTTCTTTTTGAGGCTCCGCAACCCAAATCTGGGGATCGGTTTATATGGGCGCTATATATAATTATGGACCGATGTGGACCAATTTTTGCACGGTTATTAGAGACCATATACCAACATCATGTACCAAATTTCAGCCGGATCGGATGAAATTTGCTTCTCTTTGAGGCTCCGAAAGCCAAAATCTGGGGATCGGTTTATATTGGGGCTATATATAATTATGGACCAATGTGGACCAATTTTTGCACGGTTGTTAGAGACCATATACCAACACCATGTACCAAATTTCAGCCGGATCGGATGAAATATGCTTCTCTTAGAGGCTCCACTAGCCAAATCTGGGGATCGGTTTATATGGGGGCTATATATAATTAAGGACCGATATGGACCAATTTTTGCATGGTTGTTAGAGACCATATACCAACATCATGTACCAAATTTCAGCCGGATCGGATGAAATTTTCTTCTCTTTGAGGCTCCGCAAGCCAAATCTGGGGATCGGTTTATATGGGGGCTTTATATAATTATAGACCGATGGAAACCAATTTTTGCATGGTTGTTAGAGACCATGTACCAACACCATGTACCAAATTTCAGCCGGATCGGATGAAATTTGCTTCTCTTTTAGGCTCCGCAAGCCAAATCTGGGGATCGGTTTATATGGGGGCTATATATAATTATGGACCGATGTGAACCAATTTTTGCATGGTTGTTAGAGACCATATACCAACACCATATACCAAATTTCAGCCGGATCGGATGAAATATGCTTCTGTTAGAGGCTCCACACGCCAAATCTGGGGATCGGTTTATATGGGGGCTATATATAATTATGGACCGATGTGGACCAATTTTTGCGTGGTTGTTAGAGACCATATACCAACACCATATACCAAATTTCAGCCAGATCGGATGAAATGTGCTTCTTTTAGAGGCTCCACAAGCCAAATCTGAGGGTCCCTTTATATGGGGGCTATACGTAAAAGTGGACCGATATGACCCATTTTCAATACCATCCGACCTACATCGATAACAACTACTTGTGCCAAATTTCAAGTCGATAGCTTGTTTCGTTCGGAAGTTAGCGTGATTTCAACAGACGGACGGACGGACGGACGGACGGACGGACATGCTTAGATCGACTCAGAATTTCACCACGACCCAGAATATATATACTTTATGGGGTCTTAGAGCAATATTTCGATGTGTTACAAACGGAATGACAAAGTTAATATACCCCCATCCTATGATGGAGGGTATAAAAAAATGGTGTCGGTCGAAGCAGGGTCGAACCCAGGACACTTGACATGCAAGACGGACGTACCAACCACTGATCCAAGTCGCCAACAAATGTATGTTTAACAATGTTATGTTGTTAAACAATGTTATGTTTGCATCGGCTCGTGGGCGCCGCAAGCTATGCTATATAAATATAACTTATAACGATAATTATCTCTTGATGACCATAACAGCTACGTAGCCCTGTGGATAGTGTGCTGGCTTACAAACTGTGTGGTCGGCTGTTCGAATCCCCGTCCGGCAAAAGGTAAAATTTAAGAAAATTATAAAATTGAATAATTTTTTCTACAATGTTTGTATTACAGAAAAAGGTGCTAAGAACTAAAAAACTCGTGGAAGTGAGGAAATATACAATTAGGCAGAAAAAAATTTTTGAGCACAATCTTTTTTGGGAGAAAATTCGTCTAAGCATATAATATTTTTGGGTTCAAAATGTTTCCAAACATATAGTTTTTTTGGAAGACAACATTATTGAATTTGGATGGAAAAATACATAATGTTTGGAACTTAGACTACCCAAACATATTATATTGTTTAGACCAATATGCTTTCAAACATATTATATATTGGAAGAAATCAAATATATAAATGTTGGGCAATACCCAAAAATGTATATGCTTGAAGCAAAATGTGTTTGGTGTATATGTTACAGAAGCGATACACAAGCACGCCATACGCTGAACTTTGTCTAAATCTCACCCAAACAAAAAACGAAACGCCAGATGGCTCTCTCACTACTCACAAAAATTGCGACGTCATCTAGATGTCAAATTAGGAGAACGTTTTTAGCACCCACAAAAAGTTCGCTTCTCTAACATATGTCCCAAATATACTCGTACTTTGCAGGAATCATAAATATTTTTGGAAACGTATTTGTGTTTGTTTTATGTGACCATATAACATGTTTGAAAACATATTAACCAAAAAAATTCTATATGTTTGGAAGCATTGTCTTTGTACTGAAAAAAATTATTTGTCACAAGTCGAATTTTCAAAAGTAAATGAACTAACATACTATTCACTATTGCTGTAACATATAAAAAGCGTAAAGTATCCTTTCATTAGTTTTTAAATTTTTGAAAATTTTTTTTAATTTGTTTTTTAATTTCCTTTCACTTTGAATGATTGAACTTACTGCTCGAACGACTCGATTTGTTTTGACGTCACAAGAATAAAAACATGATGCTGATCGGACTCGGCTATAAAAAGGAGGTCCCTTGTCATTGAGCTCAACATGGAATCGGGCAGCACTCAGTGACAAGAGAGAAGTTCACCACTGTGGTATCACAATGGACTGAATAGTCTAAGTGAGCCTGATACATTGGGCTGCCACATAACCTAACCTAACCTAACCTAGTATTTATACCCTTCACCATTACTGCTGTACATGATATAATAAGTTTATGCATTTGTAAGTAATGCCCAGAAGGAGCAGTCATAGACCCATCTTTTAGTATACCGATCGTCTTAGAATTAAATTCTGGGTTGATTTAGCGATGTCCGTCTATCTGTCTGTCCGTCTGTTCATGTTTTTTGTGTGCAATTCGCAGTTTACGTCTCATCGTCCTCAAATTTGGCGTAGGGTCTTTTTTCGGCTCAAAGACGACCCTACATGCAAAAAAATAATTCTTTCCTCCCAAACGAAATTTTGGACAAACAAAGTTCGTTTCTCATTTGCTTTTCGTTGAAAGGAAGTGTATTTGGAAGAAAAGTATACACTTTTTGTGATAAACGTTTATTTCATAAAGACTACCTCAAAAAAAAAATTCTGGCTAATTGCATTTTCCCTCACATCTTTCTCACGAAGTTTTTTAGTTATTAGCACCTTTTTTGTAATACAAACAATGTAGAAGAAATTATACAATTTAATAAATTTTATATTTTTTTTACCTTTCGCCTGGACGGAGAATCGAACCGCGGACCATGCAATTTGTAAGCCAACACACTATCCACTGAGCTATGTAGCCGTTGTTGTTGTTGTTGTAACAGTTTATTGTGATCTCATCCATTTCATGTTATACGCTTGGTACATCAGCTTGTTGGCAGATCAAGGAACTCTGCGACTAAGATGGGGTGTGTCCAGAGTGATCTGGTGGTAAGTCGGGTTGGTTTGGCTGGGCAAGAGAAAAGATGACGCGTGTCGTGTGGCCCTTGGTTGCAAATTGGACAAAAGTCAGCTACGCTGTTATCAATCACCGATAAGTAGGAATTGAGGCGGCTGCACTTGCCTGATCTTAATTGGGCCAAAACTACCCTAGTCTGCCGTGGGAGGTCTCTTTCCTCCGGTGCTATGGGCGGTGGTCGGACTCCAAGAACAGGATTAACCTTGTAGCTTCTCACCGCTTCAGCTACAGTATCCTCATGAATCCTGTTCAAACCTGCCTGGTACGCTGCTTGATCTAGAGGCTCTCTTTTATAGCGCTGGATCTCGCGCTCTAGATTATGTATATCAACCCTTACGTTCCTCGGTGGTGGTTGTGTATCCATAAGATGGTGGTTTGGATGATTACTGCGATAACAACCCAGGAGATACTGCTTTGACAACATGTAGTTGTGTCTTCGCACAGGGATGATCTTTGTCTCCACATAAAGGTGATCCAGGGGTGTGCTGCGGAGACACCCAGTCGCAGTTCTAAGAGCAGCGTTCTGGCAGGTTTGTATGTTATTCCACTGCGTATCACTGGTCTGCGGTGTCCACACTGGCGCTGCATAGTTTACCACTGACCGGCCAATTGCCTTATAAGTAGTTAGCAAGGTTTCGTTGTCCGCACCCCAAGTACTGCCGGCTAGTGACTTGAGGACCTTGTTTCTACCACGGAGCTTATTACAAATTGCAGTGGCATGGGCAGATGACCTAAAAAGGCTGTCGAATGTGACCCCAAGAATCTTGGGGTAATTTGTGGTCGGAATTATTACTCCATCGACTCTGATATTCAACTGCCTGCGCACTTCTGCCGTCCATGTAGTAAATAGTGTGGCTATGTAGCCGTTATTGTCATCAATAGACAATTACCCATATAAGCTATACAAATGTATAGCTTAGCTTTCGGCGCCCACGAGCCGATTAAACAAAGTTTATTTAACAGAAAAATACATTTAGTTGGGCACCGTGGAGCAGTGGTTGCTACGTCCGACTTGCGTGCCAAGAGTCGTAGGTTCGATCCCTGCTTCGACCAAAGTTTTTTTTTTTTACATATATTCCAGATATGGTCGGAAGATTCCGAAAAGATGTTCAACATTACATGCTACTATATTAAATTTTTACTATGAACTGTGTCTTATTAAAGACCTAAAGTCAGAAAAGAACAGTGTTTGATATAAACGAAATGGACTGTGTTGTTGGTTCAAAAATAACTTTTTTTATTGAAAAAATAAAAATTTTGTAACAAACGAATTTTTTTGGTGATAAAAGTGTATACTTTTCGAAGCAATTCAAAAAACTCGAAAAAAAGAAAAACGTTTTCGGTACACGTTTTCTAAACGTTTTTTTTTTCTTTGTGTGTATTGATTTGCAAAACCTTGGTTCAGATTTAGATATAGCTGTCATATATATTTATCACCGATTTGGTCATAATTGACGTATTTATGAACCGATCTTTTTTAAATTTTATGCGTCCCGCAAAATATGCAAAATGTCATTCAAATAGCTCACATATATATCTTTCGCCCGATTTATACTCCTATGACCGCAGGGGCCAAAATTTGTGCTCCGATGTACGTGAAATTTTGCAGAGATAGTAGAAGTAATATTCTTACTATACGTGCCAAATTGGGTCGAAGTCAGTTCAGTAGTGGGATTCTGTATTTTTTCACGATAATCGCATCGTTTACGTTGTCTACGAAAAAACGTGTGTGCACTACCGATCGTGTCATTCTGTAACTAATCTGTAGCAACTGTTGTTTAAGCTGCGTTGCGCTTGGCAACTCTTCTACGAAAAACGAGGGAATGACAAAAACAGTTTGCAAAATTGGAAATTGTTTGGAAATTTAAAAGAAATACACAAAGCCGGAAGAGAAAAATTGGTGTTATTCTCAATCTATATGAAATTCCCTTTAATTTAAGACCATTTAAGGCAGTTCCGCCCGACAAAATTCTTAGAACGGCTTAGAACATTCAGATTTTTAAAATATTGCAGAAAACTCTTTTTGTAATAGAGAAGGGATCCTTTTTTCCTATTAAAAGTAACCTTCATAATTAAAGGCCCTATTTTGCATGAATGACATTTTCTGCCGATAACGTAAATTCATTAGAGAAAAAAAAACACAACCAAAAAATGTTCGTTGTTTACTTGTTTATTTATTGTTATCTGCACAGAAAACAACACAGCTGATTTTAAACGATTGTAAATGTAGTTTAAAACGTCTACCGAATACCTTGGATGTTATTTTTCTTGTTATCCCATCTTAACGATGCGATTTATCATTAAAATTGAACACAGAATCCCACTACAGGTTTAGATATAGCTCCCATATACACACAGAGGCCAGTGTTTCACGTTAATTTGCTTCAAGTTTTGCACAATGTGTACAGCTGATGGTGTCGCTAATTATGCCAAATTTGATTGAAATCGGTTCAGATATAGATATAGCTCACATGTATGTATATCTTGCGCCCGATATAGATTAATATACTACCGGATTTGGTTTAAATCAGTTAAGATTTAGATATCGCTTTTATTCCTGCGGTTTGGGCAAATGTGGGCAAAATACACACATTTTACACAAAATTCTGTGATAATTTCCCCATATTATAAATAAATCCTTCATACTATAATGCCAGACTTTGCACAGAACGGTTGAGATTTCGACTTATATAAATGTCGCTCGATTTGGCCAGATAATATCTCACAACCAACAATTGCCCACCTATCTTGGCCAGGGTTGGCCTGTCGCAAACTGTGACTTTTGCGACATACGTTTACGACGGTATAATACGTATGTCGCAAAAGTCGTAAACCTAGTGTAGAAAACCTATTTTGGAATTAAAGAAATTGTGAATATTTTTTAATTTAATTTAGTTTTATATTGTATTTATTCAAAACTCCACTAGATTTACATCTCTCATTCACAACTTGAAACTATTCTTGGTTTTCGTGGTCCAAGCTTTAGCTGCATCAACGAATGACTAGCTACAATTTTGAAAATTTTTAATTAGTATGGAAATTGGCTCTAATAAGCCAAAAAATGATTTTATAAAATTTTCTCTAAACAGAAATTCAATTATATAAGACTTAAGTAGTTTTCCTTCCTTCCAGTTTCTGCTGTAATTTGTGAATGGTTAACTATGAGTGAGTACCGACCGTCACGTTTACTGCCCCATCGAGTAGTTTATAAAGGGTGATTCTTTTGAGGTTAGGATTTTCATGCATTAGTATTTGACAGATCACGTGGGATTTCAGACATGGTGTCAAAGAGAAAGATGCTCAGTATGCTTTGACATTTCATCATGAATAGACTTACGATCTGCCACAACGTCGAATTTTCAGTGAATGGGCCCTAGAAAAGTTGGCAGAAAATCCGCTTTTTTATCGACAAATTTTGTTCAGCGATGAGGCTCATTTCTGGTTGAATGGCTACGTAAATAAGCAAAATTGCCGCATTTGGAGTGAAGAGCAACCAGAAGCCGTTCAAGAACTGCCCATGCATCCCGAAAAATGCACTGTTTGGTGTGGTTTGTACGCTGGTGGAATCATTGGACCGTATTTTTTCAAAGATGCTGTTGGACGCAACGTTACGGTGAATGGCGATCGCTATCGTTCGATGCTAACAAACTTTTTGTTGCCAAAAATGGAAGAACTGAACTTGGTTGACATGTGGTTTCAACAAGATGGCGCTACATGCCACACAGCTCGCGATTCTATGGCCATTTTGAGGGAAAACTTCGGAGAACAATTCATCTCAAGAAATGGACCGGTAAGTTGGCCACCAAGATCATGCGATTTGACGCCTTTAGACTATTTTTTGTGGGGCTACGTCAAGTCTAAAGTCTACAGAAATAAGCCAGCAACTATTCCAGCTTTGGAAGACAACATTTCCGAAGAAATTCGGGCTATTCCGGCCGAAATGCTCGAAAAAATTGCCCAAAATTGGACTTTCCGAATGGACCACTTAAGACGCAGCCGCGGTCAACATTTAAATGAAATTATCTTCAAAAAGTAAATGTCATGGACCAATCTAACGTTTCAAATAAAGAACCGATGAGATTTTGCAAATTTTATGCGTTTTTTTTAAAAAAAAAAGTTATCAAGCTCTTAACAAATCACCCTTTAGCAATTTTGGTTTCGAGTTTCCAATTGAAATAACTATATTCTCATGTTTTTTTAAACTCGTTAATAATTTTATGAACATTCCTGAGAATTGAGACTTCTTCGCATATATCATCATCTTGGATATCATTCGCTGCCTATCTGAAGGATCTGAAGTATTTGGAGTTTGCGACGTTTGCTACTTTTTCTACATTTACGACGTGTATGTGACGTTTACGACGTTTACAACTTTGCGACAGTCGCAAACTTTAAAATGTTTGATACAGACCATCTCTGATCTTGGCGAGATCTAACCAATATCCTTGTAAAATCGACACTGTTAAGTAGAAAAAATTTTAAAAATGCCTCGAATTTGCCTATACTTCTAATCAGCGGTGCCAGAATTGTTTCACCAAAAACCGCTAGATTTGCCCGAAAAAAAATAGCTAAAAAAGCTTAAAAGATAGCTAGAAAAAAACTATTTTTTTTTTTTGTGTCAAAAGTCACATTTTTCATTGAAATTTAACAAACGTAAAAGCTTTATTTCACTTAAAATGCATATTCATTTAATTGTATTCATTATAATTATACTTCTGTGAGACTGCAACAATATCTATGTCATATCATTAGAAAATATCAATATGTTTCGTTTTAATTGCCTTAAATCCGCTGATTTAATGATAAATTCGTGAACCAATTTTCGTAAATAAATAGCAGATTTGTTTTTATCGCGCATTTAATAATGTTTTGACCCTATAAATACGATGTTTTTTATTGTACTTTTTTGATGTTAAAAAAAGAATACCACATTCAAAACTGTATTTTCTTAATTTTTCCTTGCATACACTGAAGAAAAGCATGCCCGATTCAACAAATTTTTTACACTAATGATTTTTGTATTGATTCTGCGTCACATTTGAATTTATTCGTTTTTTCAGCTTTTTCTTCACGAGCTATCAAAGTGCTTTAAAAACGTGCTAACGACAATTTAAATTCAGACTCGACTTCAAGTAGAAATTATTCTATGTATCAAGTAAAATACGTCTTTAAAATAAAGTGTAGAAAACATCCTCTATTTTTGAACGCTTTTTTGGTTTGTGGTCAATATACAAAATTAAAGACTATTTCATTAATTTTAAGAATTTTTCAGAATTGACCCTAGCCTAACAACATTTTCTTTCATGTAAAGATGTCCATTTTTAAGTTGAATCACTTAACTTTAAGGACACTCACAAAAAGACTTTGTCGACTTTTAGACAAGGAAAACAGTTTACAGTAATCCCTCGATTTACGTCGTGATTGGTTCCGGAATTTGACGACGTAAACCGAATTAAAAACTGCTCATACTTACTCCTAAGTCCACTTATGTATGTATGTGCATGTACATAATAAAAAAAAAAACTTCAAAAATAAAGGTAATTCGGTAATTCATTCAGAGCTCTCCACCAAAATTAATTTCAAATATCATCAACTTGCTAATTCTCGTCTTACATTGGGCTACATGGCAAAAGTGAACATTTAGAGTTCTCCATTCCAGAGGTTTATAATGCAGATCATACCTATTTACACTGAAAAAAAAAAACATACTCGGTTCCAAAGATTTTGTCTTTACTTTAAAAAATTTGGTATTGATTCCGAGCCAAAGAAGCGGAGAATACAAGTAAGGATACTTTTAAGACACAATTCTCTTTTAAATTTAGGTTTTGTGTACTTGCTTCTAGGAAGCAAATTTTAATTTATCGCTTTCTCAGCTTTTTTCTTCATATGCTATCAAAGTCCTTTAAAAACGAGTTAACGGCAACTTTATTTTCCAAATTATGACTCGACTTCCAGTAGAAATTATGCTATGTTTGAAGTAAAAAACTTCTTTAAAATAAAGTTTTGAAAAACATGTCCTATATTTGAACGATTTTTTGCTTTGTAGTCAAGATGCAAAAAGACAAGAAATTTAAAGATACTTTCATTAAATTTAAAGAATTTTTCTGAATTATTAAAGTCAAGTTGACCTTAGCCTATAAATTTTTTCTTTCATGTTAAGATACCCATTTTTAAGCCAAATCACTTAATTATAAGGACAATACGACTTCATTGAAAGGTTTATCGACTTTTGGACAAGGAAAATAACTTTATTTTAGAGAAATGCGTCTTCTATGCTAAGCAAAATTTGTATTCGTATTTTAAAGACATGAAATCTTTGACCTCACGACAATATTTTTTCAGTGTACCTTTTTCAATTCACATGAAAGTCACAGAGACCTCTCATTTTATTTTTTACGTGAGGCAACAAACAGAATTGCAGTTGATTGAGCCGATGTGTGGGTGCTCACATTCCAGCGGTGAAGAATAATCCGTCTTCGACGTTTGTTTTTCCTGATTTCTTAGAAGACAACTGGCAAACAAATGGTTGTGTACCACTCAGAATAGACCGTTTTGCGTTGTTCTAGTGCTACGATTGTGATGTGTCCAGTGTTTCGTTTGCTAGGAAGTGCTTTGTTCGCGAGCAACCTCCATACAATAGACTGCTGTTTACATTCGGGCTCATACACGAAAATCCATGGTTCATCACTTCTCACGATGTCATGGACGTTTCTCGATGCGATCGTATTTTTGTAGCATTTCTCTCTACCAATCGAAACGAATCTTTTTGAGCGATTGACAAATTACGGGGGATCCAACGTGAATAAATGTTTTTGACGGTCAAATGTACATGCAATTTTGAATGTATGCTGCTCCCAGTAATGTCTAAGATTGTCCCAAACTCACGATAGGTCTTGCATCATATCAGGCGCACAGCATCAACGGTTTCCGGAACAATTTCGGTAAGAATTTCAGAAAAAATGTTACGATGTCATCATCGTTGATACTTACTTTACTTATGGAAGGCGTTCCTGATAAAGTGGGCAAAAAAAATCGACGACGTAAATCGAATGGCGACGTAAATCGAAGTTTGATGGAACAAAAAATTTTAAGACGTAAATCGAAACAACGTAAACAGAGGCGACGTAAATCGAGCGATTACTGTATATAAGAGAAATTCACAAATGCTATTATAAGCAACATTCGCGTTCGTATTTTAAGGACATGAAATCTTTGGCTTCATGACAATTTTTTTTTCAGTGTACAAAGCAATTCACATCTAAAATTTTAACTTAGTATTAACATAATAATTTGAGAATATTATAATAACATAAAAAGGACACCATAAACGAGTCAAATGCTAATAATCCTAATAATTTGCTGACAGTTTACCTAAGGAATTTGAATGGTAATAGAAGATTTAAAGTTTACGTTAACTTTTATGAATATGAGGAAAAACTTTACAACAAAGTGTATTTGCTGCAGAAATGCCCCGCATAATGGCGGGAATCATTATTAATGTTTCAATTGAGCTTTGAAATATGTGGAAACCCTTATTCTGGCAGCAAGGCTTAGATAAAAACGCCGTTTTATTTATATTTCAATAGAAACATGTCGAAAATAAAAAAGCTAAAAATAGCTAATACGGTCATGAAAAAATCCAGAAAAAAAGCTAAAAGCCAAATGCATTTTTTCCCGCTAAACGACATCAAAAAAGCCAAATATTGCGGGAAAATAGCTAAATTGGCAACGCTGTTCTAATACATATTCATCGCCCTAAAATAAATGAATAAATGCAGTTTTGCCAAATTGCATAAACCATGTTTATACAGCTATAAATTTAATGGATTTGAGATGGTCTACACTGGTGTGAAGGGTATAATATAGTCGGCCCCGCCCGACTTTAGACTTAACTATATATCACATTTTTAGGGAAGCATCATTAACATGGAAAACTTATAGACAAAACGAAAGCACTCATACAAGCCCAATTTTCCGAAACAATATAAAGGGTGATTTGTTAAGAGCTTGATAACTTTTAAAAAAAAAAAAACGCATAAAATTTGCAAAATCTCATCGGTTCTTTATTTGAAACGTTAGATTGGTCCATGACATTTACTTTTTGAAGATAATTTCATTTAAATGTTGACCGCGGCTGCGTCTTAGGTGGTCCATTCGGAAAGTCCAATTTTGGGCAACTTTTTCGAGCATTTCGGCCGGAATAGCCCGAATTTCTTCGGAAATGTTGTCTTCCAAAGCTGGAATAGTTGCTGGCTTATTTCTGTAGACTTTAGACTTGACGTAGCCCCACAAAAAATAGTCTAAAGGCGTCAAATCGCATGATCTTGGTGGCCAACTTACCGGTCCATTTCTTGAGATGAATTGTTCTCCGAAGTTTTCCCTCAAAATGGCCATAGAATCGCGAGCTGTGTGGCATGTAGCGCCATCTTGTTGAAACCACATGTCAACCAAGTTCAGTTCTTCCATTTTTGGCAACAAAAAGTTTGTTAGCATCGAACGATAGCGATCGCCATTCACCGTAACGTTGCGTCCAACAGCATCTTTGAAAAAATACGGTCCAATGATTCCACCAGCGTACAAACCACACCAAACAGTGCATTTTCGGGATGCATGGGCAGTTCTTGAACGGCTTCTGGTTGCTCTTCACTCCAAATGTGGCAATTTTGCTTATTTACGTAGCCATTCAACCAGAAATGAGCCTCATCGCTGAACAAAATTTGTCGATAAAAAAGCGGATTTTCTGCCAACTTTTCTAGGGCCCATTCACTGAAAATTCGACGTTGTGGCTCGTTAGTAAGTCTATTCATGATGAAATGTCAAAGCATACTGAGCATCTTTCTCTTTGACACCATGTCTGAAATCCCACGTGATCTGTCAAATACTAATGCATGAAAATCCTAACCTCAAAAGAATCACCCTTTACAAGCAGTGTCACCACAATCATTAATTGTTCTCATTTGATACTCTCGTTTGATATCTTTCGACAACTCTGTTTTCACTTCTATTTCTTTCTCTTTACCCTCTCTTCTCTCTCTGTCTCTCTGAATACGATATCGCAACATATACATGTTTATTCGAATATTCAAAGTTAACATATTTTCACATCAACATATATTATTTTAGTGAAAAATTGACGTCCCCAACATAATATATTCCAACATATTAAACATATCACAATGGACTGAATAGTCTAAGTGAGCCTGATACATCGGGCTGCCACATAACCTAACCTAACATATTAAACATCCCAAACATCTTATGCTAATTTAGGAACATTATATTTTTGCTCTTTTTGTTTAAAAAAATCGACCCGAAACCTATTTTGTTTACATCGGAATATAGGAAAAACATATTTTTCTATCCGTGTGGGGGCTACACGCAGAGAAGAAACATAAATGCCACAATCATATTCGAAGAGCAAAATAATATGGTAGGAGCTATTTTTGGGGCGACCATGTAATATTTTCACCTGCAACCATGTTGGCTCAGTGAACATGGTTCTAAGAAAAATAAAATTTTCCTCATCTAAAATGTTATTATATTGGTAAAATGAATTTTGTTTGAATCAAAAGACAATGGTTACGATTGGAGGTGTGCGCGTGACACGCGTGATTCACGTTTTAATCACGTTAGTCGTGAGCAAAATCCAAAGTAACTCTCGTGAATGTGCGTTAATGGGACTAAAAGAAATATGTCGTGAGTGAGCGTGCGTGAGAAATAAAATCGGTTCGTGAATGTGCGTGATTAAAGTTTCTGCAAAATCACTCTCACGAAAAAAATCAAGATTTAATTCTTACTCGTATGTTAACTGAAATTAATTTAGCTGTCGAACTATATTCTATTTTTGAATTTCGTTACCTTTGCTCACTCCCGGTTTGAAAATGTCGTGAGTCTCGTGAATTTTTCGTGAATCACGTGAATTGTCGTGAATCGTGCGTGAGTGTGAGTTTTTAAAAGTAGTTCGTGCTTAAGTACAGTTTTTCATTTCGTGAATGTGCGTGAGTGTGATTGGCTAACACACGTATCGTGCGTGAATAAACATTTTACTTCGTGAATGTGCGTGAGTGTGAGTGAAATTTTACTCACGCCCAAAAAACAATCAACGCACGACTGACGCGCAAAATGAAAATCGTGTGTACCTCATCAATGTTTGTATAAAATTCTTTTCGCTGAAAAAATTAAATGGTCACGAAAACAATGTACATGGTCTTTATGGCCATGTCATGGTTCTAGACATGTCTATACGTAAGCTATAAAAATACTTGTTTTCCCTGAAAAAAAGTAAAAAAAATGAATGGTGATTTTCCCGACCATGTAATGGTCTTAAATTCTATCATTTAAATAGTAGGACATGTTTGCGGCATTTGAGAACCATTTAAATGCTTATTGCCAACATATATTTTTCTACGCTCGAAAATTATTTTTACAAAGACAAAATACATGGTTTTCACAACAATTACATACTCCAGATAAACATTTAATGGATGCGGCAAACATGTTTTTTCTGTGCGTGTATATAATAACATGGACTATCTCCGAAATTGCAAACAAAACATGAATCTATTCCAAAATTTAGGGTTCAATTTCCCGTCGCCGTCTTAAACCAGTCAATCTTAGGGCGTTTTCGATTCGCAAAAAATATGTTGCCTTGGTGTTACACTACTTTTTCCCTAATTGACATTTCGGCCAAATGATAGTGTAATTCTAAAGTTATTATTAATTTATAATATTGTGAGGTATAAAGTATCCAAAATCTATGACAGTGTCCTTGATATCTTGCAATCAATTTCGAGAATGTTGCACCTTTTTTCCCAATCGAAATCGCCATTAATATTGAATATGCCCACTCTTTCAACTTCAGAAAAAGAAGAAAAAAAGCATTTTTTTATTTTTAATTTATGTGAAATAGTTGTACTATACATTGATATTAAAAAATAAATAAATAACTGACGCGTCTAGCCACGTGGTGCAATGGTAAACAAGGCTGCATTGCAAAAACTATATCTGCCTGTTTTAAAGATTCTCCACGTAATATGCCATTGAGCTAAACATAGAATAGGGCAGCACTCATTGATAAGAGGTAATTTCACCACCTGCAGTACCACAATGTTGTGAACAGTGAGCCTAAATAAAAACGGGTTGCCACTAAACCGAACCTAACGCAACGATATTTTTAAATCAGAAACAAATTTCTTTTTACTATATTCTTCTTTTCACTCTTACTTCTATGGTTAATATCCTACCACAATGTTGGATTCCGAATTGTGAACCAATTTGAGAAGATTGATTAAAAGCTTACTACTCAAAACATTTGTAATTCCAATGCTCATCACCGAATCACTTCAACAAGGGTCACATTGAGTAAGATTAAATGATGGTACATTTCTATCCATGATCCCCGAAGACAAATTGAAAATAATTACTAAGCCATAAAGTCCTAATGACATTGTTCACACAATACCATTACAATTGCCGCGATAATTATAACCTCCATTTGATATTCCTGGGATGACAAGCAAGTGACAGAGCTCCTAGAAATTACAAATATAGAGCCTGGTGTAAAGTCTAAAGCACAGTAAAAACAAAAATTAAATGTTCAATTATATTCAGTAATTTTTTATTTCATTTTACTGGAGAGTCACAAATCTCAAAATAAATGACATGGAGCAAAGCCAATTCTTTAGAGGGAAATGTGAAAGGTCTTCTTAATAAATTTTAATTGCTCTACCAGTAGTAGACGAATGAATAGAGTTCTCCTTCTTGTGTTAGAAACATGGAGAGGAACAATGAGAAGCAACGATGAGAAGCAATTTCACTTCTTCCACCGACCAAAGGAGATTTGTAAACCCCACACAAGACCACACATTGACAACGAACTCCTTGCTCCAAACGTATTTGACCACGTGACCCAGTGCCGTATGAAGGTTCCAAATGTCACAGGATTTTTGTATGAACTAAAATGTTTCCTTACACTGTCGCCTTCCTTCCGTGTACATTCGCCGTTTCCAAACAGTCATCGTTGTCATCACACAATGCTAACTCAGACTGTCGTAGCAACGGCAACGCAAGGACAAAAGTGCAATATCCCATGCCATCTCCTCCACCATTGCCAATGGAGCAACCACAGCAACATAAGTTGAAATGTGAGGAAATTGAATTTCCTTTGAAATGTTCCTGATATTGGTGGGAATGGTTATCGTTGCAATGACTTTAAACAGTGAAAACCAAATCGTGACAAACGACTCAAATGTTGGGTAAATAAATTGGGCTATGTAGTTTTGTTTAAAACAACATTGAATGTAAATGAATGATCCCCAATTATTTAGGCACACACCGCCGCAAGACATCGAAATATCGATTTCCGACTAAATAAAATATAAATGTACCCACCAAGAGCATACTGCATTCGTTGCAAGACTTTTCAAAGGAATACCCTAAATAACAATATTGATAAAAAAAGGATCATACCATCCTCATAACAACAAAATTCAATATTTGGCAATATAGCTGAGTTTCTAGGCTTTTGAAAAAAACACCAAAAACAAAACAAGTAAGGAAAGTCTAAAGTCGGGCGGGGTCGACTATATTATACCCTGCACCACTTTGTAGATCTAAATTTTCGATACCATACCACATCCGTCAATTGTGTTGGGTGCTATATATAAAAGGTTTGTCCCAAATACATACATTTAAATATCACTCGATGTGGACAGAATTTGATAGACTTTTACAAATTCTATAGACTCAAAATTTAAGTCGGCTAATGCACTAGGGTGAAACGCAATGTTAGTAAAAAAAAAAATATGGGAAAGATTTAAATCTGAAGCAATTTTAAGGAAACTTCACAAAAGTTTATTTATGATTTATCGCTCGATATATATATATATGTATTTAAAGTTGAGGAAAATTAGAGTCAGTTTCACAACTTTTCGACTAAGCAGAGGCGATTTTAAAAGGGAAAATATTGGTATTTTGACCATTTTTGTCGAAATCAGAAAAACGTATATATGGGAGCTATATCTAAATCTGAACCGATTTCAATCAAATTTGGCACACTTGACTATATTGCTAATTGTACTCCTAGTGCACCAAAATTGTGCCAAAACTCTGGCTTCTACGACCATATTAGTCCATATCGGGCGAAAGATATATATGGGAGCTAAATCTAAATCTGAACCGATTTCAATGAAATTTTGCACACATGACTATACTACTAATTGTACTCCTTGTGCAAAATTTCAATGAAATTAGGCCAAAACTCTGGCTTCTGGGGCCATATAAGTGCATATCGGGCGAAAGATATATATGGGAGCTATATCTAAATCTGAACCAATTTCTTCCAAAATCAATAGGGTTCTATTCTGACCCAAAAAAGGACCACGTGCCAAATTTGAAGGCGATTGGACTTATATTGTGACCTAGATCACAAAATGTGTTCACAGACAGACGGACGGACGGACGGACGGACGGACGGACAGACGGACATGGTTATATCGACTCAGGAACCACCCTGAGTACTATTGCCAAAGACACCTCGTCTCCTTCTGGGTGTTACAAACATATGCACTAACTTATAATACCCTGTTCCACAGTGTGGCGCAGGGTATAAAAAAACGCCAAAGAGCACAAACTTGGTTCTTTATTTTGGAAAAGGCACTAAAGAAGCAATTGGGTGCTTTTTGGAAATCAAAATGCACTAAATTTGGTGCTTAAAACACCAAATTGTCATCATTGCCAACATACATATGTTTACCCGGAATTTCTAAATTAATATATGCTTACATCCACACACATTATATTTATGAAACATTGATGTCCCAAATATTATATATTCTAACATATGTATCCCAAATATGCAACTTTTTATACCCTCCATCATAGGATGGGGGTATATTAACTTTGTCATTCCGTTTGTAACACATCGAAATATTGCTCTAAGACACCATAAGTATATATATTCTGGTTCGTGGTGAAATTCTGAGTCGATCTAAGCATGTCTGTCCATTAGTCCGTCCGTCCGTCTGTTGAAATCACGCTAACTTCCAAACGAAACAAGCTATCGACTTGAAACTTGGCACAAGTAGTTGTTATCGATGTAGGTCGGATGATATTGAAAATGGGCCATATCAGCCCACTTTTACGTATAACCCCCATATAAAGGGACCGTCAGATTTGGCTTGTGGAGCCTCTAACAGAAGCATATTTCATCCGATCCGGCTGAAATTTGGTACATGGTGTTGGTATATGGTCTCTAACATCCATGCAAAAATTGGTCCACATCGGTCCATAATTATATATAGCCCCCTTATAAACCGATTCCCAGATTTGGCTTGCGGAGCCTAAAAGAGAAGAAAATTTCATCCGATCCGGCTGAAATTTGGTACATGATGTTGGTATATGGTCTCTAACAATCATGCAAAAATTGGTCCACATCGGTCCATAATTATGTATAGCCCCCATATAAACCGATCCCCAGATTTGGCTTGCGAAGTCTCCAAGAGAAGCAAATTTCATCCAATCCGGTTGTAATTTGAACATGGTGTTAGTATATGATTTTTAACAACCGTGCCAGAATTGGTCCATATCGGTCCATAATTATATATAGCCCCCATATAAAACGTTCTCCAGATTTGACCTCCGCAGCCTCTTGGAGGAACAAAATTCATCCGATCCGGTTCAAATTAGGAACGTGGTGTTAGTATATGGTCGCTAACAACCATACCAAAATTGGTCCAATCACACAAAAATTGGTCCATTTCGGTTCATAATCATGGTTGCCACTAGAGCCAAAAATAATCTACCAAGATTTTATTTCTATAGAAAATTTTGTCAAAAGTTTATTTCTATAGGAGATTTTGTTAAAATTTTATTTCTGTAGAAATTTTTGTCAAAATTTTCTTTCTATAGAAAATTTTGTCAAAATTTTTATTTCTATAGAAAATTTTGTGAACATTTTATTTCTATAGAAAATTTTGTTAAAATTTTATTTCTGTAGAAAATTTTGTCAAAATTTTATGTCTACTTTGTCAAACTGAATTATATACTTATTGGATCGATATTTTTTGATTTAATATATACCACGTATGGACTTACATACAATTTAGAAGATGGTGTTAGGAGGTTTTAATATACCTTGCCATCGGCAAGCGTTACCGCAACTTAAGTAATTCGATTGTGGATGGCAGTGTTTAGAAGTTTCTACGCAATGCATGATGGAGGGTACATAAGCTTCGGCCTGGCCGAACTTACGGCCGTATATACTTGTTTATTTTAGCATTTAAAAATGTTGTTTTAAAAAATCTTTCTCGATATACATATTTTTTATAAAGGGTGATTTGTTAAGAGCTTGATAACTTTTTTTTTTAAAAAAACGCATAAAATTTGCAAAATCTCATCGGTTCTTTATTTGAAACGTTAGATTGGTCCATGACATTTACTTTCTGAAGATAATTTCATTTAAATGTTGACCACGGCTGCGTCTTAGGTGGTCCATTCGGAAAGTCCAATTTTGGGCAACTTTTTCGAGCATTTCGGCCGGAATAGCCCGAATTTCTTCGGAAATGTTGTCTTCCAAAGCTGGAATAGTTGCTGGCTTATTTCTGTAGACTTTAGACTTGACGTAGCCCCACAAAAAATAGTCTAAAGGCGTCAAATCGCATGATCTTGGTGGCCAACTTACCGGTCCATTTCTTGAGATGAATTGTTCTCCGAAGTTTTCCCTCAAAATGGCCATAGAATCGCGAGCTGTGTGGCATGTAGCGCCATCTTGTTGAAACCACATGTCAACCAAGTTCAGTTCTTCCATTTTTGGCAACAAAAAGTTTGTTAGCATCGAACGATAGCGATCGCCATTCACCGTAACGTTGCGTCCAACAGCATCTTTGAAAAAATACGGTCCAATGATTCCACCAGCGTACAAACCACACCAAACAGTGCATTTTTCGGGATGCATGGGCAGTTCTTGAACGGCTTCTGGTTGCTCTTCACTCCAAATGCGGCAATTTTGCTTATTTACGTAGCCATTCAACCAGAAATGAGCCTCATCGCTGAACAAAATTTGTCGATAAAAAAGCGGATTTTCTGCCAACTTTTCTAGGGCCCATTCACTGAAAATTCGACGTTGTGGCTCGTTAGTAAGTCTATTCATGATGAAATGTCAAAGCATACTGAGCATCTTTCTCTTTGACACCATGTCTGAAATCCCACGTGATCTGTCAAATACTAATGCATGAAAATCCTAACCTCAAAAGAATCACCCTTTATAACATATGAAAAACATACTTTTTACCCATGCATCGACTTTTTGCTATTACAACAACAAACAAATGTATTTTTTTATCGCTTGAAATGGCATATCACCATTACCCGCTAATAATTAAGCTATTTACATATAATTATATTGTAAAAGGGTTGCGGCCTATCCTGAGGTGAAAATGTACCCTCGTTGTGAGCCAACAAAGCAATTCAATTGAATTTATACCACAATATGGCGTCTTTATTAATTTGAAAAACCTTTGAATGCTTACACATTACATGCCCAATTGACCCTATTCGCAGAGTTTTGTAATTACTCACATTTGCCCTTTTTAATTAACATTTTAAATTAACCAAGGTGGGATATCCATAAATAAAAAATTGCGAGACAAAAAAACAACAGAACCTCATTCTCCCCAGTAAATATCCTTTATTCGCGCTGGCCATAAATTAATAATTAAATAAAAGAATGTTGTTATTTTGTTGTAAACAAGTTTAAACTCCGTATTTCACTTTAAACGTAAAATGACACCGTCCGTGTTTGCATCCAACGTTTAGGCTATGACCAGAAGTAAGAGGATTTTCTGGCATTATGTTTGTCCACAAGATTGGTAGAGCAGTTTTTATAATGGAAGGTGATTTTGAGTTCGTAGCAGCTATGTAGCTCATTGCAATTGCTATAATTACCTACAAAAATAATGTCTCAAGGCCATCACATGAAGCCATTCAAGTTTATTCGGCAAAAGAAGCGGTAAAGCTGAGTTAGACTTTAACTGTTAAAATATATTTAAAGCAGATTTGTTTTCTTCGGTTAACTTTCCGAAGTTAAGTTCCTAACATGAGAATATCACAAACCTGTTCATAGTACGGGTTAGAAGATCGTTAGTCAACGTAGAATTGCCAAGCTTTATAATTTGTAATCTATCCTTTCCAAAAATAAAACGCCTTTTTAAGGCCAGTACTTTGTTTGGTTTTCGCTTTGAATTTGTGTACACTTTCTTTTTCATCTAGATTTCGTTAAGATCTGTGAATTTATGACAAAACCCCATAAGTCTAAAAACTCAATTTTACAGGAGAGCAAAAAAAAAATACACGTTTAAAGGGTCACAAAAATTTCTGTAGAAAATATCTGAAAATTTTTATTGTTTATGTGATAGACATTTTCAATAGTTTATTTTTCTATTTTACCTTCTACTCCACCTAACACCCGATCCAGAGAAAAGTAGCAATTACTAACTTATGTTGTTTCGTTATATCGATGTCCTCATTCCAGAGTACGCTAAGTCGACTTAGCATTGTTTGATGGAGTTCGTTGTTTTTTATTCGGATTGATGTGAATTGCATCCTCTCCAGTTCGAATTTATTGGACACTTCTATCAAAAGTTATAGTTAATATTGTACGTAGCCTGTGACTAAAGTTTTAAAAATTTCCAATCCAAAAAGGCCAAAAAGTTTTGTTCGGTTTAAAGTGGTCTAAGTCATTTTTAGCCATGTTCTATTATCACTATTTTGAATTCGTACATATCTTATACGGTTTTTGGGAAATTCACTTTTTAGGCTTAGCGTACTTTGGAATGGAGACATCGATATGATATTCTATTTTAAAACATAACATATTTCTCACATTCTGACTAAAAATTAATATAATTGAAGATAAATATGTGTTTATTTTGATCGGATTTTTCGAAAAAAATTCATGGTTCCAAATATATTGTATTATAAACAAAACGTAATCAATTACACAAACCTTATGTGGACATGTTTTTTGTCAAAAGTATCATACAGGTATTTCGATTTTATTTTACAACATATGATGAGATATGTTGTTTTGTCAAAATTAAACATAAAAATTCGCGAGTTACACGCACAGAAAAAAACATGGTTGGTCATGATTGCCGCATCCATTTAATGCTTATTTAGAGTATGTAATTGTCGCGAAAACCATGTATTTTGTATTTGTAAAAATAATTTTCGAGCGGAGAAAAATACATGGTGGCAATAAGCATTCAAATGGTTCTCAGATGCCGCAAACATGTTCTATTCTTTAAATGATAGAATTTGAGACCATTACATGATCGGGAAATTCACGAACCTGACCATTAAATTTTTTTACTTTTTTGCGGGGAAAAAAGTATTTTTATAGCTTACGTATAGACATGTCTAGAACCATTACATGGCCATAAAGACCATATACATTGTTTTCGTGACCATTTAATTTTTTATTGTTTTTTTTTTTTTGCAGCAAAAAGAATTTTATAAAAACATTGAGCAGGTATACACGATTTTCATTTTGCGCGTCAGTCGTGTTTTGATTGTTTCTTGGAATGGACGGAGAATACGGCATTACTTGTTTTGTATTAATATACTTATTCAGGAGTGGAACGTGGTTTTATGTGAACGTGTGTGTAATTGAAAAAATTTACCTGTTTTTATACCCTCCACCATAGGATGGGGGGTATATTAACTTTGTCATTCCATTTGTAACACATCGAAATATTGCTCTAAGACCCCATAAAGTATATATATTCTGGGTCGTGGTGAAATTCTGAGTCGATCTGAGCATGTCCGTCCGTCCGTCTGTTGAAATCACGCTGACTTCCGAACGAAACAAGCTATCGACTTGAAATTTTGCACAAGTAGTTGTTATTGATGTAGGTCGGATGGTATTGCAAATGGGCCGTATCGGTCCACTTTTACGAATAGCCCCCATATAAACGGACCCCCAAATTTGGTTTTCGAATTCTCTAAGAGAAGCAAATTTCATCCGATCCGGCTGAAATTTGGTATATGGTGTTAGTATATGGTCTCTAACTACAATGCAAAAATTGGTCCACATCGGTCCATAATTATATATAGTCCCCATATAAACCGATCCCCCGATTTGGCTTGCGGAGCCTCTAAGAGAAGAAAATTTCATCCGATCCGGCTGAAATTTGGTACATGGTGTTAATATATGGTCTCTAATGACCATGAAAAAATTGGTCCACATCGGTCTATACTTATATATAGCCCCCATATAAACCGATCACCAGATTTGACCTCCGGAGCCTCTTGGAAGACCAAAATTCATCTGATTCAGTTGAAATTTGGTACGTGGTGTTAATATATGGCCTCAAACACCAATGCAAAAATTGGTCGACATCGGTCCATAATTATATATAGGCCCTATATAAACCGATCCCCAGATTTAGGTGGTGACCATATTCTTTTAACTGGAAGAAAAACATTTTTGACGAATACCATAACATTTTAGACCGTGGCCATTGTCTTTTCATTCAAACAAAATTCTTTTTTTTTATTAATATAATAACATTTTAGATGAGGACAATTTGGTGTTTCTTAGAACCATATTCACTGAGCCAACATGGTTGCAGGTGAAAATGTTACATATTTCTTCTCTGCGTTTATGTTATTTTGCCCGTATCTATATCTCCCGATCTACGGCAGATATCAAAAATCTGAGAAATTGTTCTATCTCGACTTATGGGATTTTTTCGTATGTCCACAGATATGTTGCTATTCATTTATAGTTTTAATTACGATAGTGTCTGATATCTCTACTTCCTCTTCCTCCAATTCCTGTTCTTTTATTTCACTTATTACCAAAAATAAATAGAAATGCATTCTAGAGTAATCGTTGAAAAAGAAAAGTCGTCAAATCGAATTTTCTTATAGGAGTTATAATTTCAAAAAGATTGTTATCTAGCGTAATTACACAATCACGCTAGGAACGTGACCGTTATTGAAAAAAAAAAAATCACATACTTCAGGTACTTGAGTATTTAGATTGAGCACTATCCCATTCTGATGTTATGATAAAAGTCCAATTATCTTTCAACTCAACACAAATATTCCTTCATTTGAAAATAATTTTATGACGACCATACAATGTAGGTAATTGGAATTATGAGATAATTGGAATTATGGGATAATTGGAATTATCAGATAACTATCTATTTAAATAGACATGACGAGGTAAAAAAGGTTTGATTGCAGATTTCCAAAAACCTTTTAATCATAAATGCAAATTATGTCTCCGCCTACACTGAAGATAGGTTTCTTTACAATATACAAAATTGGACTTACTTGGAAGAAATACAATTTTAAAAATCACTTTATTTTGGCGATTACTTTTTCTAAACTACGATACGTGTAAGTCAAGTAGAAAACATGCAGTTTTTAAAACAGCATATGGCGTAATGATTTTGAAATCTGCAACCTTTTTATATATTTATACATAAAAATTATTCCTTCAAAGAAGAACAAAACAATATTTTAAATTCTAATTTAATTAATTACTAATAGCATGAACAGCAGAACAAAAAGCGAAGTTAAGTACGTTCTGAAAGGTATAACTTGCTTTTTATTTTTTTATTGTAAGGCAGAATTTTCTTTGTTTTTTGTTTTTTTTTTTTTTAATAAAAATATTTTAAACTACACTGAAAAAACAGTGAACCCACCAGGAAGACAACTTTTGATTATTTTTATTTCTAATTTAATATTTTAAATTCTAATTTATTTAATTACTAATAGCATGAACAGCAGAACAAAAAGCGAAGCTAAGTACGTTCTGAAAGGTATAACTTGATTTTTATTTTTTTATTGTAAGGCAGAATTTTCTTTGTTTTTTGTTTGTTTTTTAATAAAAATATTTTAAACTACACTGAAAAAACAGTGAACCCACCAGGAAGAGAACTTTTGATTATTTTTAGAAAATTTTGAATTTTTTTAGAAATGTTTGACTAAACAGTATTGCAAGCGCTGGCATCACGCCGATATCACAAAAAGAAGTAAATATTTTTTTGACGAATTCAAGAAAATTTATTAGACATAAATAATTTTTTTTTTTATTTTTTAAAGAAAATTTTGTAGTTTGAAGGAAAAAATTGGAGTTCCAAATTGCAAGAATGTCTTTAGTGACATACGACGTTCATAATGGACGCTTTTGTAGTAAAATTTACAAATTTGAAGAAATAATGAACTATTTTATGGGAAATACGAATTTAGTAAATTTATATCCTTAATTTGTGTATATTTTTTTTCCCTTCTATTAGTTCATTTAACTAACGTACGCAAAAAATTATTAGAGTGAATGAAACTTTCATGAACCAAAATATAGTTAAATTGGCTTTAGAGAAATAGTGAGTTCACTTTTTTTTTGAGTGTATAAAACGATTTTTTTCCAAACCCGATTTCTTATAAAATATATATACTAGATATCTTCATTTAAATCTGTATAATGTTATAACACCCCAGCAAAAAAAGCATCGCCAAAAAAGTAATGAAAATGTTCTTAATGAAAATGTTCTTTTTGGAAGTGGTGCAAAATTGACGCAGAAGCGATGAATTTAACATGGGCTTGTCATAGGACGGAAGTCCTCCATTTCAACAGCCGTTGCACTGAATTTGCAACACTGCTTTAGGTGTGATCCGTATTCAATGTTTTGGATTTAAATTTAAAAATTCTGTGGTATTTTGTCAAATAAATAATTTTCATAATTTTTAATGGATTCTAACGCTTGTCGGAAATGTTTGACCTCAAATATTTTCTAAAATTCACAATTTTTTTAGCATTTTTTTCGACAAAATTTAAATGATTTGTACCATTTTATGAATTCTTACTCTGTTTTTAAGGTATTTGGAACAAAACAAGTTTAAATTACCCATTAAATATGAAAAAACCAAGTTATAAAAAATTTAATTAAAAGAACTTCCTGGGTAGTTAAAATAAAAAACATCATTGGGAGTGCATCTTCTGGAAGTGCTTTTAAAGTTGTGCCTTTGGAAGAACTTCCAAATTTTTTTGCTGGGACTTCATACATGACAAGAAGGTAATGTTAACATAAAACTACTTTATTAAATTAAACGATTTTCATTTCATTACAATAAAGTTAAATAAAAAAAAATCAAATCTAATATTAATGAAATTTATTACTTGAAGTATGACAAATGGAGCCACGACAATACCAATAATTGATTTTTATTTTGCTTCAAGTTTTTCTTTGTGTATGCTTCACTGTATCGTCTCTTCGTACACAGTTTCGTATTATTTTTATGGTTGCGGTCAGCTCTGTGTCCATTTCAGATATTGTTGCATTTTGCATTTGCTTTAATCCATTTTTTGTTTTGTTATTTCTCTGGTTTCAGGTCATGTGGGTGAGGCGAACATCGGAAAAAGTATCACTACTGACTGTGGGCAATGTCACCTACAGCAGTGACCCCAGGATACGTGTGAAATTTCAATATCCTAACAATTGGCGCTTGCTGATAAATCCCACCCAGTGGGATGATGCGGGCATCTACATGTGTCAGGTCTCCACACATCCACCGCGGGTTTTCACAACAAATTTAACCGTTATAGGTAAGTAAAACAACCAAACCCACAATGTGTGTGTATGAGAAGGTATCATGAAAACCCGAGATTCGGTTGATGGAAAATGTCAGACATTTCCACCATATGACAAATCCAAAATGATTCCATTAAACAACTGCAAGCGCTTTCAGCTGAACATCTGGAAGATAGAAACGGACTAAAGAGCATAGGGATGCATATATGTAATATATGAATTGATTATATCAAAAACATTCTTCACGCTAAGTACGTAATAGTGTCAGCTTACTTGGACAATTGGTATTGCAGTGGTATGCATAAAAAACTAATTGGTTCCTACCACATATTCCACATTTCGTTCAGAGGGGCATTCCCTGTTCTCGATAATCTTGGCGAGATATATGGATAAGATTTTAGGGACCTCCTTCGTTGAACCAAAATTATGTTGATAAGAATTTTTCTAAAGTCGGTAATAACACATAATATAATCAGGATACTCCACCAATTTACTTTAATTTTACTTTTGTTTATAATTTTATATTCATAGTTTTGTTTGGTTATTTTCGTATTACTCGTATATAAATAATTTTTTTTTTAAGGTAAAATTTTTATATTTATTTTCTACACCCTCAACAGATTTTCACATATCTCGCCAAGATTGTCAAAGTTCGTTTTTATTATTCAACATAGTTCCCTTCAAGAGCGATACAACGATTATTACGACCTTCCAATTTGTTGATACCATTTTGGTAATACTCCTTCGGTTTTGCCTCAAAATAGGCCTCAGTTTCGGCGATCACCTCTTCATTGCAGCCAAATTTTTTCCCTGCGAGCATCCTTTTGAGGTCTGAGAACAAGAAAAAGTCGCTGCGGGCCAGATCTGGAGAATACGGTGGGTGGGGAAGCAATTCGAAGCCCAATTCATGAATTTTTGTCATCGTTCTCAATGACTTGTGGCACGGTGCGTTGTCTTGGTGGAACAACACTTTTCGAGCTTCAAACGCTCCAATAACGCCATATAATAGTCACTGTTGATGGTTTTTCCCTTCTCAAGATAATCGATAAAAATTATTCCATGCGCATCCCAAAAAACAGAGGCCATTACTTTGCCAGCGGACTTGTGAGTCTTTCCACGCTTCGGAGACGGTTCACCGGTCGCTGTCCACTCAGCCAACTGTCGATTGGACTCAGGAGTGTAGTGATGGAGCAATGTTTCGTCCAATGTCACATATCGACAGAAAACCTCGGGTGTATTACGAGTTAACAGCTGCAAACACCGCTCAGAATCATCAACACGTTGTTGTTTTTGGTCAAATGTGAGCTCGCGCGGCACCCATTTTGCACAGAGCTTCCGCATATCCAAATATTGATGAATGATATGACCAACACGTTCCTTTGATATCTTTAATGCGTTCACCGTCCTCCGTGCTCATTTCACCGCGCTTGCATTTTGCATACCAATCAATTATTGTTGATTTCCCTGGGGCAGAGTCAGGAAACTCATTATCAAGCCAAGTTTTTGCTTCCACCATATTTTTTTCCCTTCAGAAAACAGTATTTTATCAAAACACGACATTCCTTTTTTTCCATTTTTTTCACAATAACAAAAGTTGTTTCACAAAAGACGCTCTATCTCACAAACTAATTGACTTACAGACGTCAAATTTTGACACGAATCATTTGAAGGTTGGCACTATATAAAAATAATATGCATTTAATACTAGCGATGCCATCTATGTGTCAGACCGGGGACTTATCAGCCAACCTGTTAGATAAAATATTATTTTTTTTTGCAAAAAATAACATTTTTGTTTTTGGTATAAAAGTTTGAAATTTTCGAAGAAGTTCAAAAACTCTGAAACGTAAAGTATAAACATAAATAATTTTCAATATACTCATAAATTTAAGTAGGCGTGAACTATTTTTGCTAGCATTTAATACCATTTTAAATGCATTTAAAATTTATCGTATTTAGAAATACAAATAATTATGAATTGTTATTACCGAATAATTGCATTCATTTTAAAGAAAATAAACTTTTTAGTTGCTTCACAGAAAAAAAATTCACGAAAATTTTTGGAATTAAGGTCCTAATTGAGTTTTAAAAAATATTCAATTAAAAATTTAATTGATCCAAAAAAAGTTTTTAATTGAAACAAAAATTAATCACAAAAATTAATAGTAGCAATTATTGTTTTTAATTGGATCTATTAATTTTTTAATTGACTTGCAATTAATATTTTAATTGATACTATCAAATCTGTGAATTGAATACATTTCAATTAATTACGTGATTGAATCAGAAAATTCTTTTGTGTGTTTGGATCATTGCCCACCAAGTTGGAATACAATTTGCCAAAAAAAAGTTATAATGTTATTCTGCTTTTAAAGATTCTAAACTAAAATGAAAAATAATTTTAGCGGCAAACTACGTCTCTTGGACTACTTATTGATAAAGAAGAACTAAACTTTGTTTTTATTTATTTTACACGCAGAGAAGAAACGTGATTGCCACAATCATATTCGAAGAGCAAAATAATATGATAGGAGCTATTTTTGCGGCGGCCATGTAACATTTTCACCTGCAACCATATTGGCTCAGTGAACGTGGTTCTAAGAAAAATAAAATTGTCCTCATCTAAAATGTTAGTATATTGATAAAAATAATTTTGTTTGAATCAAAAGACAATGGCCACGATCTAAAATGTTATGGTATTCGTCAAAAATGGGTTTCTTCCAGTTAAAATAAAATGGTCACAACTAAAATGTTTTGATCTTTATGAAAAACATTTTTTTTCGTCGAAAAAAGGACGCCACTTGAGAAAAGCAAACACAAAATTAACTTTATTTATTTACAAATTAAATCATTGCTTATTATTTATAATGTCGTGCAAACAAAAATCATATATTTTAAACACTATATTTTGGTTCAATTTCAACAATAAGTAAAATCATTCCATATTTACTTCGTGTCCATCAAATGTACCAAGGCAGACATCATGTAACTGCAAATAAAAATAAATGCTACCATATGTTATACCAAAATGCAGAACAAAAGACAGGTACATTTTTATACCCTCCACCATAGGATGGGAGTATATTAACTTTGTCATTCCGTTTGTAACACATCGAAATATTGCTCTAAGACCCCATAAAGTATATATATTCTGGGTCGTGGTGAAATTCTGAGCCGATCCGAGCATGTCCGTCCGTCTGTTGAAATCACGCTAACTTCCGAACGAAACAAGCTATCGACTTGAAACTTGACACAAGTAGTTGTTATTGATGTAGGTCGGATGGTACTGCAAATGGGCCATATCGGTCCACTTTTACGTATAGCCCCCATATAAACAGACCCCCAAATTTGGCTTGCGATTGAAATTTGGTACGTGGTGTTAGTTTATGGTATCCAACAACCATGCAGGAATTGGTCCATATCGGCTCCTCCGGAGCCTCTTGGAGGAGCAAAATTCATCCGATCCGGTTGAAATTTGGAACATGGTGTTGGAATGTGGTCTCTAACAAATACGCAAGAATTGGTCCATATCGGTCCATAATTATATATAGTCCCCATATAAACCGTTCCCCAGATTTGATCTCCGGAGCCTCTTGGAGGAGCAAAATTCATCCGATCCGGTTGAAATGTGCAACGTGGTATTAGTATAAGGCCGCTAATAACCATGCCAAAATTGGTCCATATCGGTCTATAGTTATATGTAGACGATCCCCAATCACACAAAAATTGGTCCATATCGGTTCATAATCATGGTTGCCACTCGAGCCAAAAATAATCTACCAAAATTTTATTTTTATAGAAAACATTGTCAAAATGTTATTTCTATAGAAAATTTTGTCAAAATTTTATTTCTATAGAAAATTTTGTCAAAATTTTATTTCTATAGAAAATGTTGTCAAAATTGTATTTCTATAGAATCTTTAAACTTAATTATATACGTATTTAATCGGCCTTATTTAGTTTAATATATACCACGTATGGACTATGTGGTATATATTACGGTGTTAGGGAGTTTTAGGATACCTTGCCATCGGCAAGTGTTACCGCAACCCAAGTAATTCGATTGTGGATGACAGTCTTCAGTAGAAGTTTCTACGCAATCCATGGTGGAGGGTACATAAGCTTCGGCCTGGCCGAACTTACGGCCGTATATACTTGTTTTCAATTACACTTTATTTTTTTGTGTTCACACTTGCCACTTCTGAATAAATAAATTAACACAAAAACAGTAATTCCGTATTCTCCGTCCATTCCAGGAAACAATCAACACACGACTGAAAATCGTGTGTACCTGTTCAATGTTTTTATAAAATTATTTTCGCTGCAAAAAAATTGAAAAATTAAATGGTCACGAAAACAATGTACATGTGTCTTTATGGCCATGTAATGATTCTAGGCATGTCTATACGTAACCTATACAAATACTTTTTTCCCTGCAAAATAGTAAAAAAAAGTTAATGGTCAGATACATGATTTTCCCGACCATGTAATGGTCTCAAATTCTATCATTTAAATAATAGAACATGTTTGCGGCATTTGAGAACCATTTAAATGCTTATTGCCAACATATATTTTTTTCCGCCCGAAAAGTATTTTTACAAAGACAAAATACATGGTTTTCGCGACAATTACATACTCTAGATAAGCATTAAATGGATGCGGCAACCATGTCCAAACATGTTTTTTCTGAGCATGTACTGCTTAATTTTTCACAATTTTCCCCTTTTTTATTTTACTGTCAAAACTCTAAGAGTATAGTGCCCTTTAAGAGTATAGTGCCCTCTCGTTAGTTTTTATAAAGATTCCTTTATAATTTTATATATTTTCCAATGTTTTTTATCCTTTGTCTGAATATGTTGACTTACTCGTCGTACGTTCCGATTTGTTTTGACGAACCAATAAACCCATGTGCCCATAATGTCAAAATGATAAACAAAACACATGTAACGTGCCAAGGGAATGTCGAACCAACTAATATGATTTACAACCAGACAAAATATTATGATTTACAACCAAACAAAATATTGTTTGTATTGTTCAAACATATTATGTTTCACCTTAGGCATACACTGGTAGAAAAAATTTTAATGAAGTTTTCTTTGTGTATATATATTTTTAAGGGGCCAATTGGTCACTTCCATTCATTTACTTGCAGCACAGTCTCTAGGTCTCTCTTTCTAAACACATATATGTTTATAGGCTATTTCTAAATTAATATATGTTTGCATCCAAACATATTATCTTTACAAAAATTGTATGTATCAAACATGTTATGTTAGTTTATGAACATTATATGCTTGCACTTAAAAATAATGTGTTAAAAAATTGAGTTCCAAACATAGAATTTGTACACCCAAACACCGTGTAGAACAAAACTATCATTGAGATAGATTTACTTTTATGGCAGGCTTGGAGCATAATTTGGCAAGGATAAATATAATTGTACGATTTGACTGCTGCACCCAGAAAAAAGTGACCGCTTCATTGTGAAGAAAGTTGAACTTCATGTAGCACCAAAAACATTTTTATTTTTTGAACGATGTAATTTTCGTTGAAATTAGGTAGAATGCATTCCATATATTAGTTAACATTTTCCTATATTTATGTACCCTTATACTACAGAATGAAAAAAATTAACTGAATTGAATTCATATATGGAATAATTTTATTAAACTTTTTTCATTCATTGGGACAAATTTTACATATTTGTGGTAAACCTTTTTACTTCAAACTGCTTACCTTCGTTTTTAAATACAACTTTATTAATGTATATAGGCAATTTATTCTTCAATAAAATACACGTTTTATAAATATATAAAATATATTTATTAAGAATCAACAGCATCGACTGGCCTTGAAATATTAGTTTATTATTCCACTATTTCCATGTAATGTCATAAGCTGTAAACGCATTTTTTCTTCTTCTTATCCTTTTACTTTTAATAAGTTGCTGCGTAACGATTTTGTCCTCCTATTACAATTCCAATACCTATACTCAAAAAAAAGTGAACTCTCTATTTCACTAAAGCCAATTTAACTTTATTTTAGTTCTTGGAATTATTATGTTTGGAGAAAGTTTCCTTTACTCTAATAATTTTTTGTGTACGTTAGTTAAATTAACTAAAACCGAGGAAAAAATATACTAGATTAACTAAATTCGTGTCTTCCACAAAATAGTTCAGAATTTCTTTAAATTGGTAAATTTTACTAAAAATGCGTCCATCATGAACTTCGTATGTCACTAAAGACATTCTTGCAATTTTGAACTCCAAGATTTTCCTTGAAACTACAAAATTTTCTTTAACAAGCGAAAAAACTTAGTTATGTCTAATAAATTTTCTTGAATTTGTCGAAAAATATTTACTAATTTTTATGACATCGGCGTGATGCCAACGTTTGTAATACTGTTTAGTTAAAATTTTCTATAAATATTAAAAATTTTCTAAAATTAACCGACCCAGTAAGCACATACGTTTGAAAAATGCTAAATTTCAACAATTTTTCAAACATTTTTTCAAAGAATTAGGGTAATATTCAAGTTGAAAAATTGTTGAGAAAATCGCGTTCTCAACAAAAAACAGACATTACCCTCAACAGTGAAATTCAACACATTAGTAATAATATCTCAAGTGTTATCCTCAAATTGAAATGCATCGCTACTCAATAATTTGTCAAACAATTTTCGATGCGAGTCAAATTCAAAATTAACATCGTTGCAAATACTTTTCAACCTAAATTTGTATGAATGATATCCCCACTTCAAATTGAAAGTCAAAGCCAAAATTCTATGAATTTTGTATAATTTATTCATTTTCATCAAAATAATATATATAATAATACACTACTCTACAATACCAATTGATAAATTATAATCTTATTAAACATATCAACAAATAAGAACAAAAAAAAAAAACAACAAAACTTTAAATATCTTAAACATTATTAGTAAACACTTTTGCATTGATAATTCGATTTCCTTCCTTTTGGTGTCATAAAACAGCATTAAAATTTATTAACATGCGGCCAATTTGAAATTAGGAACGTACTGGACCGCGTGTTAGAATTGATTTCCAGCAGAAGGAATTCACAAAATATCAATTTTAAACTGATAATAGCATATGAATTAAACTGACGATGTGATGCACATTTTCATCCAGAAGTTGTTGATCTCAACAATTTGTTGTTTTTAACAATTTTAATTGGTTGCACTTGTAATGTTTCTGGAAACTTTTTCTTGTCGATAAGCCACTCATTTTTCATTTGTCAGCTTCTTAATGTTTGCAAGAATGTAGCATCCAAAGATTTTAGTTTTCTGCAAAGAGATATACATTTAGTGACTTCCTTAAAGTTTTATTTCATTTTTTATTTTCACTTACCTATTTTTATAAACTATTTGGTTATTTGTCTAAAATTTTGCATTTTTTTATTTCTTGCAATTGGCCACGAACTTCGTTGCACAAATAAGTATTGAAAACCACATGGTTTTTTCGTTGCATTTTAGGGTAGTGTTTTGTCAAAGTTTTTTCATATTATCTTCAACACCTTTTCAAAGATTTCGTCAACATTTTGGCAAATTGGAAGTAATTCGCAAACAATTTGAAGATGTATTGAAGATGAGCTATTTCAAGTCAAGTTGAATTTGTGTTGAAAATTATATTTACCCTCAAACTGAAAAGTTGTTGCATTTGAAAAATGCTCATACTGTGTTTATTGGGGAAAGTTTTCTCCCTGGTGGGTTCACTGTTTTTTCAGTGTACAATTATACACTGGTAGAAAAAGTTTCGTTATATTAATGACATGTGTCATTAAAATTGAGCTAATGAAACAAAATCGTTAATATAACGAAATATTTCGTTACCATAATGAATATTCTGTTAGTCAACGAAAATTTTCGTACTATTAACGAATATTTTCATTGTCTTAATGAAAATGTTTCGTTATATCAATGAAAAATTTTCGTTGGCTCAATTTTAATGAAATTTTCTTTGTGTGTAAAAAAAAAACATAAACCAATTTTTCCCAAAAGATTAGCGTCACTGAATGTTACCTGTTACTTGAAGATTCCAAAATGAGACGAATGAAGGGGTTGTTATTCTGTTTTCTTTCTTTATACACCATCACGAACATAATTTGTTTCTCACTGATTTAAAATAACAAATATTTTATATATTTTATTTGTTATTTATTATTTATTATATTATTTTACTATATTATTTTTTAACAATCACTCCGTATACTACAACAACGCGATTCCAACTAATAAAACAAGCCACTCGCAAACATATCCATTACATAGATGACAGGTATCGATTACAGGTAGATAAAATAAATATAGGAAAATTTCCTATATTCTAACAAGTGTGTCTCCTTAAGTTTTAAAATGATTGAATACTTCTTAGTACGAATGAACTGAAATATTTTTCTATGTCAAGGGTTATCCGTATGTATGATAAGCTTTCTATAATAAAGGAAGTCAGAATGATTACTTTATAAGATATTTTACTAAATTTGAGGAAACTTGGGTTTAGTTCATATTTTGTTTATTTTTACGAATGCTTTGTTATCAGTGAATAAAATTATTTTGTTAATGTACTATTCATAGCTTCCTTCAGTTTAGGATTTTTTTACTGAAGCAAGTAAATTTTATTATTTTAAACAAAAATTTAACTTAATGGAAATAAATTGGCTAAACTAAATTGATGAACATTTTTTCCTTTAGTTTCGAAGACACTTTTTTTGGGTGTAAACCCAATTATTACACGGCAATACCAGAATGAACTAGAACTTAACTATTTGAACAAAGAAAATAATGCAACATTGGAAGTGTCTTGAAAACCTTTAATTTAATTTAATTTAATTTAATTTAATTTAATTTAATTTAATTTAATTTAATTTAATTTAATTTAATTTAATTTAATTTAATTTAATTTAATTTAATTTAATTTAATTTAATTTAATTTAATTTAATTTAATTTAATTTAATTTAATTTAATTTAATTTAATTTAATTTAATTTAATTTAATTTAATTTAATTTAATTTAATTTAATTTAATTTAATTTAATTTAATTTAATTTAATTTAATTTAATTTAATTTAATTTAATTTAATTTAATTTAATTTAATTTAATTTAATTTAATTTAATTTAATTTAATTTAATTTAATTTAATTTAATTTAATTTAATTTAATTTAATTTAATTTAATTTAATTTAATTTAATTTAATTTAATTTAATTTAATTTAATTTAATTTAATTTAATTTAATTTAATTTAATTTAATTTAATTTAATTTAATTTAATTTAATTTAATTTAATTTAATTTAATTTAATTTAATTTAATTTAATTTAATTTAATTTAATTTAATTTAATTTAATTTAATTTAATTTAATTTAATTTAATTTAATTTAATTTAATTTAATTTAATTTAATTTAATTTAATTTAATTTAATTTAATTTAATTTAATTTAATTTAATTTAATTTAATTTAATTTAATTTAATTTAATTTAATTTAATTTAATTTAATTTAATTTAATTTAATTTAATTTAATTTAATTTAATTTAATTTAATTTAATTTAATTTAATTTAATTTAATTTAATTTAATTTAATTTAATTTAATTTAATTTAATTTAATTTAATTTAATTTAATTTAATTTAATTTAATTTAATTTAATTTAATTTAATTTAATTTAATTTAATTTAATTTAATTTAATTTAATTTAATTTAATTTAATTTAATTTAATTTAATTTAATTTAATTTAATTTAATTTAATTTAATTTAATTTAATTTAATTTAATTTAATTTAATTTAATTTAATTTAATTTAATTTAATTTAATTTAATTTAATTTAATTTAATTTAATTTAATTTAATTTAATTTAATTTAATTTAATTTAATTTAATTTAATTTAATTTAATTTAATTTAATTTAATTTAATTTAATTTAATTTAATTTAATTTAATTTAATTTAATTTAATTTAATTTAATTTAATTTAATTTAATTTAATTTAATTTAATTTAATTTAATTTAATTTAATTTAATTTAATTTAATTTAATTTAATTTAATTTAATTTAATTTAATTTAATTTAATTTAATTTAATTTAATTTAATTTAATTTAATTTAATTTAATTTAATTTAATTTAATTTAATTTAATTTAATTTAATTTAATTTAATTTAATTTAATTTAATTTAATTTAATTTAATTTAATTTAATTTAATTTAATTTAATTTAATTTAATTTAATTTAATTTAATTTAATTTAATTTAATTTAATTTAATTTAATTTAATTTAATTTAATTTAATTTAATTTAATTAATTTAATTTAATTTAATTTAATTTAATTTAATTTAATTTAATTTAATTTAATTTAATTTAATTTAATTTAATTTAATTTAATTTAATTTAATTTAATTTAATTTAATTTAATTTAATTTAATTTAATTTAATTTAATTTAATTTAATTTAATTTAATTTAATTTAATTTAATTTAATTTAATTTAATTTAATTTAATTTAATTTAATTTAATTTAATTTAATTTAATTTAATTTAATTTAATTTAATT